>NW_005360509.1:608061-685411 GCF_000412655.1 Myotis brandtii
TGCCTGGCTGCCGGCCGCCATCTTGGCTGACAGTTAATTTGCATATACTCACTGATTAGCCAATGAAAAGGGTAGCGGTTGTACACCAATTACCATGTTTCTCTTTTATTAGTGTAGACTAGAGGCCCGGTGCACGAAATTCATGCACAGGGGTGTGTGTGTCCCTCAGCCCAGCTTGCACCCTCTCCAGTCTGGGACCCCTCAAGGGATCGGGCCTAAAGGGGCAGTCGGACATCCTTCTTACAATCCAGGACTGCTGGCTCCCAACCACTTGCCTGCCTGCCTGCCTAATCACCCCCAAACCACTCCCCTGCCAGCCTGACTGACGCCTAACTGCTCACCTGCCTGCCCGATCACCCCCAACTGCCCTCCCCTGCTGGCCCAGTCACCCCTAACTTCCCTCCCCTGCTGGCCTGGTCACCCCCAATTGCCTTCCCCTGTGGGCCTGGTCCCCCCAACTGCTCTCCCCTGCTGGCCCGGTCACCCCTAACTGCCCTCCCCCACAGGCCGGGTCATCCCCAACTGTCCTCCCCTGCAGACCTTGGTCCCCCCCGCAACTGCCCTCCCCTGCAGTCCTGGTTCCCCCCAACTGTCCTCCCCTGCTGGCCTGAACACCCCCAATTGCCCTCGCATGCCAGCCATCTTTGACCACATGGAGGCGGCCATCTTGTGTGTTGGAGTCATGGTCAATTTACATATTACTCTTTTATTAGATAGGATTTTATTTTTTTAATATATATTTTATTGATTTTTTTACAGAGAAGGGAGAGGGATAGAGAGTTAGAAACATTGATGAAAGAGAAACATCGATCAGCTGCCTCCTGCACACCCCCCACTGGGGATGTGCCTGCAACCAAGGTACATGCCCTTGACTGGAATCGAACCCGGGACCCTTCAGTCTGCAGGCCGACACTCTATCCACTGAGCCAAACCAGTTAGGGCCTGAATGCCTTTCATATGCCCAGCACTGTGCTAGGTATAAGATCTACTCCTGTTTCTAGAAGCTCACAGTCTAGGGAAGGAGATGAATACCTATAATATTAATCAAAGGGCATGAGAATGGTGTGTTTAGGAAACTATGTATGAGTGGGTTCTTGATCCAGTCTAAGGGTTTCAAGGAGTTTCCTAGAAAAGGGGTTGTCCTCCCTGAGTGCAGAGTATGAGTAAGATTTAACCAGGCAAAGGGGAAAGGAGGAATACTCCAGTAAGAGAGAGTAGCCAGGACCCAAAATAAGTGTGGTACGTGCATGCATGCCTGCATCTCTGTGTGTGATTGCACTTAAGTTTAAATACCTGGAGCTTGGAGGTGGGTGGTGATGATGGGGATGAAGGGTGACAGATGAGGCTGAAGAAGTGACCTAAGCCCCTCCCATTGTAGTTTTAAACCTTTCCAACCTTTCCTGGCATGTGCCCTCATAGCCTCTCAGATGGGAGGTTGAGAGGACAGATATTTCATCTGGTATTCAGGTCTGAGGCCGTGCACCCACCCCTGTCATTGGTTGTCTTTCTTGGCTGCCTCTGCTGGTGGCTGACTGATGCTCTTTTAAACACATCTGATATAGTAAATGTAAGGGCCAGCTTTCCCTTCTTATGTCCCTAATACAGCATATTAGGCATTCTTTCCATGAGTATACTCAGCATTCTCCAGCTAGCCCAGGATGTAGGCATGGAGAATATGCTTTTGAACAATGTCATTGTGGTTTTATTATTATTCCATTGAGAACTTTTTTTTAATGACACTTCAAAATTGGGTCTCTGTTGCTACATGCCAAGATTTTTACATATGATGCTCTATATAATTATCACAACAAATGTTTTAAAATAAATATTATCTCTGTTTTATAGATGAGGAAACTGTGGTTGGTTTGGGAGGATTAGCCATCTTACTGGCTACCAGTAAGTAGCAGAGCCAGAGTTTTTATATAGTTGTTTAAGCTCATCATTATACGACGTATTGCCTCCCTCCCTTGCTGTTAAACTGAGGATTCCTGTGGCTGCAGAAGGAATTCTATTCCAGGTGGTGTGTCCCCACTGCCCTTTGCCCCCAGACATTCTGGGCGCTTAAATTCAGGCCCTGCCCAGGCTCAGCAGTCTCTTGGAAGTCTGTGAACTTCCCTAACAGTAGCTATTTCATATAATTTCTGTGTCCCCTTTTCTTCCCTACACCACCTCTTCTGCTTTCTTCTCCAAGAAGAGAGCGCCTACTTCACTGAAAAAATATTAACCAACTGGTCATAATTCTTTTCCTCCCAGAAAGCAGAGGAGCCCTTCTCCTGTTCACTGCTGGTCTCTGAGCTGTGCCCCAACCCTTGTTATCCACTGTCTATTAGTCAGTATTTCCCTTTCTAAGTGCATCTTCCCCACAAGACCTAAACATACTCTTAAAATACCGATATAAAGGAAAAACATAGAGCAGAGAAAATGAAAAAACTACCGTCAGACACAGTGATTTTCGAGAATCTCACAACATCATGTTAACTGAAGAAGCCACACCAAAACAACACAGCATGATGCAAATTATATTAAGTTCTGCAACTGGCCATCCCATCTGCTCAGTTCTGCCAGTTGTGCATGTGTCCCTATACAATGTGCTTGCTTTTGCCAGTTGCATTAATCCCACTCTTGAGGGCTCTACTCTTATGACCTAAGCATTTCCCAAAGGTCTCACCTCCTAATACCATCATTCAGGGATTTAAGATTGAAATATATGAATGGGGTAGGGGTGGATACAAACATTTAGTCTATAGCATTGACTAATTAGTTATTCCAGAGCCATTGGTTGAAATACTAGTATTGCTGTGTCCAGGACTATAACAGAAGCCACAAGAAGTGATAAAAGGAGTGTAGATATTCTCAAGGAGCTTGTAGTCTAATAAGGTTGAGAGTATATGAAGTATATGAATGAGTACCTAGGGTTTCAGCGGAGGGAGAGATTAGTTTGCAGTGGAGCAGTTGCAGAAAGCTGCCCAGAGAAAGTGATGTTCACACTATAAGGTGAGAGGAGTCATCGAATGCACTGTGTGGAGAAGGGGGAGAGAGATAGGAAGCTTATGGGCAGAGGGAAGGCTTGGCTTGTTCCCTCACCTCTTTCAAAGTGACCTCAGTGAGGCCACACCCACACACATGAGCATCATCTCTCGCCCCACTACTTTCTTTGCCATCATTGGAAATACATATTTACCTTTTTGTGTGGGTGTGCACGTCTGTGTGTGTATTGTTCACTGCAGTATCTCCAATGCCTAGAACAGTTTCTGGCATATGGTAGGTGTTCAGTTAATACTTTTGGAAGGAAGAAAGGGAGGGCAGAAAGAAAGGGAGGAATTCACATTCAAAATTTGGTTTTAATCTCCAAGTAGGTAGACTATGGATCTTGCAGAAGTGATGTCTATGTATTCCAGATTACATTGGATCCCCCACACTTTGCTTAAGTGTACATTGGAGCCATTTATAACACCCATTTCACATTTACTTTTATCCAGGCTTTAAATATCCAGTTTTTGAAAAAATAATTATGACAATAAACTCAAGTTGTCTTTGAGTTGTCCGTTATTAGTAGGACAGGAAGAGAAAATTGCCTAGGAGTGAAACTGAGGAAGGCAGTGGCTTAGTGTTCTTGAACAAGTGAATCAATGAATATATTTGAGAGATCCTTTTACATTCCTCTTGTCTGTATTTACCAAATAAAAAAGTAACAATCGGAGGACTCCAAGGAACCCATGAGAGCCACTATTAATTAGTTATTTGTAATTCTTTCAGCACTTTGGACGTGATGTGTTTTATAAATAAAGTTAATTATCCTTGCTTTTCTTTTGCTCCTTCCCCACACATCCCTTCAATCACATAGTTTTATTTTAAATGAAACAAAGCTTCATCAGTTTTTGTGGTTATACAATATAGCTTTTTGGACTCTTGAATATACTTTTTTTTTGAGTCTTTGTTCTCTTCTCTCACAGTTTCTGAAAACAGAGAAAGCAATTGCTATCTTCGTGCATGAATATGTTAACCTTCGATACTAATCAGATAATACTTAGACATGAACAAAACAGGAGAGTAATTTTTATTTCTCCAAAGAATCCTATCCATATCCTTTGTTTTGTTATCAGCACATCCAGTTCTGAAAAGTATTTTCTCATAATTTTATCTTTCCTGAAATTGCTTTTTGGGAAACACTGAGTGAAAGATGCAGTGTGCAAACAAACTGAATTAAATATGAAGGACAGATGATCTGGGCTGTGTTCTTCTGATGTGCTAGGGAGTCAACCAAGCCCAGAGCATAAACATTATGGAAAGCTTCCTTACTTACCATGTGCATTCTCAGACAGCGGGAACCATTTCTCCCCTTAATTTGCTGCATAACTTGATTGCTTCTAAATGTACTAACACTCAAAAAGAAGCTATTTTGTCAGTCATGCTTCTTAAAGATTACTTTTCATTAATTTAAATTTGAATTCAATTGAGAACAGACATTCTTTCCCCAAACCATTGTTTATCATAAATACCTCTATAAAGTCCTAGACACTATATTCTTATTTAAGTTTCCAAATAATGAGGGTACACACCTGTCATATTTTTGTTGGTAATCATTACCCCAGGATATGTTTTCATTGATTTTTTGGAGAGAGAGAGGAAGGGAGTGAAAAAGAAACATCAATGATGTAAGAGAAACGATCGGTTTGCCTCCCGTGTGTGCCCTGACCAGGGATTGGACCTGAAACCTAGCCTTGATCGGGAATTGAACCCACAACCTTTTGGTGTAGGAGAAAATGCTCCCACTAACTGAGCCACCCAGCCAGGGCTACTTGCCATATTTTGAATCTAACTTACATTTTACTGTATTTTAAGTACTGCTCAACATTCAGAAAAAGGAATTGTTTTCTCAATTTCATTCAGAAACCTATATGGCTTAGAGATTTCAAAAAGGACATTTCTGCATATATGGAGAGTTATTCACCAGCTCTGTCTGTGTGGAACACAGCTGAGAAGAGGACGCAGCAGGGAGAGGCTTATGTATAATCAGAGAATGTGCACACCATTTGTGTACTTCCCGTCCAGATCCAAAATGCGATGCACTCAATCTAAATACTTCTGAAGCCGTGATCATTCACTCTTCTAGCTTATTAATGTGAAGTTGCCAGCGTAGTAAACCTTTATAGGAAGGCATACTAACTACAGAAAAAAAAAGAGGACCCTCAGTTATCCAAGAATTTAAGGTTGGAAGGTGTGCCTTTTTAAAAACAGGTTTAAGTTTATATTATTATTTTAGAGATAAAAGAGGACTGTTTTGACAGTGACATGAGGCTGCATACTAGTGCTTGTGTGTGTGTGTGTGTGTGTGTGTGTGTGTGTGTGTGGTGGGTGGGTGTATGTCCGTATGTGTGCATGCAGTAGTCCAGAAATTTGGATATTATTGTTATTTAGCAAGTGGGCATCTCTACTAGCTAACTATCAATTTCCCCTAATTAAAAGTGTGTTCAGAAACTCAGAAGAAAGCACTGATGCTCATTAGTTCAAACACTAGACAATGGAATCAGCTGACCCTGGCAGCAGGCTGATTCTTGTCCCCTATATCTCTCTCCTTTGCATTTTCTGCCTCTCCTTACAGATTCTTCATTTCTAGTGACAGTAAAAGCCATCTGCCCTGGAACCTCAACATGCAAGAGATTCTGTGGCCTGAAGGAGGCCCTCAGCAGAGCAGATCTGCTATGCATAAAGTTGGCCAGGAGGCTGATGTGCATTAAAATATATCAATTTTTAAAATTTGAGTTTACTTTTTTAAATATAACAGCTTCAGTGAGCTAGAATTCATGTCATGCAATTCACCGATGGTTTTCAGTAAATGCAGTTGTGCAACTATCACCACAATTGATTTTAGAGCATTTTCTTCAGCCCTAAAAGAAACCTTTAGCATTTGAATTTTCACCTTCTTTCACTTCTTTGCAGTGCTTTCTCTCTTTTTTCTTTTCTACTTCTCTAGCTCCATCTTTTCATATATTCTCTTTTCCTGCTCCTCCTCTTCCTGCTTGCCCCTTTTCTAAGTTTCTCTTTCTTTTCCTTGCCGCTGGAAACCACAACTTTTGTGTTTGGCTAACTTTTGGGTCTGGCTATTGTTCAATGCCAAGGAAGGGGGATGAGGGAGAAAGAGAGGTCATTGACCTGAAAGTCTGAGAGCACCTGGGGATTAACTTACACAAATACGCTTAGGCATCTTCCCAGCACCTTCCTCTTCTCATTCCTGGACACATTACCCTATCCCTCTGTAGTTCTGTACTAAAGGCTCATATGATGCAACAACACTGCATTTTCTCACTCCGGTGCTTTCCTTATTCTCCAAAATAAGTGCAGACATATGAGTGATGCAGATGTATTGATATCAACCATGTCTCCTCTCCCTCTCCCCCTCCCCCTCCCTCTCTCTCTCCCCCTCACTCTTTTCAGGCCTATGTTTAACTGTAATGTTTATTTGCTCTATCACCAGATTAAAGTGGATAAAGGTCTCTGACATAAATTGGATTAGAGTTTCCCCAGTGGAAGCAGTGACACTCCTTCCCAGGCTGCAAAGGACTTAGTGAACACTGAGCAGTTAAAATTATCTCTTCCGACTGGTAGTAAATATTCACGATGAGATGTGCTTGGCCCCTCCGCCCAGTGCCTAACAGGTCACCTGCATTCACTGTGTGCAAGGCCACTGAGGACTTGCCCCAAATACAGATTCTGTGGCCATGGTACCCATGGGGGACAGGTGACTGAGGGCCAGGAAAGCCTCCTGGCCTCCCCTCCTCCTCCTCCTCCTCCTCCTCCTCTTTCTCCTCTTCTTCCTCCTCCTCCTCCTCCTCCTCTAAATGAAAGAAGACTATATTCAAAGGCCATAGGTAAGTCTGATGAAAATATCTCTTGTTTTTAAAGACAGTGGAAAGGTCAGGACAGCTGTGGTTGTTCGAGGCCTTCTGTGCGTGGAGGCCCCTGGCCCAGGGTTTCCTGGGCTTCCAGGAGGGCTGTGGCTTCAGGGGAGGGAGGTGCCGCCTCTCCTGTCTGTTGGCATGTGTGCACTTGTCCTCCAGGAAATCCACGCTATGTAACCAGTTCTTAGAAGGACTATGGCTCAGAGCAGGCTGTGTAATAATATGGCTTAATCACTCAGAATAGGCCTCCAGAGACAAGAATGCACCTGGGAGAGTGAGGCCAGTAGAGGGTGCTCCCGCCAGGGAAGGCAGGTCAGCGCTTCTGTCACCCATGGGGCTGTTGTTGGTGCCAAAAATTTGGGAATCACCCTAGAAGTGAGAAGTTCAGGTCTCATGACAATGAGTGTGATAATGATTAAATCCACCTACATACATGGACACACTTGAATGAGGCCTGCACATGTATGAAAAATAAAACCACAAGGAAATAGAGAAAATGGTGATGGTTTGCAGTGGGAGTAGGACATATTTCCTTTTAGTAACATTCTATACTAGAAATTTTATAATTTAAAAACTATATATAACTTTTATAACTTTCCTCAAACTATAAACTTCAGTACGTAGTTTGAAAGCTAAAACAAGGACAAGTAAAACTGTATTTTACTAGGTTAAATGCTAAGCTAGTAAAATCCCCAATCCTTTTCGTGGTCTAAACAGATAAGTAAACCTTGCAGAAGTGTGGGTAGAAAGCATAGAGCTGAAGTCTGCAAAAAATGAGAACACTTTTTATAAATATTTCACTGTCAAACTGATAAAATTTAATGAGTTAGTGGAGATTTAAACAATTTTTTAAGTCTAACAAAGTGAACAGGCAGAGTGCTTTGAAGCCCCAAAGAAACTGTTAGAAAGAGCATCCCCTTCCAGAGTGGAGTCATAGGTTAATTTCCTATTTCATATCAAGTGTCACTTTAAAAAGTGGCCCATCACTGGTCTAAAAAGAAATTGAACGTTTATCAGAGAGGCCAGTGTATAATACCATTGAGAAGATTTCATGTTGTCAACTACAAAGAAATCCTGATTTACCTCCACTAAGTTTCCTTCCTCAAGTCTCTCCACGGACGCAGACTCAGTCCCTTGAAAGCCTCACTATACCATAAATAAGGAGGCTCGGAGGCGCAGGAAGGGAAGGGAAGCAGCCAGCACTGCAAACTCCCACGTTCTAGAAAAACCCATCTGTCCTGAGACTCAGCTTCAACTAATTCTCAAGAATGGACTCCCAGTCTGGTGACTCCAGCTGAGAAATCCAGTTCCATAAATCACACCAGGAGCCATTTCTGGACCTGAATAATCCATGCTCCTGCAAATTGGACTCGTTCAGCTTTCTTAGAGTTTCCCCAAAACTAACACATCTAGAAGTTTAAAATGCCAGCTGATCTAGATGGATTTGCCAGCAAAAAAATGGAAAACTGGAACATTTCTATTGAAACCATTTTTGAACAAGCAAGTTTTTTTTCTTAATGGTAATTGATAAAATTCAGGACAAAAGCAACTTTTTCTACCTTTTTGAATATTAGTTACCGTCAGTGCCACACCCAAGTCCTCCCTCCTTCCTGGAATCTCCCCCTGTGGGGCGCGGCTACAGTGTATTGGCCAGGTTCAAGCCTCGGACTAATGAAAGGACAGGGTCCTCTCATTGCCACGTGCAAGTCCCAGCTGGAAGGGCAGGGCCCTCCCAGCACAATCATAGCCAACGGCTGTGGTTGTAAGCTTGAACCTATGGTCCGAACACGTGGCCCCACATGCCTGTGTGCTAGAGTTCAGGTGCATGTAATTGAGTGAGGTTGGAACTCACGAGAATGCTGTAAACAACGTGATCATGCCCCTACTTTCCCTCGTGGCATCAGCTATAAAATAAAGACACGGCTTGTGGGCGCTGGCGCTGTCTCCTCATCAGGGAGCAGCGCCCCACCGAGACCCCGCTTTCATTCTCTTGTCTGTCTTTTCTCAATCCTTTCACCCCCCCACTCAGGATCACCTTTGGCCATAGCATCCCCCAACCATGCCAGTGATGTCTTTCTTTTACAAAGAGTGTTCTTTATTGCTAAAGTACATACCCTTGTGCCATTTTAGCCTAAAGGAAATATGTCCCCATCCTGTTACAACTGGAGGCCAGGGACCACCACACATGATGCTCCTGCTGTACATGGCATAGCAAGTGGCATTGCAGAGTGCTGAGTGTCTTCCTGCTCGGACCAGAAGTCGAGTGTCCAATGAGTGATGTAAAGGGTGGGAAGCCTGTTACACCATGTCCTTTCCTTTGTCATGTCATGAGATTATTTGCGGGGCGGGGGGGGGGAATTAGTGGTTAAATAGTGACTCAAAAGAATATGTTACTGGGCAAAGTAAACACAGTGAAGTGGGCAGTGGAGGCAAAAAACTTTGGAGATTTCCAGGCAGCATTAAGATTTTCAGGGAACATTGACAGATGTACTAAACGTAAGCAGCAGCAGTGTGCATGCAGGCTGAGACTTGGAGATGCGTCCGTCCTCAGCTTCAGCCACAGGGGTCTGCTGGTGGCTCCCTAAAGGTCATCTTCCTGTTGACTTCTCACTCAGTGGTGTCTGTTCTGCTCACCTGCAGAATGCGTCCAGAGTTGTACTGCCAGGCCTGCGGTTTACAATGTTAGAAACAAACTACTTTATCTTACCCCTTCATCAGCAACCCTACCTTACCCAGCTTTATCACTACACTTACAAGGTTAGATTTCAGTGTTTTCCTTAACAATTCCTGAGTTTAGTGAGTCTTCAAGTCCCACTGATTACTTTTCTACAACATAGAAAAGTATAGGAAGGAACTCCTCTGTTCCTCCTGCTCTTATCCAGACCCTCACGCCTGCTGTCCAGATGCTGCCCCTGTCGGACCTCTGGCCTGAGGTGCTACAATGACCTTCCGGACCTTTCTCTACTGCATTTCTGATTAGTTGGAATTCTTAGCCAGACATTTGGATCTCAACCTCCCTCCCCCACACACAACCCAATCATGAACAAGTGTTGCCCACAGTCTTGCCTTCCAGCCGATTGGTCTTCTCCTGCAATCTTTTGTCTCTGTCCACACCCCTGGGACTGACTGAGGCCAGTCCTATTTCAAGAACCTGCCTCTGCACCCTCCTGAGTCCTAATTTAAGAAATAATAATAGAAACAGCAAAAACAGTTTTCTGAAAACATTCCCTTTCCAGATTTTATTTATATTTTGAAATAATACATATACTGTGATACGCACTTTTCATAATGCCTGGTTACATATTAATGTTTAATAAGTTAATGTTCCAATTGTTATGATTACATCATTATTAACTGTATACGTAATAGCAATAAACCACAACATTCACTGTTTTTGCCTTTTAGATTTTTAATTTGTTGGTTTTTGATCTTTGAGGTAAAGACTGTTGAGGTGGGGTCTTTGCTGTACTTTGGGTTGCCATAGAGCCTACATAGCTGTGTGTAGTCACATTCTATAAATATCTGTGGATGGAATTAAAAGACAGTAGTCTGTGCGCCCTACTCCTGGCCTCCACTAAAAGAGGACACTATTTGGATGCTTGTGGAGCAGGGTTAGGTGGAATGGTGCATTTGACCATGCCGATACCACCTTAGTGTGTGTATGTGTGGGTATCCAATGTTTAAATTCTCATTTAAAAACATGCTAGGATGGAGCTTTAAAGTCTTTTTCTGGTAGAAAGTCAAGACTATCCTCTATTTTCTTGTTCTTTCTCAGGGTTTTATAAATTACAGCCTGTCCCAATAAAAAAAATTATCCAGATGGCCAGTTCTTCATATTACATTTCAACCCGTGAAGAGAATGTGCCTTTGTTTCTAAAGAATTCCTCTTTACCTTATTCTATTTTTGTAGCAACTCGGTAAATTTCAGAATGAAATTCAAAAACATTAAGCAGCTTAAATTTTCAAAGTATTATAATTTCCCTGCTTGTTCTCTCTGTGTAATCAGTGCCAAAGGGGTTATATAAATATACCAATATCTTCAATATTCATTTGGCAAAGTACCTAGTGTGTGCAAGGCATTATACCAAGTGTTTCATTGGTTTTATTTTCTCTAATGTATTCAAAGAAAATACAGAGGCAGTTTGGCATAGTACTTAAAAGCTTGGACCCCAGTGTCAGGCTACCTGGATTTCAATTCCATCTTTACAACTTCTTAACTATGTGACCCTGATTGACTTATTTAATCTCTCTGTGCCTCAGTCAAATGCAAATCATAATAATCCCTATTTCATAAGGATATTGTGAGAACCAAATGATTTAACATAAAAAAGACCTTAAATTAGGGTTATAAGAGTAAAAACTATAGAAGCATAACCTGTTATTGGTAATATCTATATATACAAGAGGCTAATATGCAAAGTGTCCCCTTGGGAGTTCAACGGGGAGAACGGGAGTTTGATCGCTAGCTATGACATACGCTGACCACCAGGAGGTGGCACGGAATGAAGGAAGGCCCCAGCTGGCAGCTGGCAGCCGGGGAAGGGAGGCCCCAGCCGGCAGCTGGAAGGCCCCGATCGGCCCTGATCGCTGGCCAGGCCTAGGGACCTTACCCATGCATGTATTTCGTGCATTGGGCCTCTAGTTATGAATATTAGACTAACCGAATTGTGTTTTGATGACATCTCTCTTTAATTTTAAAAATAATTTTACTACTTAAATTTAGCAGAATAAACTTTTTCATGTGTATATATTAGATAACCCGATCAACTTTTATAAAGTATTTTACCTGTTGATTCTCAACAATTATTTAAAGCAAATGACTTGAATAATCTTCTAGAAGAGTTTATGGTAAGAAAAATAGTTTGATGATATTTTCTTGAAAGAGATATTTGTTTTTATCCATAATTATCCTGATGCCCCCATCTTTAATATCTCAAGGTTATTTATTAAAAGAACAAAACAAAGGAAAACCAGTTTTTAAATAGCTCCCTTCAAAATATAAAAAGGATTCCTATTGTTGGTTCTTTTTTCTAATTAGGACAATATTGCTTTACACACACTAAATTGCAGTACATTGCCTTTGGTGTGGTAACTAATTTAGAGGGTAGAGAATTAACAATCAACTTCTTTAACAAGAAGTCTGCCTATACATATTTGAGCCTGCAGATGAATTTTTATTTGAATACTGTAAAATTATAAAAGGCCACCTCTTATCTAAATGTATATTTTGTAGTATTACAAAAAAAAAACCAAACCCTCCCTAGCATATCATTTGCTAGGGACAGTAGGACGTCTTAAGTCCTCTTTTATCTATTAGTGTTTGGGACTACTTAGCGCAGGCAGCTGAAGGACGCTTTATTTTCTGACTTGGGCTGGTTTGGTTTTGCTATTTCCATCACACAGACTGTACTCCTAATCTTAGCCCATAGGTTCCTTGAGGTGACTATGAATTTATCACTTTAAGAAAGAGCATCCCAAAACAACATCTAAATGTCCTGTTGATATTAAGTCAACATTAGCATTGAACACAAAGTTTAGATATTTGTGAGTATATATTAATATATAAATATCTAAGCATATCTTCATGCATATCCAGATAAATTTTACAACTTGGGTCTAAGAACATACTTTTATAACAAGTAGAAGAGAGTGGGCAAAATAATGCCTCCTTTTTCTGAAATGCATCTACAATGTGAAAATTGAATTCCTGTAACTAACAGTATTATGAATTATAGAGGGATAAATTAGGGTTGGAAAGAAATAGCCTTTATTGATTGCACATAAGCCAGGTATTATATTCGCATTCTGCATTCAATGCAATTTTTACGTTGACCTAGTGAGTGGAATGCTATTCTTCATGTTACGAATGAGGAAGCCAAGATCTGCAGAGGTGAGGGTTGGTGGTAGAAGGGGGACTGAAACTCAGTTTGCCCTGTTGAAAGTATCTTTTACTACTTCAGGATTCCCTGGTTGCTTTAGTTGAGTAGAATAAATTCTTCCTTTAAAAGAAGAGTAAAGAAAGGTTTGTAGCCCTGGAGGAACTTTTAAAAGGATCATTAGGGCCTTCTACTTCCAGAACAATGGAGTATAATATTTTTCTTCATTACTTTCACTAATACCTAGACATTATATATAAAATAAACATATGAAGGCTCTGAAAAGTGGAGAGGAGGAAGTAGACCAACTAGAGACTTCAAGACCGGAGTAGCAACACAGTGGTGCATTTCCTATGTTTTCTTTCTCCTTATATATCTTGGGCTAGTTGTTGTTTCCATTTTTCATTGTTTCGAGTATGTTAATAATTGCTGTTAAAGCATTTTTTATTGATTTCAGAGAGGAAGGGGAGAGAGAGAGAGAGAGAGAGAGAGAGAGAGAGAGAGAGAGAAACATCAGTGATGAGAGAGAATCATTGATCAGCTGCCTCCTGCACACCCCACAGTGGGGACCTGGTCCACAACCCAGGCATGTTCCCTGACCGGGAATTGAACCATGACCTCATTGTTCAAAGGTTGAGGCTCAGCCACTGAGCCATATAGGCCGGTCATGAAGCATTTTTATTATGGCTGCTTTACAATTCTTGTAAGATAATTTTAGCACCTATGTCATCTTGATATTGGCATTAGCAACATGAAAACATATGAAAGTATAAAATTCACCACTAAAAGAAAGTATATATTCAAATTCAGAATACTCTAATACTGTAATGGTAATATATCAGTCACTTTAGCAAAAAAGTTAAATTTAAAATGTTTAAAAATGACTATAGCCACAATAACTTGCTATGAATACACAATCTTCAGCAAGAATAATAAAGCTGGAGGCATCACACTTCTGATGTCAAATTATATTGCAGAGGTATAGTAATCAAAACAATATGCCATTGGCATAAAAATAGACATGTAGACCAATGGAAGAGAACAAATTCTAAAAATGAATCCTTGTATATACAGTTAATTGATCTTTGACAAGGATGCCAAGAATAAACAAGGGGGAAAAGATAGTCTCATCAATAAATGGTATTGTGAAAAGTGGATATCCATGTGCAAATGAAACTGGACTCTTATCTTACACCATACCCAAAAATCAACTCAAAATGAATTAATGACTGCCCTGGCTAGGTCACTCAGTTGGTTGGAGTGTCATCCCTTAAGCCCAAAAAGGTGTGAGTTTGATTCCCGGTCAGAACACATACCTAGGTTGTGGGTTCGATTACTGGTCACGGAGTGTACAAGAAGCAACTGATCAAAGTTTCTCTCTCATATTGATGTTTCTCTCTACTTTCCTCTCTCTAAAATCAATAAACATATCTTTGGGTGAGGATTTTAAAAATGAATTAAAAACTTAAATGTAAGGTCTTAAATTATAAAACCTCTAGAAGAAAGCTTATGGTAAAAACTCCTTCTTTCTTTCCTGTGCCCTTTTCCTTTTTTGGTGGTATTCAAAACCTTGTCCTGCTTCTGCTCACCTGATTGGTGCTAAAGATTAAGTGATCAATATTGGAGCTACCCAAGAAAGTGTCAGGCATCTTTAGGAAAGTTGCTTATCCTATGTGAGCCTGTTTTCTCCCCTGTAAAATAAGTAATACTAATACTATCTTTGGGTATTTAGTAATAAGTTTTTAAAATAATGTATGTGAAACACCTTGAATTGTAATGGGCGTATAGTATACACTCAATAAGAGTAGCTATTTTGTTCTTATTATAAGTTGTATTCATTGGTATATATGTCTTAGCTTTACTAGATTTATATGTTCTAAATTGCTTATCATGTAGCAGATGCTCATTTAATGGGTTGTTGAATCAATGAATGAATAAACTAATAAATCAATGGCAATTATTAAAAAGTATAGAAAATGCATATAAAGAGACAGGCCTATCTGTAGCACAGGCTGCTGATCCACCCTGATGTCAGTACAGATTTTCCCAGACATGTTGGGCTCGGCTGGTGTCATCCTAACCATTCCATCACAAATTTCAGATGTAGGTTAGTACTACAAACCCTCTGAGGCTAGACTGATTTTAGGCCCTCCCTGGGAAACTCAGTCTACCTTAAAATAGAGGAAAAGCTGCATTTGTTCTTGGTTTTATCATGATCTTAAAATTACAAAAGAAAGCTTTCACATATTCAGAAAGAATTTCTTATGCAGCATGTATCAGCAAATTTACAGTAAATAGGAAATGAATTTCTATAAAGGAACCACCTGCCTAAATATTAATTCATTTGACTGTGTGCCTTTCTAGATGTGGATAACACTGTGATGATAGCAACTGCCATGTAATGATGTGTGTGTGCATGTGTGCGTGTGTGTGTGGTGTATGTGTAAGAGAGAGAGAGAGAGAGAGAGAGAGAGAGAGAGAGAGAGAGAGATTGATAGATTGATGGTCACAGTAACCATAATGAGTTGAACTCAATTTCATTTCACTGGAGAGAAACGAAGCCTGAAGCCCCAGCAGGGCACGTTTTCCCAGGGTTGTGTGCCGGTGACCTCTGTCACACCTGTGCTTTCACTGACTGTGGCTGCCCCATTCCTAACAGCAGCAGAGCTTTGGGGCCTCTTTGGAGACAGGCGTGTGCACACAGAAGTCTAACAGCGATAGTCAGTCAGCCTATTGAAAGAGCCAGATCATTTGTCCTGGCCAGTCCTCCTGCCCACACCTGACATTAGGCTCCAACCACATCCAGCATTCAGGGTTCAGCCTTAACTGTAGTCTCTCCTCTTTCACCTACAGGTGCCCCTTCCCATTCAAACCCATAACTTCATAGCAAGTTTCAGGAGGATTAAGCCAAATCCAGATATAGTATTCCTGGATATATAAATGTTAAGAAACAAAAGCATAATATTCTCTGATACTGGTAAATATTTTAGTTAACCATAATATTTTTTATATAAATAGTCAAATCAGGGCTTAATTATTGGAGGGAACTTTGAGTCGTGTTTCTATAATATTTTCATCACTCCATTAGGAGCACATATTTATGTTGTTCTTAGATTTTTAAGCTTCCCAAATTGTAAAAATCATATATTCTGATGAATCTATCTAGAATACCAGCTGACCAGTGTCTAGAATCTAAAAATATTATCCAGGGACAATATGAAACGAAACTTATTTCAGTGTGTTCATTGAAAGGAGAATGTCTACTCAATGTTTAAATATTGGATGTAGGTCTGTTCCAAAGACAATGGTCACTGATTTAGCACTGCAAACTGTGCTCTCATTTTATTACAAACCAGTGCTTTTGGCTGCCCATATTCGGAGATGAACTTGAAAAAGGAGACAACACTCCATGAATGTGTGAGAGAACAAACACAAGCAAATTTGGAATCAGACTCTTCACATTTAAAATTGAAAAATCTCTGTAATTTGAACTTCAACAGAAAACATGAAAAGGTGAACAGTCATCCCAGGTAAGGAACTTTTTGAAAATGTGAAGCAGAAAGTAAACCATGTAGAATAGTAAAAGAACAATTTTGTTAATAGTAATAATTCATCATATTTCTTTGAAAAATTTCTTTTCTGGGAATTATTATGATCACTGGCTCATAGAATTCATTTAAAATATTTTATTTTCATTTGATCTTCATTTAAAAATATTTTATTTATCAAAATGTGAATGTATCTCTTTGTAAATGTATATATTACATATAAGCAATAGAAAGCATATTTCCTTTACAAAATTCTATAAGATTTCCTTTTACCTTGACAACTTTTTTATTCTTTGGATTCATTTTATAGAAATGATTCTTTTGGCACATGGCCTAGCATTTGTACCCAGCAAGTCATATCAGGATGTCCTCTCCTACCTGCTAACTCGTCTCTGTCATCTTGAATCCAAATGTACCTCAGATACGATTTTTTCTGACTTTGAATAGTTTCCTTTTGATTTTTTGATAACACATCATCCTTTTGTTTTGAAATATAAATTTACATTTAAAGTATCAGGTTCCAATGTTTATTTACATATAATCATTTTCTAAAGAACCTTATTTGGCATTTTTTAACCTAAATTAGTAAATATTCTAAATAACATCGTCTCTATAAAGGCGCTCGATTCTCCATGCTGTGAAGAATAAACCCAGAAAAATCTAACACTAAGTAAATGATTGGAAACCAGACAGAGATGGAGCCAAGAAAGGAGAAGTGGGAAGTGGGTGTTTTCAGACCCGTCTGCAGGCAGAAAGCAGTCATGTTCAAGCCCTTGCATGACACTGGCCCCTCCCTCTGCCAGCTCTGAGGGAGCTGCTGCTGAGGGCGGCTGTGTCTCCAGCCCTCCAAAGCCTCGCTCCTTGCACTTGGCAGGTGGACAGGGAAGACGTGCCTGCCTCTCTGTGGGAGCAGAGTCTGCACTGGAACAGCTTTCTGCCCATTTACACCTTCAGTCCCTACAGGGGAGCTCCTTTCCTCCCAGGGGAGACCTGTTCATCGGGAGGGTACACTTTTCACACTATGGACTGTGGGTTTCACACTCTGAACTTTGGGTTTTGCATTTTGTGTGGGGTTTTTTTTCATGCAAATGTTGTTATACAGAATTTGTGTAGCATTTCATTTTTGTTAAATAGTTTATTTTGATTTTGATCCTTGTGCACACGACTGCAGATTAGCTCCCCTCTAGCGCATGACCTATATGCTATGGACATGCGTGCCTCTGTTTCTGTTGCTGTATCTTGCATTTTTATTTGTTATACACCCACTCCTCTTGTTGAAACCTCACAGGTCTAGTTGTTCTTCACTGTGCTTCACACCCACACTGTTTACAACTCTAAGTAGTTGAGAGCTTGAACATCCCATTTTCTAGTTGAGGGAGAATTTTTTTAAACTGTTTTCCAAGGAACAATGCTTATTTATTTTCATATACTGTATCTATTTGCTTTATCCTTGCTATTCTCTGCTTTTATCTTTTTCCCTACTAAAATCTCAGTCAGTCTCTCTTGTAAATATTTTAGGCATTCATCCTCAACGTCAAAAGCCATATAAACTGAGCAGATCTTTGAACTGTTCTAAAAAATAATTGCAAAGTTGTATTGTCTCCCAAGTGAGCTAAACTTTTCCTTTCAGCACAGATATATATATGGCTTCCCCTGTCTTGAACTCCCCTTAGTAATTTGCTCTTTTCAATATATTATTATGCACTTTATCATTTTAAAGGGGCTTTGCACTGAAATAGCTCAGATAAGCGTAATTACTACAGATAGGAAGAAACAGGAAAAGGTTAGTTGATATTTGAGCAAAAAGTCACACGATCCTTTTCTATCAAATCCTATTTCATGTATGCACAGAACTATGCAAGCAGCTGTATGGATAAGGGGAGTAGCGGCACACATTTGAATTCTTAAATCTTCTTTTGCTTTCAAATCTCAAGACCAAAGCTATCATTGTACTCCAATCTGTCCACTTTTACTTTGAACCAACCATCATAACAATGTTTAAACATTATTGGCAGTTGTGCCCACTGTGACTCTATCCCCCAGCTCCATGACACCCTGTTCATGGTCTAGAATTCCAGCGGGAGTTCAAAGACATCAACAAGGAATAATATGTATTCTAATTATAAGGAAATAAAGTATATTTTAACCCAACTCACAGTTTCCTTATAGTAATTTCCTGAAGTTGCTTTTCCTCTAACCCAAGATATCAGGTACAGGTCAGGGAGAATATTTAAATTCCATCTGTTCTACATGGTAAGAAATAATTTTTACTTGGTTCATATACAAACATAAGCATGGGGGGCTAAATTAGTGTAAATTAGAGTTATAATTCCCACTGGCCTCCAGTCCATCCATTCGTCGCTGAGCTCTGGACAGGACTTCTGTAATTTCTCATACAAGCAACACTTGTCACCTTAGAAATTCCAGACTTTGTGTAATTCACATGCAAAATATAAAATTAACTCTTGACACTCTTCCAAAATCAATTAGATGCTGCCCAACAATTTAATGGATTTTGTCTTTTCCTTAACTGCATCCCAGTTTTGTGTATATTTTTTAAAAGTATGTTTGTTCTCATGTTAATCTTTGAAGAGAGTTATTAGTAAACATTTAGTCTCCATAATTTTGTAGTAGAAATAGTCTATTTATGTTCACATTTTCTTAGTAGAGGGTCAAGTTTTAAAATTGAGTGGATTATATACTAATAGATGTTTATAAAATTAACCTTCATAGCAGTAGGACTACATATTAATACAACTTTAAAAACTAGATTCATAATAGGTCACCACTACTGAAAAACTATGTAGATCTTCCTTTTCCCTTGTACTAACAGCGTAGTGGGATAGTCATGGTGCATTAAATAGAGGCATATGACTTTATGCTTGAGTGTCTTTCCTTTGGGTATGTACTCTAGAAGGGAAAAAGCCTTTAATTTGTTTAACAGTCTATAGTTTTCACATACATTAACTTTGGAGCTCCTGTAGTCTTGTGATTTAGTCAAAGCGGAAATTACTGTCATCATAGCATTGCCATTTAGATGAGGGAGTAAAAATCCTTACTTGTAGCTGATCTTGGACCCAAACATAGGTAGTTTGATTAAATTCAGAGTATTCCTAGTCCAGTAAATTAATAATAGTAACACCAAAATATTAATATCATTCACTTACTTTGAGCTAAAGCATTGTGCTACACAATTTATATACATCATCCTGTTCATTTTATTTCATTGTCACAACCACCTTTTGTGTGGTTAAGTGTTCTAATTCTGATTTTATAATGTAGGCATCTTAAGATTAGAGAGGTTAATCAAAGTGTCCAAGATCACACAGATAATCAGTAGAAAAGTTAGGATTGGAATCTAGAACTGCCTGACTCCAAATCCTCTACATGTTTCAACTTAAGACTAGCAAAGGAATGACAGTTTAAGACCTTGAAATTGCCTGGCTGGATTTAAATGTAGACTACTCTCAGCTGCTAGCTAAAATTCTCAAGGTCATCTCATGATGCATTTATTTCTTATTTTGTGAAAACAGAATACTAAAGGGGAAGAATCTTAACTGTTTTTTCCCAAACTGTTTATTCTTATGTGTATATTATAAATAAGAACATTTATAATCTACCTTGAACACATTTTATTGTAATATACTAAAGGATTCTATCTGCAACAAGGGAATACAATTATACTTATTAAAAACAGTTTTATCATAGAGAAAATTACTTTGAAATGCAACTCCCCCACATCTCCCTATATTCTGTTAGCTAGCTTCTCCAGGCCAGAGCAGGACATTTCCTTTCTGGCATTTCCAACCCACCTAAGTATTCTTTAATGACTTCTTTTACCTCCCCAGAGCAGTGTTTTATATATTTTAATTCACACAATTGGTAGAACCACCATTAGTTAAAATACCTGTCATATTCGATCATTACTATTAAGAAGATCCAAGAAACTGCCTAATAAAGCTCACTTTGTTTTTCCTAATGCCTGCCATAAAATAAATTTTATGCACTTCCCTAAGGCCTGTATTGATGATGAAAATGCTTGGGGGAAGTTATGGTAATCACAGAATGGCATGTAGTGGAATAACTCCTTAATGATCCTCATAATACATTCCACTGCCATGAGCCAACTAGTTTATTTCCACTATTTAAATTAACTGCAACATAAATACCTTCTCTGAAGTCCATTCTCAGAATTAAAATAGTGTTAGTTGGTTGTTCCACATATTAACTTTCCAAGTTATTGGATAAATTTTATTTAATCCATCAGCCTTTTCTCTCACTCCTTCCCACATAAATTCTCTGCTTTAGGGGATAAAGTCTACTCCGTGTCTCACCCCTTGTCATCATCTGCAATATTGTTTTTATTTCCATTCATCTTGCTTTGTTTATCCATGCCTGCATCTTCTCCCTTCTCCAAGGCTCATTGCTCTCTCTAAATTTTCTATAGCAGTTCCAACCCATATGAGATTCTTGAGGTTAGAGATTGTGTTCTACATGTCTCTGTATTTCTGACACTTAATATAATGTCAGACACTTAATAATCACTCAGAAAATTAAGTACATTTTGAGCAACATTATGTGCCAGGGACTGTCCTAGGCTCCAGGATATGGATCAAATAAGAGACGACCCCATTCCTTGTTCTTAGCTTATGCATGTGTGTCTGCATGTGCCTTTTTTACTACTTGTGTTGTGTGTGCCTTATTTTTTCAAAAAAATTGGAGGCTGCTAAAGGGTTATGAACCAGTTTTCATTATGGTTTTGGATGTGTGTTTTTTCATTAATTTTTCCATTGTAGGACTTAACAAGTCTAAATTGACTGATTCAGATATAAACATTACCTCTTAGAATCTCAATTTCTTTACCTGTAAAGTGAAGATAAAATATGAGGCTTAGATTTTGACTATAGATATATGGATAAATATAGATGTAAGATAGATGTAGTTATAGCCATATAATTGGACCTGGCACATAGTAGAGATTATTGAAATAGTAGTTCCCTATATTCATTTCATTTTTATAAAAATTGTTGATTTTAAAGTCTTGCAATTCTACCAGTTCTAGTTGTGTATATATACCACACATCTTTGCACCAATCATAGAAAGTTAGACCTTTAGTTATTTGAAATATTACTCAGCATCTGGAGCTACATTGGACCCTAATCAGTTGAGCCGTGAGCAAAGCACCAAGACACCAGTTCCTTCTGGGCCTGTAGAGGATTGTGTCTACAGGAACCCTGCAGGCCTTCCACACCAGCTCCCGCCCAGATCACACTTCAGGTGTGACAATCCTGGAGCTTACAATGGGGCAGGACTCAAACGATGATCTAATCCAACTTTTTCAACATAGAAATAAGGATATCAAAGCCAAAGAATTTATTTCCCTGTTGACACTGTTATTAGTTGCAACATGCCAGGACTACTCCAAGCCCTAGTGCTACAGCAGTGAACAAAACAGACTGAAATCCTGGTCCATCCTGGTCCTTTTTAGCCTTTACTTAGTGATAAGAATGTCACACCAGCTAGGAAGTGGCAGAATGAGGATTTGTTCTCAAGCAAAATGACTCTAGTCCCTGCAGCCTTGGCAGTGAGCATGCAGATTCACTCATTGCATCAGCACTCATTCATTCAGCAAATATGTATGGAGCTTCTTCAGTTGCCAATTGGTGTGTTAGAGGCTGGGGATATGGAGGTGAACAAACAGTCCCATCTCAGCAGGGAGTATATTTCAGGTGGAGGAGATGGAGGAGTAAAACAAAAGTAAACCATAAATGAAGAGAAAAATCACAGATTGTGATGGGTGCCATGAAAGAAGTAAAAGGGTAACACTTGAAATGCTTTCAGCTGTTACCTATATTAGCATCCTGTGGACCATAAACAGATCCAAGCCTTAAAGAAAAAAGGGAGCAGCATTCTGTTGAATATTTTGAAAATTGAAATGAAATTAGGTGTGTCAAGATCAGCACAGGAGTGTAGACAGAAACTGTGATGACATGAAAGGACCTGGCCCTCATTGGCTCAACTCATCTTGGTTCCTTTGGCAGTTCATTGTAGTCTTGTGTTTCCTCAACAAAGTTACTGTTTTGCTGAAATGTTATAAAATAACCAGTGTATACCTTAAAAAGACCTTTACAAATACTTTTCTGAAATGATTCTCTTGCATTTTACAATTTATTGTGAATCTCTGGATTTCTGGATCCTGTCTTGGCCCAGGCTCTTAGTAAGTAAATCCCATCTTCTGCTGTAGAACAGTGTGTGCTAAAATGCTCATGGTTCTTTGCATAAAGCAAACATTGGTGTTCTTGCACCCCAGAAAAAAATAAAGTTGTTGCCCAATCACCAGCGGGTATTTTTTTCTCATCTACCTTACATACCTAATCTAGCTTTAAAATAATTATTTCCCATTCATTGTAAATAGTAAAATGAGGACATTAACATGTTTTTCCCCTATGTAAAGCCATGCTTGTGTATTATAGGAAAATGAGAAAATATACATTAATAAAAGTAGAAAAATTAAACATTGAAAACATTTAATAATACCCATACCTTTCCCTATCAAACAGTATAAGTTAAAGGCTTATAAGAATATGACAAAATTCTTAGCAATAATTCAGGTAATATAGAAGTTTAAAAAAATAATAAATTCTCATTTCCCACTCCTGAACTCTGATGCTGTATCCTGGTGCGTGCATGTGTGTGTGTGTGTGTGTGTGTGTGTGAATAGATTGTCATGTTGTCTCCTACACCTGTTCTGTGTTGATGGATGTATACCGATATGTAGATACACACTCTTTTTTAATTACATTAATTTTTGCTAAGGTTTCTTTGAAAGTTAGCTTGTATCTACTCTGGGTAGATTGCTATATAATCATGGTAAATATTGGGAAAGGTGCTGCATTCCTGAAAGGTAAACACGGGGACACTAATTTCTGAGGCTTCCACAAGATACAGGCATATTTTATCCCAAGTATATAATAGTGGACTGAGCAAAGCACCTGTAAGTAAACCAACACCTATCACCAAAAGAAAAATAATCTGGTCTTGGACTTTAGTTTTTATATGGAAATGTTCTAAAAACATAGACAACTAAGTACCCACAAAGAAAAAATAAATTTGCCATGCAAAATCATTGTTTGCTGCCTCAAAGAAAGTCTGAAGATAAAAGATATTAGCTAAAAAGTATGTTTTACTTATTTAACAATATATCATGGATAATCTGCCATGTTAACACAAGTGGATTCAGTGCATTATCTTTAATAGCTGAATCATATTCCACAGAGTGGACATGCCTTAACTATTTCACACATTTCCCTACTGACAGGTATTCAGGTTGTTTCCAGTATTTTTCCACTTATAAATAATGCTGCATAATTATTTTCATATGTGTGTTATTTATTGATACTTTATAATGCAGTGTTTTTAAAGTTTAATTACTTTTTACTTACCAGCTAAACATATTGTATAAATCCTTCTTTGGATTGATAGCATCTTATAGGTCCTTGATTCATTTTGCTTTACTATAAATAAATTCACATATACAAATATACATACACAGAAGCATGCATACAGTATGTAGGTCCATGGGAAGCTTTTGCAGTCCTCATAATTTACCCTAGCCTGAACACCCACCTCAGGGCACACCATGCCCCATGACTAATTCTTCTCACTCCCTACCCTCCACATGTCCATGCCTTTGCCGTGTCCCTCTCAGTACTTCCCTTAGTAAAATTTGTTTTGAGGTTTAGCTCAAATTCATCTTCTCCTGAGAGGTTTTTCTAATCTCTCCGACCTTTAAGCAGGAAATCCCCCTCCTATTTCGTGATCCCACAGTGATTTCTTCATTTCTCCATTGTAGCCCTTTCTCAGTCTACTTCATGTGAGAGTTTGCAGCACGCACAGCTGCATCCTCTGTTAGATTATCAGTTTCTCGGCAGCAGGCACCATCTTGGTTGAATGCAACGCCTGCATGTAGGAAAAGCTCCAAAAATGTTAATTGGACTTGGACAATTTGTCTAAAAATAAAAGACAGTCAGAGCCCAATATTTGCCTTTCAAGCCCTACTATAACTAAATGCAGTTATCAAGGCAATTTTGGGGAAAGATAGCAGTGTAAAACAGTCCCGTGTGGTGTGTACATTCTGGCCTAGGGACCTTTTCCTTTCCTTCTAGAACAGGGGTCAGAAATGTTTTCTGTACAGGGCAGATGATAAGTATGTTAGACCCTGCTGGCAATAAGATCTCTGCTGCAGTTAGCAATTGAAAGCCTTCGTGGACAGTGAGTAAACGGATGAGCATGGCTGTGCTCTAGTCAAACTCCACTTACTAAGCAGGCAGTGGCCAGGATCCGTCTGTGGGCTGTCATTTGCCAACTCCTGCTCTAGGTGTGTAGCTACAGTTAAACTGAGTTAAATTTAAATTCTAGCTCTTCTTTTTGGACTCTTCTGCTTACTATGTGACTTTGGGCCAGCCACTTACTCTTTCTTCATTTTCAACACATAAACATAAGATCCATAGTACCTCCTACAGGTTAGGCCTCTGGTTCAGGGCCTGGCATTTGAACACAGAAATGGTAGCCACTAACTGCGGTAAAAAAAAAGAAGGAACTCCTACCATTCGCAACAGCATGAATGGAGCTGGAGAGCATTATGCTAAGCAAAATAAGCCAGTCAGAGAAAGATAAATATCACATGATCTCACTCATTTGTGGAATATAATGAACAACATAAACTGATGAACAAAAACAGATCCAGAGACAGAGAAGCATCGATCAGACCGTCAAACCTCAGAGGGAAGGTAGGGGAGGGTGGGGATAAAGGGGAGAGATCAACCAAAGGACTTGTATGCATGCATATAGGGGGTGGGGGTGGGGAGGCAATGGGGGCATAAAGACACATATTTAATACCTTAATCAATAAAGAAAAAATAATAAAAAATAAATTAAAACTGGAAAAAAAAGTAGTGGTAGCATAGAAAGAGTGTCAGAGAACATGCAGTTTCCTTTTTCAACTGAAAGTAGCAAAATCCTAAGGAAAAGGCAAAAGGAAAAGCAATGGATATCAGAGATTATTGGATGACGGTGGCAGGTCCCACAACAGAAGCAGTAATCCTCTAAGTCAGTGGTAGGCAAACTCATTAGTCAACAGAGCCAAATATCAACAGTACAACGATTGAACTTTCTTTTGAGAGCCAAATTTTTTAAACTTAAACTATATAGGTAGGCACATTGTTATTAACTTAATTAGGGTACTCCTAAGGCGTAGGAAGAGCCACACTCAAGGGGCCAAAGAGCCGCATGTGGCTCTCAAGCCGCAGTTTGCCGACCATGGCTCTAAGTCATATACACTCCTTTATGAGAATGAGTCAGGACAGACAAGTAGCTTGACTTGCTGCAGCAACGGCAGTACTGTTAGTAAAGATTTTGAAGATTGTTTAGAGCAGTGGTTCCCAAACTTATTTGGCCTACCGCCCCCTTTCCAGAAAAAATATTACTCAGCCCCTGGAAATTAATTTTTTTTAAATTTTAATAGCAGTTACTCATCGCCCCCAAATGCACCTGTGGCCATCACCGCCCCCCTGGATCGCTGCAGCGCCCACCAGGGGGCGGTAGCGCCCACTTTGTGAATCACTGGTTTAGAGTGCTTGGAGCTCTGATAACTATATAAAATGTACAAGCCAGGCTTCAAGAATTATTGGTGAAATGCTAATATGTGCAAATTGCAATGGTATTACTTTTTTAGCTAAAATACAAACAAATATGAATCTCTGGCACCTTACTAGCCTAATCATCTGCAAACATAAAACTGGCGGTATGCAATAGGCTCTTTTATGATGCGACACTTCAGTACCTTTCCCACTGCCATCAGGATGGAGCGCAAACACTTGAG
Organism: Myotis brandtii; assembly: GCF_000412655.1. NCBI lineage: Eukaryota > Metazoa > Chordata > Mammalia > Chiroptera > Vespertilionidae > Myotis > Myotis brandtii. The sequence continues at coordinate 634,266 of NW_005360509.1, forward strand.
AACAGCACGCAGGGCTCTCCACAGCTTGGCTCCAGCTTATTCTTTCAGCCTCGCTTTTGATCTTTTCTTTCCTCGCACAGCACAGATGCTTCATCCAAGTAAGTTGATTAGCTTATTCCCATCCCAGAACACTTCTCCCTCCCATTCTATTCCAGTCTAATTCCCTAGACCTTTGCAAGCCCATCAGTCATCCACACTCCCACTCGTTCAGGACCAGCCACGGCTGAGTCCTCTGCGGAACAATCTGATTAGCCCAGTGCCAAGTAGCATCCTCGCTCCAGCTGCCAGGGGCATTATTATTATTCTCTCTCCTTTTCTTTTGGGCCGCGTGTGACATCTCAAAGCCTCTGCAAATGCTCAGTACACCCTAGTGGAAGATGTTGTGTACCCTGAAGGAAACTGGATTTGGAGTTTGAAGGCTTGAATTTATGTCCTGGCTCCACCATCATCTCACTGTGTGCCCCAGATGGGCAAGTGGTTTAATATCTCTGAGCCTCAGTTTCTTTATTAATAACAAGGGTCCTAACCTACCTATGGAGTTTTTGTGAGGATGAAATGAGATTCAATGACATCTAGAGTTCTTGGAAGTACCTCTCTCCCTCAGGAAATGTAACCGAATCTGAACTGTTTACAGGGTTTGCCTTGGTGTATCTCCCTAGTGATGTAATAATTTTGAAAGGAAAACTATGACAAAACATATTTGCGATTAATTGTAGTACCTGCTATGTTTATAAAAAGCCACTCAATAAATTTAGTGGATTTATTTTTACATTATTTTTTAAAGCCCCATCAAATTTATGTAAGGCATATGAGCCTCCCAGGAGAATCTTACTGCTCTGCACCTACGTTGTGCCTTCAGCATTCCATGTTGACTAGCTCTCTCCGCCAGATGCTCGCTGCTCACGTTCAGGCCCTCTTTCTATGATTTATATTCATCCCTATAAGAATGCAAATAAACAAATCCTGGTGATATGTATAGAGAAAAATAATGAAATTATACATATTGAATTAATGAAAATATTCCACACATTTTATGCATGTCCACGATGCATAAGAGTTTGTATACTTTTTTATAATATTTTTTCACTTAATTGTTCAGAGCAGTTAGTGAAATTGTACTGTACCCATTTTGCAGATTGGGAAGCTGAGACCTTTAAAGTTTAAATATGCACCCGAGTCACAAGCTTAGGACACGGGTGCTAAACCATGCAGCTAGGTTTTCCTACACTAAGGGTACTGGTCTCTGCATTGTACCACAGGTGGCTAACTATCTGGAGTTAGTGTGCTCCACAGTAGCTATGTAGGGCCTCCTTTCAAGGTCCAAAAATAGGATTTCAGTATTTCAGTAGAAATCCTTTCTCAGTTTCTTGGCGTGTGTTTTTATGGGGGGGAAAAACAGCCTTAATTGTTTAAAAAAAACAACAACAAACCTCACTTATAAGTTGAATGTATTTCTACCATGACATACACATTTATAGAGCCTATAGATAAAATTACCTCAATTATTGTACAAGTCACTTATCTTGTATGTAAGGTTTGAGTAACTGAATGAGATTCCTAATTTAAATCAGAAATTGAAACAGTGTTTGCATGCCTACTTCAAAGGCATATTCCTGAGGATAAAATGAGAGAGCTGCTATCCAAGTGCAATTACAAAATATATTTGCAAAGCAAGTTATTATCATTTTCATTAAAATCACAAATATTACAGATGAATTGATCAACTACCTCAAGTTCTGTCCACCTAAAATTAATTATTAGGTAATTAGCAACATTGAAAAAGTTTCATTTTACCTGGTAGAAACTACCACATTCATTACAAACTCTGAGCCTCAAATTTTTATAAAGTTCCATTCGAGTTACAAAATTAGTCCTTACAGCATACTGGAACATTTAAAAGTTAATTAATTCTCTGACATTCAGCAATATGGGAAAATTACTTTATACACTTATTCAGGCACAATGTATATAATCTTCTGATTAAAATAAGCACTAAAATAATCAGTAGCAATTATTATTTGTCCACCTACTCTCCCTAGTAACTCCTTCTCAGAATCTGAAGAGATTATTCTCCAGAGAGTTTTAAAAACATTTGGCAATAATGGAGGAGGGGGGACCTTTAAGTCTTCATGTCAAAGTTAGAGTTCCTTAACAAAAATGTATTTTTTAAATATTAAATTGAAAAAAAATTCTGACCAAGTTTCTGTGGAGGAAAATACCTACTAGTTCTCTATTGCTTACCCTGTGGCTTCTATTTAAATGTGTGCTGCTGTCATGAGTTATTCCTACCTCACAGGATAATGAATCCAGGTTTTATTTCTGTTCTTTGTACAGACATGTACAGCAGGCAAAGTGTTTGAAAATCAAAGAAAAAGAAGATAATGACTTGGATAATCTCTTCAGAGGTAAAAACACTAGCAAAACCACAGAGTATAATTTTTTTTTGTGAAGATGTCTTGCTTGTTTGGTTGGTTGGTTTTAACATTCCTCTAGGGAATGGTGGGGAGAACTGCCTGGAAGTCAAGAGACTTGTGGTCTAGTCCCAACCGTATGAATAATAATTTCTGTTATTCACTACTCTGAATCTCAATTTTCTCATTTTTAAAGTGAAAGGACTAGACCAGGGGTGGGCAAACTTTTTGACTTGAGGGCCACAATGGGTTCTTAAACTGGACCGGAGGGCCGGAACAAAAGCATGGATGGAGTGTTTGTGTGAACTAATATAAATTCAAAGTAAACATCATTACATAAAAGGGTACGGTCTTTTTTTTTTTAGTTTTATTCATTTCAAACGGGCCGTAGTTTGCCCACGGCTGGACTAGACTCTGATTTCTTTGGTACTCACTCATGATAGGACAAATCTAAGCTTTTGGAAGTAAAAGTCTCAGTGGTAGAATATTTTTCTGCCATCTGCAGAGGGCATGGAGGGAAACCAGAAGTGGCTCAGTGCACTTTTATAAGTTGGGGGAACCTGGAAATGTACCTCATTAGTAAGACAGGCAAGAAGGTTATTGGGGAAAAAAGTTTAATTATTTAAATCTGAGTATGAGAAAAAGAACTACATGTTTTCATTTAATTATGTTTCTTGCCAATTAAGGCAAAATCTCATCTATAATTTTGAGGTTCTATTGTAGCAAGCTAAGGAATAAATTATCCCGTGTTTGCATTAATTTAGTGCAATACTTTTCACTTGGTTAGATTGAAGCATATGTAATTAATTAGTATCATGTCTTTAGCCATAGTATTTCCTTATGTTTGTATCTCCCAAAACATGGTAGGAGATCTGTTTATCTTTTAGAAAAAGATAGTGAGTTTTCTTCTGACTTGGCCAAAAATGCAACAAATTAGCCCAATTTGGTAACACTGCACTTCATCTCCAATGCAATCACCTGTTCTACTTTTCTTAGAGAAACACAGTGTGCTTGGCAGTCATTGAACAAAAGGGCTGTGACTTCTATGAGCAGAGCTCACCTCATTTCAGGGAGGACCCAAGCTCAGCTTGTGGTTGGGAACTCAGCCACAGAGGAGGGAGGAATCTTCTCAGAAAATGGGGGGCAGTGAAGTTACTCTGGTTTCCTTGTGCACCTACACATTTCTCCATAACCAGAGGGATTTCTATGTGACATAACTGGTTCTGAACAGCGCTTTACAGAAAATAAAATAAATAACTGATACTTCAGAAACTGCCTCATACAAATGTTCTAATCTATTCTGTAAACATGTTTTGGAATGGCACATGGAGCCCTAAAAAAGTGTCAGTGTGTTAATTTATATTTTGACACTTTTGAAAACATCTCCACAGAGTAATTATGTATATGTTCCTGTTAAAACAGATACACAATTTTGTAGTTCACATAGTAAAAGTAGTAATGAGGAGCATCTTTGCAAAAATAGAAAAGATCACTAGCAAAATGCATTTGCATAATGGGAAAGATGTTTAGTATGCACTTGTTCTTTTCTGCATCATTTATAACCATATGCGTTTATTTATTCGTGCATCCACTGTGTTCTTTAAATATTTCGATGTCCTCATGGTGAAGGTCTATGATCACAGATTTGGGGCAATAATGACATAGAGGTGCAGGAATGCACGCTGCCTGATGCAGAGCCCACAGCTAGCTACTGGGGTCCATAACCCTCTCTTGTTGAGAAAATGCCTTCTGGGATCCATTCTAGTCCATGAAAATGAACAGGATTTATTTAGCACCTGCTTTCTATTCTAGCCTTTTGTCACACAAACTGGTTCTTCCTTATAGTAGACTAATCCTCATTATTTTATAAGGTCATTTTCTCTAGTTCGTAACTGCATGGGACAAAATAATGAGAATCTGTTACTGTTGTGATATTAAATGATTATTTAATATTTTCCTTTTATTTTTTTAATTCTATAAATCTGAGCATCATTTCTAAATCTTTGCCTTTGTTTTGTGTGTGTTTGTTTTTTGATCTGGCCATTGATTTGAATATATTTTTGTTGTTGTTATTATTGTTGTTGTTGTTTTAAGGAAAATGTGCTAAAATTTGTTATCTATTTTTCCCATGAGGGAAAATAGCATAACTTTGATTTTTAGAGATTGTGTACACATGTGTACACAACATAGGTAGCTTATGTTTTTCATATATTGGGTATGTTTTCAATTTTTACTTGGAAACATCTTTATTGTCTAAATAGTTTTATTCTGATATAATAAAAATGTTTTTTAAACGCTACCCATTATTTTTAAGTATTTTAAAAATATACTTTGTAGAGATTCAACATTTTTTTTCTCATAACATATTCATGTTAAACTAGGTGACAGAAAGTTTTAATTAATCTATAAGTAAAACTAATCTAAAAAAGTGAAACTAGGTGACAGAAAGTTTTAATTAATCTGTATATATAAAAGCCTAAGCGACCGAACAACTGACCAACCAAATGACTGGTCGACCAGTCACTATGACTCCGCACAGATCACCAGGGGGCAGACGCTCAATGCAGGAGCTGCCCCCTGGTGGTCAGTGCGCTCTTGCAGCCTACCTCCCGCAGCTGGCCAACCTCCCACGGTCCCTCCCCCTGGCCAACCAGCCCCAGTGACCCCAATCGGGACTACCAGCCAACCTCCCACGGCCCCTCCCCCCACTGGCCAACTTCCCATGGCCCCGTTCAGCTCAGATAGCCGGCCAGGCTGAGGGACCCCACCTGTGCATGAATTTGTGCACTGGGCCTCTAGTTTATAATATAAATTGGTTGAGAAAAATGATTATCTAAAAAGCCGTTTAGTAGTGAAATTAGCATAAGTAAGTTGGAGTGTGTCTAACTAGAGGTTTGCAGACAAGCTTATTGAGTGTCACACCTAAGACATGGCAAATGGTAGTTATCCTTTGTGCCTTTTGTTAAGTAAATAGTGCATGAACAAGTGGTTGACATGGGTAACTATACCACACTACCCTTCTCTGGGATTGAGTTGGGTGTCTGTGCACTGGCCTTTGGGGTTTTTACCTTTGCTTGATGAGTGTTCCACAGGGACCTGCACAGAATTTGCTTTGAACATAAGTTGAGTGAGGCTAATGAAAGTGCATTGACATTGCATGTAGAGGACCTGTTCACCTTTTGTCCCTGAGAGAACTCTAGAACTAGAGCAGCTAAGACTCAGCTACTTGGTACCACAGACAATATGCTGTCAAGGGTGCCATACTGTGCCACTCCAGGGGACACATTTGGAAGTGTGGAATGTTTAACTAGAAAACTGTTTCTTTATTACTTCTGGTTATTTTTGGACTCAAATGTGTAACTAATTGCTAACTTCCTTAAAAATCCAAAAATTTCATAAAGCAAAAATTCAATTATAGATTTATTTTGGATATAATAGTTTACCTGTTTATTTTTTCTACCAATATGCAATTATATTATATTGGAGATCTAGAATTCATTTTCTTTTTCTACTTGCTATAGCATATTATGATTACCTCTCTAAGTCGGTGTATAGACAGTGCTAGATTCTTTACTTTTAAGTGAAAATTGTAGTCAAGTACACAAGAGGTCACACCCATTTAATCACCACTTGGGTCATGAAATAGAAGCTAACTCGAGTCCCGCCTCGTGCCATGCACTTTCCCGCTCCTGCCAGGAAAATCATTCTCCTGATTTCCGTCACTATCAGTTTTTACTTTGTCCTTGTTCTGAACATTTGATAAATGAAACCATACAGTATGTACCCTTTTGTGTCTGACTTCTTTTGCTAACATTATGTATGATCCATCCTAATCATGGTTTGCTTATTCTCATTATTGCATTTCCGGTATTGTTACCCCTCCTACTTTATACTTCTTTCTCAGGATTGCTGTGGCTATTTGGGGTCTTCTTGGTTCCATATAAATTTTTGGAGTATTTTTTCTAGTATTTGTGAAATATGTCCTTGTTATTTCATAGGGATTGCATTGAGTCCATAGATTGCTTTGGGTAGCTTTTCTTTCTGAGAGTTCATTATTGGCTCTGTGCAGGCTTCTTCCAGACATTGTTTGTTCATGAGAATTATCACAGTTAAAAGCAGATTGTTGGTCATGATTCTGACATGGGAAGAGTTTGTAAGTCATCACTCCCATCCTCACAACAGGAAAAATGCTGAGCAAACTGAGCAACAACTCTTCTTGGATGCATCAGAGAACTGAGGTCCTGCCCTCAAGGTAAACTGCTTTACCAGGGGCATGCATCCTAGGGGAATGGCAGACAGCTCTAGTTCCCTCTAGCCATATGTCTTACACTAGGGAAGGAAGGAAAAAAGGCCAAGAAACTCTTCTGAAGGTCACAGCCCCGAGTCTCAGGCCCATTAAAAAACAAACTGGTTTTAATCATAAAACTCTGAAACACTTCCCCTCACCAACACCTTGACCTCCACATCAGTAGGGCTCCACTATGATCATAGCATATTGAAAGAGAGACAAGGCTCTATTTAAGGAGTTTCTAAGGGCTTTCTTTAAGAAACCCCAACACAACAGGGGAAAGTAAGAGTACACTAGAGGAAACTGAAGCCCTGACAGCTGCAGGCATTATACATCTGTCAGAACTCCTAGAACAGTATAACACAGAGACCAAATCCTAATGTCAACTATAGACTTTAGTTCATAATAATGTGTCAATATTGGTTTATAATTTGTGACAAATGAACCACAGTAATACAAGATGTTAGTAAGGGAAACTGTTGGGGAGGTTGAGGAGTAGAGTGAGGGGGTATGTGGGAACCCTTCACACTATCTGCTCAATTCTTCTATAAACCTAAAACTGCCCTAAAAAATAAAACAGTAATTTTTTAAAGCATCTTTGTAGTGACTCAGCAGTATTTGGTATGGTAATGTGGGCCATGTAGAGGGACAGGGACAAACTGGAGTTCTTGGGAAGATGAAGGAAATTATTTGCATTGGGCTAAAAGATGAGTCTAAGGGCAGGAACTTGATACCCACAATTAACTCAAGGAGGATATTCTCACAATTAAGCAAGAGGAGACTGATGACATAATGAGAGTTCATAATGAATATCCTCAGTTGTAGTCTAGAATAATGTCAACAGCTATGCTAACATCTGTACTGCTGTAAGACAACCAAGTGACGTGCCGGTTCTTATTAACGATAGAGATGGCATCTATTCATACAATACCATCGTGCAGGCACTCGGCTATTTTCTTTAGGTATCAGTTAAAATATTAATAGTAAGAATTTTTAAGGTAGAATGGAATATAACAAACATTTCTCGTTAAACGAAAAAAGGAACAGGGAACTGTATATCAAGTTAGAGACCAGCTGCGATTAGGGGTGTCGAGTTATAAATTGTGGAGATTTGAGGCTTGAATGACTAGTGTGTTCCCCTGCCAGATGCTCTGAAACACCTACACCTCCAGGCCTGCTGGGAGCTGCCTCACAGAGCGCACAGGCTCTGGGCGCGAGGAGAGTTCTTGGGATGGGGGGGGGGGTCTGGCTGCCTCCCACGGCCTTTCTAGGGTATCGTGAGTGTTGTTTTCAGCCTAGTGTTTAATCTCTTCTATATTTTCTTCCCCAAAATTCTCTTTGACCTTCTTTTAACGTACACTCTTTTTCTGCAAGTACCAGAGAACATGGAAGTGAGAAAGCCAGTTTTCTTGGAATCAAGGCATAGATTATAGTTTATGGACTTTGCAGAATTATAAGCGTTGTAGACAAAATATTTTGAAAATTCAATTGTGGAGAAAAGTAATAATGCAAAAATACAAAAGTCTGAATAAAAATAAATCTGCTTTAATGAGTAGATACTTATTTTTAGTTATGAGGCTTGAGGGACTGACAGCTCTGAAAACTATATCCAGCAGCACCAAGCCCTGGTGCAGTGTGGGCAGCCACACCATCCGCTTCCTCAGAGTATTCCAGAAATAACCCTCTTGACCTGGAATCTGCCTCTGACACATCCTCCTGCCCACAGTGACCCTGTCTCTGGCTGTCTCAGAATGCAGCGTTACCCCAAAAAATCACTGCAGTCCACACCCATTGCCGGTCCCTTCAGCGTTGTCACGGGATAGTGACCAGACCCCAGTGCAACTGCGGGTCCTCAACCTGCTCACTGTTCAGAGCTGTGGGAGAGTGGACAACCCAGATGCAAGCAGAGAAGCATCTTTGTTCAGGAATAGAATTGCAGCTTTGGGTTCCAGCACTGCACAGTATTCATTCCCCAGGACCAAAACAGGATGCCTAGATTCTTAGATTCTAGGTTCATCATCCTAGGGAATGTCTTAGGAAATTCTAGTAACTTCAGCTTCTTCCCAGTGTCAGATCTGAGGGATGCGGACATTTCCTTTCTTAGTTCTATGAACTCGTAAGAACTGTGTAGGTGTAGGAGGGTGGAGGGCACCCCAAAGTAAAGTATTTCTCTCCTTTATACATTTCTCCCAGGGTGTTGCCAGGCCTCTCTTCCATGTCTCTAACTTCAGTGCTAAAGGGAAATGTCTCTGACTATAGCAGAGAACCTCTACCTCTAGAATGTATCCAGGACCAAAGGGAGGGAGCCCTGCTTCTCTCCACAGGTCAGTGGTGTGAGGCACCTTTTTGCCTTGATGATAGGTACCGAGGACTTGGAAAAACCAAAAAACTGCCCTGATACTCAGTCTCCTTGGAGAGAACATGCCTATTTTATGAGAAAAGTTTTTTGAACTTGGGATTTATACCCCATAAGGGTATAGTCAATGCAGAAGAGCTCAGGGGTTGTTCTAAAGCAGTGGTTCTCAACCTTGGCTGCACATTAGAATCACCTGGGAATCTTTTAAAAATCCTGATTTCTGGGCCTCATCCTCTGGAAATTCTGTTTCTTTGTTACTAATGTTGTGGCCCCACCCCATAACAAAGAAACAGAATTTCCGGAGGATGAGGCCCAGAAATCAGGATTTTAAAAAGATTCCCAGGTGATTCTAATGTGCAGCCAAGGTTGAGAACCACTGTTCTAAAGGCTCCAACAAAAGGGTTGAGTAGGAGTGCAGGTTCAAAGGATTGGAATGATTGATACCCACAACAGTGAGTGAGGCAGTGGATTTTGCTTTCTTAAAAGGCCTGTAGCCAAAGATTGCCTGGGTTTCTCTACCCAGACAGCACTGCTATTTTGACATTGCATTATTGCAGAGAGGCTTTTAAATAGTAATATCAAACACTTTATGTCTAAATAATTAGGATTTGATGTCTTAAATATATGTAAATTATTCTTTGCTATATCATTGTACAGTTGTCCTGTTAGATTTCTGAACTAAAATTATTTGGACTTAAAAATCATTACTGGGAGGTAGAAAATGAGAGTTGTTGCTGACCCTGGTTCACGGGTTGTGTGTTTGAAAGTTATGTTTATTTATTATATAAGTTGGGAGACCCAGAAATTTTCATCTCTTCATAAATTAAAGGAGTAGCTATTAAAGTGAGTAATTTTACATCAATAAGGGGCATAATATAATTCAGTAACATATGAAAATATACATGAAATATATTTAGTATATTCATTGGGTATTGGATTGACTGACTCTGAGTACATTGCATCTCTTCTTGTTGCCATAGTTACCACTGCCTTGTGGGGGTACATCGAGTATCATTTTTGTTGTAGACTTTATTTATTAACAAGACATGAGTTTCTTCTATTATTTACATGGTTTTCCCTCACTCATGTTTTTGTTATACGTTTCTTCTTTGATTTATTTTTCCTTTTAAAATAATTTTAGATGATGCCATTTTTCCTTCAAATTTTGACTGCCAGTGATTTTGATATGCAGAAAATCAGATTATAAAATAACTATGAGGCAATAAATAATAAAATAACAAGTATTTAAGGAAATTACAAACTAAACTAAAAAAAAAAACCACAGGGAAGAGTCCTGAGTTATTCTAGATGTAGCCACTCTGATGACACTTTTTTCTTTCACTTGCCTTTAGAAAAATGAGGCTTAAAGAAATCTCCAGTGGTGGTAGGTTTTCATTCACATACTTTGCCTAGTTTTTATTCTGTAACTTTGAAAAGGACATTGTTTTTAAAAAACATTTCTTAGCAATAGCATCAAATAATGCCTGTTTTATTAATATGCTCCCTATGATAGTGATAATGATAACAACATATTCATCTAGCACTTTCCATGTTATAAAGCAGATTTATGTTTATTGGCCCAATTTCCCTGCAAATGATTGTGGTTAGCATTTCCTTGTTGAGGTGATTGAGTTGCAGGATAGGTGACGTGTCCAAGGTCACACAGCTGTTACAGCTTAGAGATACGGCTTAGATTTTCCTCGCAAATTCAAAACTCTTCCCCTTTAAAACACTGTTTGGTCATGATACACTCACGGAGCTGTGGTTTAGTTGCGGTACCATTTGAAGGAGAGCTGACTTTAAGCCGAACCACAAACTCGCTGCCTGATGGGGCTCAGCCATTTAGACTGGGAGATGGAGACCATTTCTCCACTTCTAAAAGTGGTAGTTGAGTGGATCAAAGGAGAGAATTAATATGAAAGAGCATTTTAAAAGCACATATAGGAGGGTATGGCCAATACTCAAACATTTCTCTATAAATTCATCAGAGATAGATTAATACACCTGAAATTTAACCTCCTGTCTGGGTGGGGTGCCTCAGCACCGCTGGGCCCATGATAGTGGGGGTGCTTGGGATGCTGTGTGACTTACTTTCTCTCTGACCACTGCTGAGTTCTCATTTAAACATGAAAGCAAACTTGTGCAGAAATGTTGCTAATTTTGCTCTGTGTTGAATAGGAAGTCTGGAATCAGGAGCCATGTCAGTGTCTCTGACCTTACTCTGTGTGATGACAGGCTTTCTTTTGTTAAGAAGAGTGCCTTTCTGCTTGGCCAGAAATTTCTCCTTGCAGGTGACAGAATTGCTGTCTTACCATTAATGAATTTTACAGCTAGAACCTTTTTTATTCTAAAGCATTATGGACATATCTACCCAAAACCATGCTTTAATACAAAAATAGAGGAAATTACTGCTTCCCTGAAATACCAAGGTGTTTTCAGCCTTGCTCAGAAAAGCACCTTCAGATAATCTCCTTCTGGACACTTGCAGAAGCAATTACTTTCACAGTTTATGTTGGAATGTTTAAAAAAGCCACAAAGTTGCTGTACACAGAGCAGAGGCGGAGAATAAGTTTCGTCATCTGTGTTGCACCCATACATTCTGAAATGCAGTGGAAGGGTCCTGCCCTGAGTGTCTGAGAATCTGCATGCGGCCACTATTTCTGTGATATGTCCCCTCAACATCTGCCAGGTCATGGGTTGCATTTGGTTAAATTGCAGAGGCTATTTCTTCATTAGGTTACATAATTTTTTTTTGAGAGGGCCTTCTGTGAACATATGTGTTAAGGAATAAGAAGTTTCAAAGCAATCCTTGTTTGAGTGTTGTTTACTGTTTAGTCTTAATATTAAGAATGTTTTCCTGAAAAATATTTCTAAATCACCCCCCCCCAAAAAAAATCCTCCTTCTTGAACACCTTACTTATCAAAGAAACCTTACTTCCAAGTATACCTGCTCAAGTGATGATCTTATTGGCCGTGGCACAGCATGAATTGAGCTGCTTAGAATCCTACATCTCTGTGCAGTGCTTAGCAAGTGTGAAGCCCAGTAATTTGAAAGGTGTGGGTGAGATGAACATGATATTACCGGATGTCACTAATCAATAGAAATTAATCTTGGAATGGATGCCAAAATATTATACATTTTCTTCTGGGGCTCAATTCCACCAAAGGTCAGCACCTCTTTAACTACCTCTAGAAAATGTATTAGAAAAGTTGCAGCATTTAAAATGGTTTCTTTCATATATATATATCAGGGTGAAGTAACTACTCACTATCAATAGGAGAGATGTGTGATTTGAGTTGCTTCTTCAATAACAGACAGTGTAGAAGTATCTGCTCATCCCATAGATTCCTGAGGTAAAAGATGCAAGTCCTTGGAAGGAATATTGAAAACAAGTAGTTTTTAAACTAATTTAAGTGTCTTCCAATGGAGTCCTGGGGGCAGAGAAATAACCTAGAGGTACACATTTAAAAGCTGAGCTGCTGGGAACAGAAAGAGGCCAAAGCCACCCACTTGGGGCTGCCTCCCTAAGCAGGGGCCTCGAGGCATTTCCACAGAACCATTCTGTGGTGCCACACCGTTTGTTTGTTCATTTGGTTGTTGAACACCATCTTAGTGCATGCCCAGTGCTATTCTAGGCCTGCAGAGACCTCAGTGAACAGAGCGGAGCTGTCTTAGTTGTCATGGAGCTCACGGTCCAGGGAGAGTGAGTGGCATAAACCCATGTAAGGTTGCAGCTGAGATGAGTGCCAGGGAAGAGCAGTATGGGATGCCTGAAGGCCAGCGAGGGCTCCTCTAGGAAGTGACATGGGGCCCACCTCTGAAGGGCGAGGAGAAGTGCATCAGGGGAAGGGCAGGGGCAGAGGGATATGGGAAAAAAAGAAGGCATTTGCTGACTGTTTGGATTAGCTTACAATATGAGTGCTGCATATGCTAAATCATTTACTGGGATTCTCAGGTATAGTCGCCTTAATCCTGTGTTGGGGATGCCCCGTTGTACAGATGAGTGGAAGCTAAGGTACAGGAATTGAATCATGTACCCTTGGGCTCACAACTAACGATGATGGAGCTAGGGTTTGAACCCAGATCTTGCTTCAGAGCCCACACCCCGGGCCACCTCCCTGTGCTGCCTCCTATGTGAGGGAGCTGGAGCAACAGTGATGAATGAGGCAGTGTGTTCGCCAAAAAGACCATGAAGATGCAGGCTGAGTCGGGTGCCTCAGCCCATTAGTGCTCACTCCAAGACACATGTTGTAAAGATGGAGTTCGAGAGATTTTAGTGGGAAAGTTGGGCTAAGAATGGGCACAGGACAGCACCGAAAGCCTTTGTCTCCAAGATGGGGAGAGAGTGGGGACTTTAAGAGCAGCATCAGAAAGGAGGATTGTTGCCCTGGCCAGTGTGGCTCAGTGGCTGAGCATTGTCCCATGCACCAAGGGGTGTCCGGTTATTTCCCGGTTAGGGCACATGCCTGGGTGTGGGCTCAGTCCCAGTAGGGGGCATGCAGAAGGCAGCCAATTGCTGTTTCTCTCTCATCTATGTTTCTATTTCTCTCTCCCTTTCCCTTCCTCACTCTCTTAAAAAAAATCAAAGAGAACATATTTTAATAAAGAAATTAGGTGGTGCCTTGCCAGTGTCCTGTCAGACAGGCAAGAGGTCTGTGAAGGACTGGCCTAGGTGAACCTGGTCAGTCAGACTTTGCAAGGGCGTTTGCATGTCGTGCCTCCTCCTTCAGTCACTTCTCGCATAATACTGAGCTCATCTGCCCTTATTGTGCAGGGCGTTTCTGTGCCCGCTACACTTTGAACTTCTCAGAGGCTGGGAATCTTTGCTTATTTGTGCATCCCCTGGGCTTGGCTTGTGCCAGTTCCGCAGTGGACACTCAGTACTGAATGAATTTCGTAGCATTTGTGGAACCATGTTCCTTGCCCCTTTCGCTACAGTGTTATTGCCTTATCAAATTTGTATTTTACCTGTGCAAGCAGTTTTACATTAATACACATAAACAAATTATAGGTTGTCTTAACTATGTGAGCATAGTATCTTTTAAAGAGCTAACACTAGCTGGAAACATATAAGAAATCCCTTTATACCATTTAAAAATAGGAAGACATAATTAAAAAGGACAGGGTGATAATTACATGTTCAAACATTGGACTCATTCTTCCAGATATTAAATTTGTTGTAGGGAGTGTAAATGGACAGATTTTTTAATTATTATTATTGCAATGGTTTCTGCCTGGCCATTTTGTGTGCACCTCTGTGGCGTTGAATTTCCATAGCCCAACTTTCGGGCCATTGCAGTACGTTTTCCAGTTTGTTGAGTTGTTCTTTCTCTAAAAACTAATGATGTCAGAATTCTTTATGCCCATTAGCCTACTTGCTCACTGAATCTTGAAACAGAAAATTCTCCTCTATTGGCAAAGTAAGAAAAGAGTCAGCTATTTGCAAAACTTAAATTGAGATTCTCTTTTACCTCAGAACGTTAGATGTGAAAAATATATATGACTATTGTAAACCCACTGCCCTTTCAGCTGCAAAGGTCAAACAAAGATATTTGACCTTTTTTACTTTTGCCATTGCTTAAATGTATGGAAATTGATGTCTGTTGTTCCACAAGAGGCGTATAAAGTGCAGTACGCCCTATTGTTCATTGTCACCAGCATCTGGCAAGGTGGAGGCATGATTCATACTTGTTGTAACCCAATATATTAATTAATTGAAAGTTCGATATATGTCAACTGCCATATTCTGAATATTGCAATTAATTTGATACTGAAAATATGCTGAACATATTTTATTGCTTTATGATTCAGAAAGCACTTCAGAGTCTTCCTACACTTCTGAGCCATCATTTAACATCATTTTTAATTCTATTGATTATGTGATAGTGCCAGTTAATAGGAATTTCTGATCAATAACATGTTCTCAGTATCCATCTATATTCATCATTTTTAAAACAAAACATCAAAGAAAACATGTTTGTGAAATTGACTTAAAAAGCAATGTTTTAGTCATTGCCAGGTGTTTCCCTAAGTTCTTAGTAAGCTTTTGGAACTACTTCCAATTGCTTTCCAAATAACTCCAAAATAGACATTGAACAGTATGGTATTTGAGAAACCACAAAATAAGACCATCCGTAATCAAGCACAGAGCTCAGTGGCCAAATATATGCCATCAATGTTTAATGAGACAGAGAAGCTAACTTGTATTTCTGCGATATCTGTTCCCATAGCCACAGCTGCCACTTTTAATTGTCCACACTGTTAACACTTATCCTGCAAAGCCAGGAATTTTTAATGTAATATAGTGAAAGCTATTATGTGGCACCCCATGGGACACCTTTCATAAGCACAGTACCGAGTCCTTCACTCCCAGCAAAATACAGTGGTCCCACCTTATCTTGAGGAATACTTCCCAAGACCTCCAGTGGACCCCTGAAATCACAGATAGTACAAACCCTATGTATACTGTGTTTTTTTCATATATATATATATACATATATATATATATATACATACACACACACCTATGATGAAGTTTATTTTATACATTAAGTACAGTGAGATATTAATAACAATCTATACTAATAAAAGGGTAATATGCTAATTAGACCGGACGTCTTCCGGACATCCATCCGGACAAAGTCACCGCGGCTGCGAGGCAGGGCGGCATAGGAGAGGTGGGGCAGCATGGGAGAGGCAGGGCGGCATGGGAGAGGCAGGGAGGAGTGGCCCCTTTCGCAGAAGCCACAGGAGAGGCACTGCTGCAGCTGCTAAGCCGTCAGTAGGACATCCCCTGAGGGCTCCTGGACTGTGAGAGGGGGCAGGCCAGGCTGAGGGACCACCCCCCCACTGCATGAACTTGCTGAGGGACCCCACACACACACTGCATGAATTTTCATGCACTGGGTCTCTAGTAACTAATAATAAAATAGAACAATCACAACAGTATACTGCAGCAAAAGATATAGGAAGGTGTTCTTTTCAAAATTTCTTATTGAGCTGTACTCACCTTTTCACTTAAAGGAAGCACTTTACGGCTTCTCTTTGGCATATCCAAATTGCTAGCATCTCTATTCTTTCACTTTGGGGTCATCATTAAGTAAAATAGGGTTACCTGAACATAAGCACTGCGATACTGAGACAGTGCTACTTAGTGACTAATGGTCGGGCAGCGTACACAGCGCGGAGGTGCTGGACAAAGGGATGAGTCACACCCTGAGAGGGATGGAGCGGATGGCGTGAGATTTCAGGCTAGTCAGAATGGCGTCCAATTTAAAGCTTATGAGTTGTTTATTTCTGACATTTTTTCATTTAATATTTTTGGACTGCTGTTGCCAGGAGTAACTGAAATCGCAGAAATTGAAACCCAGATAAGGGGTGACTACTGTACAGGAAGGTGTGCTGCTCCCCAGAATGAGAGTCAGTGTCTCCATCAAAGTTACAGAATAAATTCAACCCACTACTGGAATTTTCAAGGAACAGCTGCATTCATCTACTGAATCCATCCTACCAAGAAAATGCACCGGGGTTCCCACACAATTCTTAAAAATGCAATGCAGACTGTGATGGCCTCAGTGGCATCTCGCTGCTCCAGGGCCAGTAAGATTTTCATCAGAATTCTTCTACGCCGACAACCAAATTAGATTGGGGCCGTGCATTGTGCTGACTGGTATATATTGAAGATGCCGCGGGGATAAGAGCACAGGGAGCTCCACAAAGGGCACCTTCGCTCTGTGGCAGGCGAGAAAGAGTCCCCAGATCAAAAGCAGGGCTCCTGCCACTACCGCCTTCCACATCTGCTTCCCCAGAGGAGAACAAGTATCACAGCATCGATGGAGACCAACTAGATTACCAACTGTGTTGACGTCACATAGCCACGATTCTTTAATATGTAGCATATTGAGAGTTTAAGAGCAAATTAATACATATTCCACAACAAAATTTGTTTTAAAATTTTTCCCCTTTATGAGCAGATCACCTACTGGGAGAAAAAAATCCTTCCCTTTCCTCTCTCCCTTTTTCCAAAGCTCATTTCAAACCCATTGCACTATGAGAAAAAGAAATCCATTAAAAAATTGAAGTTCTACACTTCACAGCAGTAGGGCTACTGGGGACAACATGGATCTTATTCAAATAACAAATCTGAGAGCCGCTGAGCACACTGGAGTCAGATTACATTTGCATTCTGGAAAACATTAGGCACTCATTTTGTTGAGTTGCTTGAAATTACATACTTTAGAAATTAATGTGCACAGATATTAATAATAGAGTGTGTCACCATTTATAATGACTGAGGAACTTTGCTCTTAAATTATAAAAATTGCAGTGACATTATTAATATTTTTATCATGTTGAAGATGCCAAGGTTAATTGCTTTTCAGAGTGGTGAGACTAACTAGTTTTTGCAGTTTCTACCTAAAGGAAAGGCTGAGACTAGGTTTTCCAGGATTTTATATGTTGCTAAAGAATTTCTCTGACATACTATGGGAAGTATTTGGGGAAAGTAGGATTTGGTGAGAAGTTAGATTATGCAGAGTTCTTTATCTAGAGGAAAAGAATACAGATAATTAACTTTGAGTCCTTCTTTTGACCTTCAATAATTGTGTTACTTTCTATAGCATTTATTAAATAATGTCCTGTCTATGCGCTTTGCAATGCACTCCTGTTCTCGCTTTAAAGTTGGGTCTCTTAAAATTATTTTACCAAATTAAGTGACATGAGTGCTGTTATCAATCAATTTTAGTACTAACAACACTGTATTTATTGTGTTCCTGAACTTACATCTATGTTTTTGACAATGTTTTGCTAGCTAACATCTTGACCGATTAAAAAATTTTTATTAACAAATACAGAACATAAAATTACATTGGTGTTCTGTGCAATTACAAGTTGGGGTTATTGTGCAATATTATTTTTCTGAGACCACTTTCATAATACAAGATGAAAGTTTCTATTGTTTTTACTCCCTCCTTTTCCAAGAAATAATCAGGATAATGGATAAAGGAAAGATGCAAAGCTTGCCAAGCTGCAGTGGAGCAGTCCACTGTGTGTGTTGTGGGCCAGCAGGTGCTCTGGGGACTTATTAAGAACCTAAGTATGTCTTCTGGGGGATGTAAATTCAACTCACAGGCAAATATGTTGTCAAGACAAACTGCAAAAAGAAAGTTAGGTAATTGGAAGCAAAGCGAATTCTGTGATCTTTCTGAGCAAAAGTTACTTTTCTGATGAACCACTTAAAAATGGAAAGAAGATTGGGTGAAAGCAAGGAGTGATCACTATGTGCTAGGCAGGCTCCAGGTATTTCTCTCAATTATTACTATTATTACTAGAGACCCAGTGCACAAAATTCATGCATGGGGAGGGGGGGAGCCCTTAGCCCAGCCTGCACCCTGTCACAATCCAGGACCCCTCGGGGGATGTCCCACTGCCAGTTTAGGCCCGATCCCACAGGAATCCATACGGGATTGGGCCTAAACCGACAGTTGGACATCCCTCTAACAATCTGGGACTGCTAGCTCCTAACTGCTCACCTGCCTGCCTTATAGCCCCTAACCCCTCTGCTTGCCTGCCAGGTCACCCCTAACCACTCACCTGCCTGCCTGATTGCCCCTAACTGCTCACCCACCTGCCTGATCCCCCCTAACCACTCTGCCTGCCTGCCTGATCACCCCTAACTGCTCGCCTGCCTGCCTCATCACCCCTAACTGCTCGCCTGCCTGCCTGATTGCCCCTAACCACCTCTGCCTCAGCCCCTGCCTGCCTTGGCTGCTGCCTCTGTCTTGGCCCCTGCCGCTGCGGCTTTGTCTGAAAGGTAGTCCAGAAGGATATCTGGAATAACGTCCAGAAGGTCATTCGACTATCTGGTCTAATTAGCATATTATACTTTTATTATTATAGATTATTATTATTAATAATAATTATGGATAAAATGCAATATATAGAGTGTAAGTACCTTCCCAGAGCCCCACAGCTAACAAATAACCAACACTAACACTTGGTCATTCGCATTGAAGGGCAGCATGGTGGGGTAATGTAGTTTGGCAGCAGAGGCTGGGATCTCCAACCTGCATTAAATCTACATGAGAAACACCTTCCTGAGTGCCAGTTTGAGACAAAATGAGAAATGGATTGGCCAGCTCCCCACCACATTTATTTGTGGTCATGGACTCATATGAAAGATGTGTATATTTTCATCAAAAGGTATTGAACTGGCAAAGTGTTCTCACTCTGCTTTAGAGAGGTAGTGCCACATGTCAATATTAATGTTCTTTTACTGCACTCCTTCAGGGATTTTTCTTAAAGCAATCATCAGAGCACTTGCATTCCAACATATTCAAAATCTTGCCTACTCCAAGTGTCAAGCAGTTAGGGGCAATCAGGCAGGCAGGTGAGTGGTTAGGGGCAATCAGGCAAGCAGGCAAGCAATTAGGGGTGATCAGGCAGTTATCCCTGACTCTTGCTCTTGAGAAAACATCCAACTTTGACTCAATGACAGTAATTTTTAGATGATGCTTTTCTGCTGAAGCTGACATATATATGACAGACAGTATGTATATATTTTTATGTATTATAAGTTTGTATATCTATTAAGTGTAAGTATAGTGAAAATAGACAATGAAAACTACCTGTAAGTTCATGCTCATATTATCTCTAATGGCAGTATTTCTCCCTGGCAGTGGTACCATTGTGTTATTTCTAGAATGGCCGATGCTGTGGAGCCCCGCTGCCTGGGCAGTGCCCTAGGAACAAGGTCACACATTATTTTTAAGGTGTTTTACATGTGTTACAGTGTGGTTTACCAACCTGGGGAGAGGCAGCCAACTAGCTGGCCCAAGAGACAGATGCAGTAAATAGATTCATTGTCCTTGTCCTTCTCCTCTCTAAGTCACTGAACCAGAACATTGCACAGATACTTCCAACTCCTTCCTTATCTACTTATCCTAATTTATTCCAAAGTATTATTTCTCCTGCCTGTGGATGTGTGAGTTACGTTATGTTAGCCCATTATGCTTTTTCCAAGTTCTCCCACCAACGCCTTTTTCCTCAGTGCCAACTGCTCCTCAGGAGCCTACTCTTACTTTCACTCCCTGTTCTGTATAAAACCAGCACTTTTATACACTAACTAAACTTTTGCTGTCCTCATCTGAGAGACTTGGGAGATAGTTGGGGGTGGGGATAAGTGCCACCCTTGGATCTCTAGAGAACCACCATTCCCTAACTTTTATCATTAAGCCTCCCCACGTGATCGCAAATGTCATAATGCAGAGGCCCAGAATAAAGTTTTCTAAACCAAAACCCTTCAAGCCTATCTTTTCAGAGGCTGCAGTCGGCTCTGCAGTTGCAAGGGCTGGAGTTACAGGTCTGTGTTCTACCAATTATCCATTTGCATATTGCAAGCAAAAATAACGTATTATTTTATATCAAACCAGTTTAACCTGGATTTGTAGAAATCATGTTTCCAGTCTTCATTACACCTCCAACAGAAGTATCCTGCACAGATTTTCATGTGGAGCATGGTAACTCTATCCCAACTAATTGGTCCACGATGAGAATGAGATGCTTCATGGTCTCTATGAATTTCTCAGGAAGCAAAGGATGATCCCTCCAGCAACTTGTGACTGGCTCAGAAGTTAGAGAAATTGATCGGCACAGAGAATAGAATTCCAGGTATATTCTATGCCTACCTGATACGAGGTGAAGGGAGGGATTAATCCTCTCAAGAACATTGTTCATCATTCCAGTGTGCTCCTTGGCAGCCGGTGGATCCATTTGGAAAAGCCCCTTTGCACAGAAACTAAAATAATGCTTAGTGATCATTCTACTCCCATGGAGGGTGGAGACATCAATTAGAAAAACAGCTGGACTTGGAACTTGGGTCACATGAAGCTTTTTTTCAGTGAGCAGAGGGGGTTCTCTGAGATTATAGAACTGTGTTGCCCACATGACCAAGAGGAACCCTGTGACTGCTTTCACTTAATGCTACCTTTGCTTTGTTTTTGTTTTTAATACATTTTTATTGATTTCAGAGAGGAAGGGAGAGAGAGAGAAACATCACTGATGAGAGAGAATCATTGATCGGCTGCCTCCTGCACGCCCATACTGGAGATCAAGCCCACAACCCAGGCATGTGCCCTGACCGGGAATTGAACTGTGACCTCCATAGCTCAACCACTGAGCTATGCTGGCCGGGCAATGGTACCTTTGCTTTTATTTTAATTTTGTTTCATTAGTCTCTTTCTTAAAGAAATTATAATAATTTACTTCTCACATTTGCATAGTACTAAAGAATATTGGGGTGGAACGTGGCCACAGCTTTAGTGATTCAAACTTTTATTGGTTTCCCTCTAAATTCTGTTTAACATTCAGAGAAAAAAAATGCTAAAATTGCAGAAGTTTAAAATTACCCAGTTTAAAATATATGGAGTATTACTGTAATGCTGAGCATGTTTTACTGTATCTCTTTATCTGAAACTTGGTCATCTTGTGAGGACCTGTAACTTCACTCAGCTGTCTCCAGTAGTGTCATGCTTCTTTGGTTCACCAGCAGGCACATTATTTACTGTGGGGCATGCAAGGCAGTTAAGATTCCTGAGTGAGAGAGTATTAATAATCTTACTTTTATCATAATTAAATGTAACATAGGGTGAGGAAAATTAATGCAAGAAGTTATGTGTTTAAACTTAGCTCAGAAATCAGTTTGTTTTACAACCCTTTGATATTTTCAATTTTTGGATGTGAACATTAATAAATATTCAATTAATATTAAATATTAGTTCATATAAGATATTCAACCACTTATATTTGTAATCATACAGGCAGTCATTATTGTGAGGCCTCACTAAACAGCCCTTTGCGTTGATATTACTACTCACTGAGGTTACTTTGATCCCAATATGGAATTTTAGATGAGGAAGCCAGACAGGTTTTCATGACTTCTCCCATGATCCTTCAGCAGATCGAAGGAGCAGCTGTGATAGGAACCCACAGACATGGGTTTTTAGTCAGCTGCTGCCTCTAGCTTACCCTAAATCCATCAGACTGCCCCCCTGCAATTTGTCTCCCGCCTTCTCAGAAAGTTGATAAGGATTAACTCTTCCCTCTTGCTAAAGTCATTGCAAATTGAGACTGCTAAGGAATATAAATACAAATAAGCCTCCTGAGGATGAGACACTGGCATTGAGAAGCATTGTGAAGGTTACAAAATAATGTGACTAAGAAAAGTAAACCCTACTTGAAATAATAGTCAAAAGGTGCACTAACCAAGTTTTCCTTTAAATTATTGATATCACCTTTTCCTTCTAATCTAGCACACTAGTATTTGTCTCTTGTGCTAGCTATACTTTTTTAATGATGTCCTGTTTCCTACCTCCACTTCTAAGACTAGAAAGAAGTCTGTTGCAGAAAGGTCAATGAAAGGAAAAGCTGTGAAAGAAGTCAGTAATATGTGATGAGTCTGTGAACTTACTGAGTTTGTGCTTACTATCTGTAGCTGAGGTAATTTAAGTGATACTGGGTAACCAATCATTGTTGTCCTACCAGACATTGGATAGATGAAAGGCAAAATATCCACCAACACTTTAAAATATAGAGAAGTCCTGAAAGTCCTCATGAGCACTATGAAACTACATATAGTAAAGTGTGGGAGAGGGGGTGTTTTTAGAAATGGGAGAAACTGGAATGTATGCATACACAAATGGGCTAATTGACAGCATGAAAAGATTTAGGTTTGTCTTAAAGTTATGATTCATTCTGAAAAGATCAGATGCAGCTTGGATTCCATTCGATGGGTGAGGGCTGTGGGGAGGGGACTGGGGACCAGTGGATGCCGGTTCTGAATTTAGAGACCCCTCCAAGGAGATGCACAGCTACACCGTTCTTCACTTAACCAAGGAGCAGTGTGTTAAAGTGGATTTATTGTTCACTTTTAACTGGGAGGCCAATGCTGCAGATATCCAGTGATGCTTGGCTGGATATTCCAGTTCTGGAATGTCATTGTCCCAGGATTTTGTGTCATTTTGTTTTTACCAGATGCAAGCCAGGATTTCTGTTTTCTGATGCCCTCCACAAAAGTGTAACATTGCTGAGGCATTCGGAGGGATCCCATAAGTATGGCCACCCAGAGGAAGAGAGGTGCTGTTGATGGGCAATCATGAGTGAGCAGGGACACGGGGAGAAGCTGCTTGGAAGAGAGGAATGGGAATTATTTTTAAACACTTTCTGTGATTATTTGGCTAAATGTGGGAGGCGTAACTGAACTTTATTTTCAAGTATGTGACCTTTTCACAATCATAAACTGTATGCCAGAATGTGCCACGGTGTGCAGTAGCTTTAACTAGCCACCCTATCATGTAAAACCAACAACCAAACTAAATATGAGGGCTTTTTAAAATACCTGATGATTTAAGTAATTAGGAAAAAAAGAATTTTAAGCAA
Organism: Myotis brandtii; assembly: GCF_000412655.1. Classification (NCBI taxonomy): domain Eukaryota; kingdom Metazoa; phylum Chordata; class Mammalia; order Chiroptera; family Vespertilionidae; genus Myotis; species Myotis brandtii. The sequence continues at coordinate 657,755 of NW_005360509.1, forward strand.
CAGTCTTCCGCTGAGTTTATCCTGGCCTTTTTAATTTTAACTAGAGTAGCACCAAAAAATGCAAATTGCACTATTTGGTTTCATTTCTTAGTTTAGTAAAAACAACTATGGCCAGCACTAATTAATTAGCACAAGTGCTTTTTATGTAACGGCACCTTTCAGCCAGTGTACCCTATAGGGGAGAGGTAGGTGGTTTGTGTTATTTTGTCTCTGTGGACTTAGTGACTATAATTGAGCAAGGCAATATCCTGGAATATATTCGGAAATAACAATGCCAGATTTATTTCGTATTTTGTGCCCTGGAAAGCCACTTATGTAAATGCTATATTTGTGATATAAAAATAGTAGGAAATTGCTAGGTCCTCAGTCAGGGTTTGTGAAATGATAGGAGAGGGAAAATTATGAATCCCTAACTGCGTTGTGATCAACTCTATATTAATAATGCATGATATACCCCATTGTAAGGAATTCCAATAGATAATCATCCAAACTTCAAAATAAATAAATCAGGGAAGTTGCAAGAGTACTGTCAAATAAGAAACCAGCAGGAACTTATAGAGAGTAATACCAATTATTAATTTTATATAAGTGAGAAGTTGAGTTAATTTCTGAAAAGTCTATGGTATACAGCAACAAAAAAATAGCACTCTATCAAGAAAATGTTGATTTATGGACAATTTATCCATATGTTTATTTTTAAACTTAATATGACTTTTTTTTCCAATGTGGAAAATAGTATACAAATAAACCACACTGATAAGTGTTTAAAATGAGACTAGCAAACTTCTTAGTAGTAGTTATGTATTTGCATTGGCATTGTATAGGAATGGAAAGCACTTTGATGCAAATCATACATCTGCCACTTTTAAACAGCACAAACTTGGGCAAGTTTCCTTGATTCTCTGAGCCTCATTTTCCATGTGGTAAATAAGGGATAACATACTCCCTAGTATGACTTACAACCAGGTGAGATGATATGTGAAGGTACAGTTGAGCACTTGGCAAACAGTTTATTGTTATTACCATCTTATATGAAAACTAGAGGCCTGGTGCACGAAATTCGTGCACTCAGGGGGGGTCCCTCAGCCCAGCCTGCACCCTCTCACAGCCCAGGAGCCCTCGAGGGAATGTCCAACTGACGGACATCCGGAAGAGGCTCCCGTCACCACCACTGCGCTCGCCAGCCATGAGCCCCCTGGCTTCTGACTGAATGGTGCTCCCCCTGTGGGAGCACACTGACCACCAGAGGGCAGCTCCTGCATTGAGTGTCTGCCCCCAAGTGGTCAGTACGCACCATAGTGACCCGTCATTCCGCCATTCGGTCGACTTCCATATTAGCCTTTTATTAATAGGATGATTTTCAGTTAAAATCACTTTAAATATTTCTTCTAAGCAATTGTAGTAGATTATAACACCCTCCCCATTTTTAAGTATTTCCCACAATGTCCTGCATAGCACTTGGCAAAAAAATGGTACTTAATAAATGTTTGTAGCACATTGAATTATTTAATCCTAATTAATTTACTTCCCCATTTCTTAGAAAGCTAAATTATTTCACATACTCTCAGCCATCTATTTCTACATTTTCTACTGGAATCTTCTCCATTCTATCAAAAGGAAAGGGAAGCTCACTTTCTGTAGATTTTTACTGTCTTTTCCATTTGAGGCTTAAGGACTATTAAAAATAGAGCTTTCTTTTTCTATTTCTGCACATCTTGAATCACTGCACTCAGATGCAAAGACCATTTTCCACTTTAATCATCTTTTCCCGTCTTTATTATCATCCCCAAAGCTAATAAGAGCAATTGTTCAATGTATTCTCTCCCACAGAAGTCAGCATGGCTAGCCACATAAGTGATTTTTTTAAAACTCTTAGTAGAGCCACACATTTGCTGGCAACCTGGGAAGGAGCAGGACCAGGGTCCAGGAAGTGATCTTACCTCTATCAAGCCTTGACTACCTACCAGGCTGCCATCCTAAGGCTTTCACTTCTGTAATCTCTCTGAATCCTCCGAATATCCCACAGGATCTGGTTTTGCCAGAGAGTAACTGGAGGCCTAAGGGATTCAGAAATTTAGGCATGATCACCAGGCCAGAGGTGAGGGCAGCAAAAGTCAAACCAAGCAAATGTCTCAGGAGTCACTGCTATGCGCAGCTGCCTCACAGTAACAGCTGTGCTGTCCCAACAGAAGGTCCATGTACGCTCAGTGATACTTGTTGACTTTATAAAAGTGAAAAACAGTAAAACATTGTGAAATATACATACTCTGGGGTTGACTCCTGATTCCCTGTAGCCCTGTGACCCTAAACCAAATCACTTCATCTCCTTGTTCCTTAACTTCTGTGAAACAACAAAAAGTTGTGGCACCTACCTTACAGAGGTGTCATTGGGATTAGATGTGACAATCCATACAAGGACCGAAGTACCTGGCACGCAGTGGATGATGAGGCTGTAAAGATGGATTTTAGAAAATCTTTTGAGCAATGCTAAAGAGCTTCAACTCTAACCTATTGACAGTTTATAAACTTTCAAGAATCACTGAAAGTTTATAAACTTGTCCAGGAGATGCATGATCAGATTTATGGTTTTGAAGCATTGTGGAGGACTTATGGGTGGGAGCCAGACCAGAAACAATGACACATGGTTGGAGGCTTTATGGTGGTCCAGTCAAGAGGGGATGCACGTTTGAGGTAGGACAGGGTGACAGGAATTGGAGAGCAGAGCCCTGAATACTGTAGGGGATGACTTGAAGGAACTGCCAGTATAATACTGGGGTAAGGAAGTAGAGTAGTTGCATGTGACTTTGAGGACTCTTTCAAAAGGTGTATGGTGGTATTGTTCACCAAAAATAGGACGTATTAAGTGAGAAAAAGGTTTTGTGGTGGAAATAAAAAGGCTAGTTTGGGACATGTTGAATTTAGATTTCCTACCAAAAAAAAATGTGAGAGAAAAACATCTATTAGAAATTGTCTCAGGGGTTCAGAGCTACATCTGAGACATGGATCCACATTTGGGGTTTATGGAGAGGGTGGCATCTGGATGCCTGGGAGTAAAGGACCACCAGCTGGTCTTGATTCAATAGAAAAATCACCATCACCACCACCTTCCTTTGTGGAAAGAAGGACAGGAGGTAGGAATGGAATGGCCAGGAAGAGAGTGCAGTGCCAGAAGAGGAAGGGCCCAGAAAGCAGCAAGAGGAGGGGCTGGGAGTGGGAGTAGGTCAGGCAGTGGAGAAGCCACACTCACAGGAGAATGAGGAACCAAGCACCAAGGCTTTGCTTTGCTTCTCAACTTACTAGTGCATCCATTTGTCTCTATTGAACAAGATTTTACAAGTACCCTGAAGACCAATACTTCCCCTTATTCATGACTCAGAAATAGTCTGAATACTGCTTCTTAGTCACTTCTGTGCAGGGAATGCTGTGAAAGGCAGCATTGGAGAGTGGCTCCTGCCACAGGTAACAAAAGGGAACTGCACAAAAGGTATGGTGCTTTCCAACAGATTGTGTCTTTGAAAATTCTAGCTCTTGATTTCTGTTAGTCCATTTTCCACTGTCCCTTTCTGAATGTGTTCACCAAGCATCCTTCTATCCTGCAGATACACTTGTTGGCAGTGTCTCCCTCAGCTACGTGGCTATACATTGAAAAAGAAAAGAACTTTGTCTCATAATACTCTGTATTTCAGTAGGAGAGTTGGGTTCAAGGTGTGTCTTTGCCACTCACAAGCTCCTCCCACTAGGTCCTCAGCCTGCAGCAGTCCATGGCCCTAGCACTGTGTCCTCCAGGTGACCACTGACACCTCATGGTAAAGTTCATTGAACATTTCCAGGGCTTCACTTACTTGACAGTGGAAATGTGTTTGGCCCTGTGAGACCACTCGCAACTTCTTGAAAATTCCTGCTCTGTCTTCCAAGACCTATCCCTCTCCTGATTTTCTTCTCTGGCCTTGCCTTCTTTCCCAGGTCCTTTGCTGCCTCTTTTTCTCTGACTTTAAGTATTATTCCATGGAGCTCTTTTCTCCACCAATCTCTAACTAATCTTGCTCAGTCTTACGACGAATGACTTCCAGAGTTCTGTCTCCAGCTCATATGTATCCACTCTTGACCTGCATCTGCTTAATGAACACACCCACTCCCAGCATGAGACTAGTCCACAACTAAACTCACTATCTTCCCAGCTTACACCAGGAAATGGCTTCACCGTCTGTCCAATTACCCCATCAGGACCCTAGGATCATCCTTGGCTCCTCTCTTTTACTAACTACCTATATCTAATTAGAAACCAAACCTATTGATTGTGCTTCTAAAGTCTTCTCTCCTCCACTACCCTGGTCCAGCCACCAGAATAGCTCACCTCAGCTTCAAGACCATCTCTTCTTATCTGGTCTACCTGCCTCCCTGCTTCCTCCTCTACATTTCATTCTCTCCTTTGTAGTTAAAGTAACTTTTAAATCCAATCATATCACTCAATGTTCAAATCCCTTTTGTGGCCTTTCCAATAACCTTAGGATAATAAGCTTTCAAGGACTTTCATGGTCTGGTCCTTGCTCATGTCTCCAGCCTCTCTCTCCCCACCACCCTCTCATTTTTGTTCTCACCTCTTGCCTTTGCACATACTGTTTCTCTCCCCAGGACCATCTCCTTCTTCTCACCTCCACCCAAATACCTTGTTAAATTAGAATCAACCCTGTCACTTCAACCTAGACATCCTCACTCTTTAATCACTACCACCACTAGCTCCCTTCTCTCCTTCCTTCACCCCAATAAAGTAGGGAGCCCTGCATGTTAATCTCATAAACCCTATAATTCCTATACCTTTCCTATGATAGCATTATTATACTCTCTTTTTTATTGCTGTCCATTTATCCCATAGAATGGTCCCTTCATTTCTATATCTTCAGTCCTAATTTAGAACTGGACTTAGCTCTGCCACTAGTTAGCCTTCTCATCTTGGATAAATTTCTATTTTCTCTGAATCCAAATTTCCTCTGTAGAAAAATGAAAAAAATAATATCTAATTTCAGCTCAGCCAATGTGGCTCTGTGGTTGAGTGTCAACCTATGAACCAGGAGGTCATGGTTAGATTCCCAGTCAGGGGACATGCTCGGGTTGTGGGCTCAATCCCCAGTAGGGGAGCATGCAGGAGGCAGCCAGTCAATGATTCTTTCTCATCACTGATGCTTCTATCTCTCTCTCCTTCTCCTCTCCTCTCTGAAATAAATAAAAATACATTAAAAATAATAATACCTAACTTCACAAAACTGTAGGGAGGATTAAATGGTAAGATTTAAATGACATATACATATAAAGCATGGCACCTAATTGGTGCTCAGTAGATAGCAGCTGTTTTATTATTTTAATTAATTTAAATGTGTTTATTCAATGCTTTTTGAGTGAATATACCTGAAAATGAATGAGGAAAAATAATCTATTTCTTGAATGTGACTAAAATTACAACTTCAGCCTGGGTCTACATGAGGAAAGTTGCTGAAATAAGGCCTAATATATAATTTATCATTTGCCTCCATTAAACTATAATAAATTATTAAGAACCGAAGGAGCAGCCTTTATACTAGAAAACAACTTTTAATACAACCTCAGGGAATCATTTGTGTGTGTGCTTTCATACATAGAGTAACTTACTCGCCTGGGTCACCTTTATTCACCCACGATTTCAGTTCTGCATAATATTACATAAGTTCCTCTTCCCTGGACCTCAGCCTCCCCTGCCTCGTATACTTAGTGTTACTTTAAAAGTATAGAGTCTGTGTCTGTCTGTGTAACAGTACTAATACATTTGAAGACATGTGCTATGACATATAATTCTGAGCAAAAGCTATAGGTAGTATCCATGTATTACATTTTCTTTCCTTGGGGAAAGAGCTGTGTCCTATAAGTATATTCTTTGTGTTGTTGTTGATCTAAAATATCTGACTACTTTCTGAGAGATAATATCATGAAATTGTGAAATCCATCAGCCACTTTCCCATGACTTTAAGAAGCCAACATGTCGATTTCACTTCGTTTGGGGTCCCTGAGATAAGGTTAAATCGTGACTTAACTTGAATAGGTTTAGGCAGCTTTGCTGGAATCCTTGCAGTGGTCTCTTTAGCTTTGCTAATCAGAACCTTTGCTCTCAGATGTTTTTCTAAACCTTAGCTCTTTTGGAGTACAGGCATGCCTTTGGTTTGAAGTTCTCTAAAGAATTGTCCCGTTATCTAAGAATTCATTTTTCTAGTTAAATGCTTAGAGGTGGTATGTTTACAGGAAGAACAAATTCCATTTTGCCCTCAGAATTCAGGGTGAGAAGGCAATGGTAGAGCTTTTTCTTGTTTCAGCACTTATTAAGAGTCGCATTGCATGCTCATCACACATGAAATACCTATCACTTTTAGGTATAGTAGATACCACTGAAATCTCTATAGATAGTCAGTGGTAATTGCCACTCTAGATTCTGCCAGTGTTCTGTGTCAAGACTTGGATTTGGCTGTCTGTGGAAAACAGAAGGGCCTGGGTTTGATCTTTACTTCAGAGCCTCCTGTGGCTCTACAGAGCCTGTGCCATGCTACTCACCCCTGCTGTAGGCCAGAATAACCTTCGTAGCCTTTTTTAAATGCATATGCAACATTTGGAAATTCTAGAAAGGGAACCAGACATGTATATTTTTCACTCCCACCAGCAATTTGGAAACGCAATTAAGGTCAGAATCACTCCACCATGCAAGGCAGTCAAGGGTCTTTAAAACCAGCCTTCAGTCCAACTTTCCATCTGCTTCTGCCTTTCTGAATCCAGGACTTAACCCATATCAGTCCCTTCCACATCTCCATCTTCTTTGAGTGAATATACCCCAATTCCCTTTCCCCATCTATGGAAATCCTACTCAGCTCTTAAAATGGTGGCTCTTAAGCCTGAATGTGCAAATAAAGACCCTGAAATGTCTGAAAAAGTCCTGTTCACAACACTCCCATCCCAGAGATTCACATTCAGTGGGGCTGGAATGGAGTCCAAGAGGGATGGAGCATTTTTTGAAGCTCTTCACTCAACTCTGAGTCAGACATTGGAAACCCACTGCTTTAAGCTTTCTTCCACACAGCCTTCCCCTGTCCCAGCACTCAGCATTAATGGCTCCTCCACTCCCATGGCCCTTTGCTCTTCACACTTGTGTACCCCTCTGCATGGTAGCAGGAGCTGTTGCACAGGGTCTGTATCGGGCAAGGACCAGGTTGTTTTCACCTTTGTGTCCCTGCCCTAAATTCCACGCCTAACACAATTCAGAAAATGTATATTAATAGGCCCCAGTGTTTGCTGTCATACATGTATATATCATTTTAAACTACAGTGTAAAATCTAGAAAAGGTAAATAAAATTTCACAGCTGCTGCTCTGTGCTCTGTATCAGGATCAAGAGTAGATTGTTTGCCCTCACCCTGGGGCTGTGTGTGGCCAGCATCTCTCACACTGTCACTTCCCCAGAAGTGTTCCATCACCAGCCCGCCCAGAGCTGTGTTTAAATTCATTGTACATGTTTCTTTCAAAATCAGTTTTTAAAATTTTTTTCTGTTGGGGGAACGGGTGCAGTCTTCTGATGGCAACAGGTGCTTGTAGTTGTTCCTTTTTGCCCAATTTCTAGAATGCGCAGGACTAGAATTCTGTTCAGAGTATGTGTGCACCTGGTACCATGTACCCCATGAAGTCTGTGGGCTTCACCCCCCAGATACCAACTCAGATGGGCCCTTTGCCACCTGATCCACGCTGTGCCTCAGTTCTGCCTGGGGAAAATCGGAGTCCATGGAGATGCCCACTCAGCCGCCTCTCTAGCTCCACACCCTTTGCACCCTGGCCAGCAGGTCTGCACTCTCCAGGGGCTGCACATCCCCTGAGGCTACCTGCCCCTTTCTTTCAGTTGTTATCTTCACCAGGAACACTTTCTTGATCTGCCTAAAGCAGAGTTGGGGCCTCCCACTGCACTTAGCACAGGTATGGCAGCTTTAGCACATCATAGTAAAATTGCCTGTTTACTTGCTGGCCACTCCCACTACACCCTAAAAGCAACTTGTGGGCAGAAACTGTCATTTATAGCCACCATTTCCCCCATTACAGCATACTGTCCCTGTCCTTACTAAATATTCAGTCCATATCTGTTGGATGCTGATAGAGTACAAGAAGCCCAATTCAAAAGCCGATAAGGATGTCTGCTCCTGGACAGGGGGAGGCCTCAGACACCCCACTGGCCCTGACAAAACCCATTTCTGTGGCTCTTTGCCCAGAGGACAGTGAGTGTCACCACCCTGGTTCTAGCTGAGCTATGTGCCTTCATGCCTGGCCTTCATAGGCCACAAAATTATCCTTGAAATGTTATCCATATAAAAAATACTGGAGTTAGAGGCACTGAACAAGTCCCTGTGGAACAATCAATGATTAAAAAGACAAGGCCCCTACCTGCAAAGTGCTTTAAAAGAAATTAGAGTCATAATCACATGGATAACATTACACAGATAAGAATTGAACGGTATCCAGAGAGTAGCCATTATAGTTGGCTTCCATTATCTGTGCAAGAAGTCCACAGTCCCAGCTGTCTTTCAAAAACCACCTCCACCTGGATCCTTGAGATGCTCCGGCCATATCTTCTGCTGTTCCCCTACAAGAGTCCTCTTTAACCACATGATCTGTTCCTTGCTCTTCAGATAAACTGTGCTTACTCCCATGTCCACACCATTGCATCCAGTGATAACCTTCCTCTAGTCTTCTAAGCCAGGGGTGGAGAATGTCTGGCCCATGGGCCGTATAAGGCTCTTGAAATCATCTGGTCTGGACCTGCCAAGGCAACTGCAGGTGGGACTTGAAATTCAACAAATCTAGGAGCTTTTTTCATAGCAACATAAATTTATATTGAGTGAATCATAAATATCCAAATGGCCCTTGGCAGAAAAAAGACTCCCTGTCAAACCCTCCTTTCAGGGAGGCCTCTCCTGACAGCCCCAGAGGAGCACTCCCATAACATCCAGAGGACACTCGGTGTGGACTTACTTTTACTACTTATTTTCTCAAGGATCATACTTTATGTGTTTTCTAATTTCCAATGTTCGAGGTAGACAGTAGCTTCTCGATAAATACAGATGGGGCAGAAGTAGATTTACAGTTGTGAGTACATGAAATAGTTTATTCTTGTATTATTATGATTATTCATGAATTATTGTATTACTTTCCATAAGAACTATTATAAACCTACTTTTGCCCCACCCTGTATTTGGAGATGGTGGTCACTTCTGGCTGGAGAGGTCAAGGAAGATTCTCAGAGGACAGAGCATAAAGGAAGGCATTGAGGGTGCCCCATCTCTCCAGGGACATAGAAATCCAAGTTCCATGTTTTGGCCACAGTGTTTAGAAATGCATCTTGCATTAGATTTTAACTCTGGGTGGCGCTCAGCATGATTGACACCCCCCTGCTTGGCAGCTTCACCAGCACCTGGCTTCACCACATCACCATCACCAGACGCTGCTTGGACTTCCTTACAGATTCATTTCCTCTGCCCCTTATTAAAGTTGGAGTTACTCAGGGTCCTCTCCTTTCTTTCCACATTCCCTCGGCAATATCATCTACTCCATGGCTTCAGTGAGCAGTCTATATGTTGAACACTTTGAAATCTACCTGCATCTCCAATCCACATCTCTCTCAGACCCGGAAACTTAACAGCTTGCTGGACACTCCATTTTTATGTGTCCAAGCCCCTTCACATCGTCACTGCTCTCTGTGTCAGTCGGTGGCATCCCCTTCCACAAATTGAAGCCAGAAGTCAGAAAATATCAATTTTACCAATATCATCCTATTGTTTTTGAGCCCTATTGATTCTTACTGAGTCATTTAGTATATCCGCCCACTTGTCTCCATTCCTACTGTGACTCCGGAATCCAAGCCTGATTACTGCAAGGGCCACCTAGTGTTCGTCCTGTTTCCACCATTGCCCCCTGTAATCCAGTCCTTACACTGCAAACCAAAGTCATATTTTTGAAAGTCAAATGTAATCATGTAATGTTTCTTCTTGAAGCTCTTCAAAGTTCCCTCATTGCTTTTAGTATAAAGTCAGGTTGTCTTAACAAAACCCTTCATCATCCATTGTCTTCTAGCCTTTCCCTCTCCTCTTTGCCATGTCCTTTGCTCTCCTTCCCCTGCTCAATACTCTGTTCATAATAGCCCCTCTCTTGTCAGATGCCTCTCTGCTTCTCTCACCACTAGGCCTCTGCCATTACTGTGTTCACCCCACCACCACCTCTCTGCTCTCACATGCATGCACTCCCTTCGTCTGCTAACACCTACTAATCTAGATTTAGAGCTCAGTTCTGACTTTACTTGCCTGGCGGCCTTCTCTGACCTCGTGGTCTGGCCAGGACACCCTTTCCCGCTATCATGGCAGCCTCCACTTCTCTCATGGATCTCATCAGACTGTATTGTAGTTGCTTGTGTCATTTGTGCTCACTAACAATTTTCCTGGAGGATGGGTGGATGGATGGATAATTTGTTTCCTGAAAAGGTAGCTTCTATGGAAATTCCAGGGAATTCAGTAATGGTATGTGCAATTATAAAAAATGATAGAAGTACCACAAAGCATTTTATTTTTAAAATGCATTATATTTGTGTATCTATATTTTTATACAGCACTTTTAAAAATCAGTTTTGTCACACTAACAGTCTCAAATGAGTCAATACTCCCATATGAGGCAAAAGGAGCAGAAAAGATTAAACTTCACTTACTAAAGAGAAAATTGAGGCCCAAAATAATGAAGACTGTGGCTTAAGGTCACACTGGATTTACAACTGTGAGTAAAAGAGAATCTACTCACAGTGGCCCACAGACCACTTCCCCAGGCTGCCTGCCCTCAGGCTGGTTGTTAGAAAACAGAGTAATCTTATATATAGAATATCAATCCCATTTATTCAATCAGTCATTTAGCAAATATTTCTGGATGTCTACTATACTCTGTCTAATATGTGCTCAATACTAGGAATCGAGTGGTGGACAAACATGAAAGCTGTGATTGCCTCTGCGCTTAGAGTGGGAGAGGAAGATAAATAAGAAACATGGAATGGAATGTGAAATTACAGTTGTGGGAAGAGGTGTGGTATTTCAACTTCAGATGGTGGGGAAATTTGACAGATCAGGAAGGTTTTAGGACCTAACAAGGTGTTTGCCGGTGAGGGTGGGGCTGGAGCTGGGAAAGGCAGGAGTAGAGTGAAAAGCAGAGGAAGCCAGATCCCAAGCAGGAACCCATTCATTTCTTGGGAGGATAAGGGTCAGAAAAGGAACACAGATCTTCATCATCATGGAATAAGGAAGGAGATACAGTATTTAACTTTAAGGTTTTAAACATTCTATTCTGAGTTAGCACAAGACTGGTGTTCCAGCCAATTATAGCTGAAAAAGTAGATGAATAAGACAGTGTAAGAAGCTAGAACAGTGATGGTGAACCTATGACATGCGTGTCATAGGTGACACGCAAACTCATTTTTTTGGTTGATTTTTCTTTGTTAAGTGGCATTTAAATATATAAAATAAATATCAAAAATATAAGTCTTTGTTTTACTATGGTTGCAAATATCAAAAAATTTCTATATGTGACACTGCACCAGAGTTAAGTTAGGGTTTTTCAAAATGCTGACACACCGAGCTCAAAAGGTTCACCATCACTGAGCTAGAAGGAGAGAAAGCTGGCACAGAAAAGGAGCAAATGAATTTTTCCTTCACTATTATGTTGAACGTTTAAAAAGCTGTCTCCTGTTGCCAATGGGCAGGTGTTTGCCTGCCAGCGCCTGCCTCTAGGTACTCATTGAAAGTCAGTCCAAACTAGGACATTTGCTCCTAGCATCTGAATTGAACCTGCAGGGGACCGTGGGTAGTGGCTGCAGAAGGTTTGTGATCTGGTTTCCCTTAGGAGAGTGAGCATGTGTACGAGTGATCCACTCGGTCACTCTGATCTGTCAGGCCTGAGGAACTGGGCAGCCGTGACTGCTGTGGGATGGGCAGATGGGAGGGGAGGAGTCCAGTGCTGGGAGAGTGGACTAGAGGTGGGACAAGAGGAACAAGTCTGCAAGGAGAGTGTGCTGTGGCATAACTAACCAAATGCATAGATCCCTGAAAGACTACACGTATTCTCAGGGATTTTTACAGAGAATTTAAGGTGGAAAATGCCAGGGCTTTTAGTGATTGCCCATTTGCAAAATATTTTCATGTCATTGCCACTAGTGAAAAGAGAAAAATGGTTACTTACATTGATTTCTGGCAAAACTGACTTCAAAATCAGATGCTTGTGTATCTTTTTAAAACTTATTTTCTATGTCAGGGGATTGAAACCTGCATTTCTTTTTTATTACCTTTCTGACAATTTGCCTTAATTCCCAAGGTTTTCTTTTCTCCTCCTTGGCCTTTCTTTCATTGAGAGGCAATAAATATTTGAAATTTCCCCATGCCCTTGCTGTGTCCCTTGCAGACAGCTCTTCAGGATAGCTGTCCCTCAACCCTTCATCTCTATTCTTTTACTAGAGTCCCAGTGCATGAAATTTGTGCATGAGTAGGGTCCCTAGGCCTAGCCAGTGATCAGGGCCAATCAGGGCATTTCTTTCCCTGGCTGCAGCCAGGGTCTTCCTTCGTTCTGAGCCACCCCCTGGTGGTTAGCACACGACGACATAGTGAATGGCAGTGAGTGGTCAAACTCCTGATCAGTCGAACTCCCGAGGGGACAATTTGCATATTAGCCTTTTATTACATAGGATGATCTCAACATTGTGAGTTTGTCTTCCCTCTAATTTGTATCTCATGTATAGATGTTAGTTATACAACACTGCTGAGCAGGTGCCTGAGCTAACACCTGAAATGTCAGCCTGCACATATGGGTAGTGACCAAAATATTCCGTTTTCAAGGAAAACTTGATTTTAATGTACTTCAGGCCAAAGGACAAAAGAAGGAGGTTTCTATCCAGAAGCAAAGTTGGCCAGTAATGGGAATTGGAAAAGCCGCCCAGGCCATTGTTTAAACAGGGAGCAATGGTCTTTTCTTGACTGGAAAAAAAAATCCCTTTAACAATTCTCCTTCAGCCAAAAAGTCTCTTATTTTGTACTATGTATTTGTTTGTGTATTAGGAGAAATTATGAGCATAGGGAGATAGTTTAGCCTCTGTTCTCTCTGTCTAAGAGCTCAGTTGCCTTTCTAAAAGCTACTGTGTTTAAGTTGATCTGTCAACAGTAGCTGATGAGCACTTGCTCATTGAAGATGGTGGAGTGTGGCAGGGGTATTGATATGTCGCCACCTTCACAAGGGGAAATAAATACTGGCCAGAGGAGAAGAGGGAGATAGTGGTTCATTTTGAATAAATTAAATAGAAAGTTAAAAAGCCTTGGCGACCAGGAATGGGAATGGATTAAAGAACAATTCAGATATGGATCAGTCAGAACACAGCCAGATCAATGTCTTTACACACTGGCTTGTCACATGTCCCCTCCTAATTTCCATTTGAAATTATAAGAACTATCTTTGTCAGGTATCAGTCTGCAGAAACTTTGACCTCATCAGTAAATACAGCAGTTGTTTTGAAATGGCAAGAGAATCTGCTTCTACCTCTTGTTTTTTATGTCTTTCTAAATATGCAATTATGGCTGACATACTAAATGAGGACTTGTCACATGCCACTTTCACTTGTCTTCTAGCATATTTTCAACCAACATTAAAAACACATAGAGTAGTAATTAAGTCTTCTTCAGAAATCATTTCTTACTGGTAATGTGCTTTTAGTTCCCTCAATGAGACACCATAGCTTGATAAATTCTTCTGTCAGCAGCAGTAACAACAACAGAGCCTGCATAATTGTCAACCCTTCCCATGCTGGTACTTAGCAAAGTAATTAACCAGCCTGCTCTCCTCACTTTGGAGTAAGGAGGCCACCATTAGCAGGTTTGCAGAAGTATTCCTTCATTCTGTCCTCTGGGAGCAGTCACTACTCACTGACAGATGAGATTCTGAAGTGATGGAGCCTTAGAGAAATGGTCTTGTTGCTTTCGTGCCTCACCTCAGACTAATTTTTATTGAATTTGTATGGGTTGTGAGGTCCTGTTGGGTATGAATCTAAAGAGAACATCTGAAGTTTCCTTTTATGATGAAAATGTTTCCATTTACTTCCATTTGTCTTTTTTAAAAAACTTCAGAATTATTCAGGGAAAAATATTATATTATACAAATAAAAAACAACAGATGGGTTAATGGGGGGAAAGAATATTTTCATTTTAGCTCGACTTTCGAAATCTAGACAAACACTGATAAAAATGAAACACATATTGAAACCCGATTTGTCTTGCTGGGGAAATGGCGCAGTATTAAGACCTCACAACACACGTGACTTTGACTGGAGACGCTGTCTTCACTGGCTTCCGAGAGGTCGCTTTCCAATTAGACTTGTTCAGATTTGATTTATTTTAAGAGATTTGAGTCATTACTGATCAAAATGAATCACAAGCGATTTTATGTGAAATTTGGAGGACATTTCAAAGGCATAAAACAGATCATATCAGACACTCCACATTCATCCTCTATTTCTTATTAGATTAGCAACATTTGAACATCTAAACTCTCACTTGGTGACATTTTCATTGGCACATCTTATTCCATGTTCTGGCTTTTAAGTGCTAATGCCTGTCTTATAAAGAAAGAGAGAGTAGAGGGTACTTAATCAGAAATGTATTACCTTCAGTTTACTATCTTTAAAAAATCTTGTTGAATAGCTAATCACAACTACAATTCAAAAGAGACGGAAAATATGAGGACAGGGAAGGCAAATACAGATTCTGAAGAGCTACAAGTAAGGATTGTAAAAGGAGGCTGAAGTACATTTTTAAATTCTTGAATAAGAAACGAACTAAAATATGATTCTTAGGCCCATGGCTGAGTCTTATAAGAGATGGTAGACAACTTTGTTCTTATTTTTAGTTAAGAGTAGAAGTAAATTAAATAAGTTTATACAATAAAGATGGAGGATGTGCTAAGAATCCTTGCGTACTTTGTACTTAAATTGACTTCTAGAACTTTGACTTCTCTATGTACTTTGGAAATACCAGAGTTCCATTGTAGTGAGTTCGAGAGGCCTGGTGGACACAGGGACATTCAGAGGCTCCTGGGGAGCTCTATTTGGCCCTGACCCCAAGTTCTTCACCCAGTCCATCCTCTTCCTCTTGGGAACTGGGGATTGGCCTCATCCCGGGCTGGTTATTGCTCCTCCAAACACGCACTGTTACTGACAGCCTGAGGTTTCAATCCCTGAACCCACTTAGCCACCTTTCCTTTTAAGTAACACTAGACCCCCAGGCCCTGACTGCCCAATGGCCTTTCAGTAACCAGAGAATCTCTCCCAAGCTCTCCCAGGTCCCCATGCCTGCCACCCCTGTATGCCGTCCCAGGGTGTCCTCCCTGCCCTAGGACTTGTGCTGAAAACAATCACTAATGTTTATGGCTGTGCAAGAAGGAATTCCAGGCCCCCTGAGAGCTGTTAAACCCTGAAATAGATTCCTGAGGCAGGTCTGCAGAACTAGGAGAGCCTCTTGTTTGTCTGAATGGTTTCTGTCCGACAGAGAATACAGACTAACTGGTGCCTGCTCCTTAGAGTTAGCAAACGTCAGGTTTTATAAACACGTTGGCAAAGAGAAAGGCCAAACTGTAACAAACAGTACCTGGTTGTGGAATTTATACAGAATTCCTTGGATAGAAATTTGCCCCATTTTGCATCCTTTCATTATCTGACATATCTGTGCCAGATACAGATAGACCCTCCTCCAGGTGCCCCTGCCCCTGATATACCAGAAACAAACCTAGCCCTGCTGGGAGGGAGAGGGGCACATGGTTACAGAGAGGAGCAGTGTCCCCAGAACACCAGATGGGAAAGGCTTTCCATTCTCATGCTGCATGATAGCTCCCTGTGACCCTTCACCCACTGACAGGAAAGGATAGTGTTCCCTTGTGGTGTCTTTTTTTTTTAATAAAAAAAATAAGACAAAGAAAGAACCATATTTCACAGATTTTATAGTAAAGCAAGACACAAAAGATTTCTATGTTAGCTTTTTTGCCTTTTTATTTTAATTTTTGAGTAGGTAGTATATGTATAAAAAGGTAAACAGTGAAAAGTCTTCCACCCACTCCATCTACACAGTATTCTCCCCTCCACACACAGACATCACTATTATTAGTCTTTTGTAAGCCTCTAGAGTATTTTTATGTATACACAAGCAAATATAAATATATTTTCTTATTCCCATTCCCATTTCCTTTTTCTTTTCTTTTTTAAAAATATTTTTAATGATCTCAGAGAGGAAGGGAGAGGAAGAGAGAAAGAAAGAGAGAGAAACATCAGTGATGAGAGAGAATCATTGACCGGCTGCCTCCTGCATGCCCCACACTGGGGATTGAGCCCACAATTCAGGCATGTGCCCTGACCTGGAATCCAACCATGACCTTCTGGTTCCTAGGTCGATGCTCAACCACTGAGCCATACTGGCCAGGCTTCCCACTTCCTTTCTCCAACACAATAACTAGTATGCCATATACACTGTTCTCCCTGGAATTTTTTTTTACTTAATATTGTGTCCTGGGGATTTTCCCCATTTGTTTATAGGAAACTGTTTCTTAGTATCTAGAGAGGAGTTTTACAGCTGTGTGGTAGTTTTCCTTTGAATGATGCACCATTACATAACTAGTGCTCTATTATGGTCATTCAGAACATTTCCAGTCTTTTGTTGTTACAGTGCTGTCATGAATAACCGTGCACATGTCATTTTTCCCATGCACTGGTATGTCTACAGGATAAGTTCTCAAAAGTGGAATGGCTGAATGAAAGGGAATATACATTTGTCACTTTAATAAAACATTGCCCAACGTACAAATATACTGGTTTACACTCTTTCCAGCAATGTTTGGGATTGCCTGTTTCCTAATACCAATAAAGTGTGTTATCAGCATTTAGAGTTGTTTGCCAACATAATAATTGAAAAATGCTATCTCAGTATAATTTTAATTTGCATTTTTAGTTATGAGTTAGGTAGGTTGAGCAACTTTTCATAGTTTAAGGGTCATTTGTGTTTTCCTTTCTGTGAACTTTGCCAATTTTGCTGTTGCCATGCTAGTCTTTTTCTTACCAATTTCAAAGAGCTCTTTGTATATTAGGGAATTAGCCCTTTCTCCATGATATAAGTTGTAAATATTTATTCCCATTTTGTGTTTTGGCTTTTGACTTTACTTATAGGTATTGTGATTATTTGGTTGGTTTTGGTTTGCCTTGCCCTTCTTTATAAATTGTTTTCTTTTCTTTTGGATTTTATAACATAGTTAGAAAGCTTTCTCCATTCCATGAGAAGATCCTGTTATGTTTTCTTCTAGTACTTTCATGGGTTTTTATTTTTTACATTAAATCTTGTATTCATTTGGAATTTATCCCAATGTGTCATGTTAAAAAAGCAAAGCTAGCTACACATCCAGATTATATAAGAATGTGTTTCCTTGGCTGAATTCTGACTTTCTATTTTTCTTACTTTCAGAAATAAGAAAACCCATCCTGTAAATAACTTCAAAAATATCCTCTCTATATTATGTGGAATTTTTAAAAAACCAAGTCTCAGGTTTGGCCTTCAGCATTCACTCCACGTGGCTGTAGGGCTAGAGCCTGGGGGAACACACAATGGTGAGATGCTGGATTTAATTAAATCCAGGTGCCTGCTGCTGTTTTATTTGAGAAGTCCTGATTGCTTCTTTGCCCTGCACATCCCTGCATGGCATGGTCACCCTGTAGGAAGTACAGATGGGCACTGTCAGCCGTGCATCAAACCCATAGCCGCCTGGATGCAGCCATTTCTCTAGCTGGTGTTCTCCATGTAGCTATTTTCCTACCATTTTGAAAATTAGCCTTAAATATATTTTTGAAAAACCACATTTCTCAATGCGGCCTCTTCTAATAATAACAGTCTCACTAAATCAGGATGATGAAAGGGAGGCTTATCTCAGCTTAGGGGGAAAAAACCTGAGCTGTGAGCTGTTGGTAAAGGCATATAAAGCTGTGACATAGAAATGTACAATAAGATCATGATTTTCTATGTGGAAGAGAAAATGCACTATTTCAAGGCAATTCCCGAGAGCAGAGCTGGGCCTAATGGATGGAAGTGTAAGGACACTATTTTACTTCAACCCGAGGAAAGCCCAGCTGGCAGACATAGCCAGGCTTTGGCGGAGCAATTTACCTCGTGGGGGTGATGCTGTTGCTAGAGGTGGCCCACAGGAGTTGGCTCCCACATCAAGAGAAACTGCAGGTCCCTTTCCCTCCGAGAGGCCAGGTCAGTGGAGTGGATGCCCACACCGAGTTTGAGTCCACACTGCCTGGCTCCTCCTCCTCACTAACTGTGTAACCTTGGACACATTACCTAACCCCTTTCTGCCTCATTTTCTCCCCTGTAAATGGGGTTGATCATTTTGAGAAATTGATACTTGGCGGGGGGGGGCGGGGGGAGAGATTTAGACTTAGAACAGTGCATGACAAGTACATGGTAAGCGCCATGTAACTGTTAAATACGAGTAAGAAAAATATTTTCTAAGGTGTCCTAGAGACTCCAGAGATCTTTTTTGAGCACTCCCTTTGTGCTAAGCAGAAAACCAGATGGACACAGGCCCACACTCCATGCAGCTCACAGCTCTTGCTGGAGAGACAGGTGGCCCAGCCATGGCCTGCAGATGACTCCATGGCAGAGGAAACTTGGAGCAGGGGGCTCCCATCGGTGCGTAGAACTCAGGAGAAGAATTGCTGTGGACCAGGAAGGGGAGGAGATGGTGGGAAATGTTCCTGGAAGAGGAAGAGGCATGAACCTGGGAGCTGGAGCCCGATGATTCTCCTCCCAGTAGCCTAGGCTGCTGTGGGCACTTAGACGCTCTGTGCATGTCTTTTAGGTCCATGGTTTTTACAGCTCTGGGCTCATTGCTTTATTCACTCACTTAACTTCACTAACAGGTAAAAACCTAGAACTTACTATTGCAAAAAGGTAATTTTTAATTACCAATAAGAATTTTATTTAGTTAGAAGCATACATAAGTGTTTTTGCATTATTACAAATTCTATTCTTGTGCTATTTGAATAAAACTACTGGGGGAAAACAGAATTTATTCACATTGTGTCCTTGTAGAAAGAATGGCTATAATCACAATTTGACTTTTAAATTATTTTTACTGCAGAACTTAAAATAACCAAAAGAATTGTATAATTATTATTGTAATGCATGATTTTGTAAAATGTTTGTTTGAAGATTCTCTCAGTGGAATTTTTTCTTTGGTGACCTACAAATGGTGAAACTTATTTGGTGTAAATTAACAGCTCTGATTATGCCTAATCCTAAGAAAATTGAAAATCAAAAAAACACAAACATTAAATGCTCTCAAAGAGCTTATCCAGGATAGCTTATCATTACACTATGGGGTAAAATATGAAAAAAAAGTTTGGAAATAAAGGGTGAAATAGTAAAAGCTATTTTCCTACCTGTGACAGTGTGCATATTTTCTTTCAAATTCAGTGGAATGTCCTAAACTCTAGTTAGTTCATTTCTCAGAGACCTGCCATGGGCTCTGTGAAGTCAGCATGTGGTGCTCCGAGTCCTTTTCCCTAGGCTGAGTTGTTCCCACATTTATCTAGAACATTCACTTGATTTGGAAAGACAAGGGCATTCTTTAGAAATCATTGCTTGGAGACCTGGAAGTCTCTAGTGAGAAGTTTATATGGAGATGATGTAGTATGGGAAACAGAACAGTGGCATGGGGTCTTCCTAACACATCACAGATGCTCTAAAACAACTTTGATGTGAAGCACAGTAAAGGGAACAAGGCCCTGCTTGGTTGGCATGGCTCAGTGATTGAGTATTGACCTGTGAACCAAGAGGTCACGGTTCGATTCCCGGTCACTGCATATGCCCAGTTTGCGGCTTGATCCCCAGTGTGGGGCATGCAGGAGGCAGCTGATCAATGATTCTCATCATTGATGTTTCTGTCTCTCTCTCCCTCTCCCTTCCTCTCTGAAATCAATAAAAATATATTTTAGAGAGAGAGAGAGGAGAGAGAGAGAGAGAGAGAGAGAGAGAGAGAGAGAACAAGGCCCAGAGGCTCCCAGAGCACCTTTCTCAGAACTTTCAGACACAATGGGCTACCTAAAATGCTCATCTGCTTTGTTTCCCAGTCCATCTACCCATACCCTGTCCCAGAGTGACCTTTTCAGAGCCTAAATCTGATAGAGTTCTCCATGCGTAAAGCGCTGTCATGGCTTCAAAGAGCTTCAGGGAAGTGTTCACAGTGCTCAGTGTGGCTTAAGGCATCTTGTGGTCTGCACATACCTTGCTCTCCAGACTCATGTCTCATGTCTTCCCCCACATCAGAGTTCGCTCTTATCATATCAACTTACAGTAGCTCCTCAAATATACCACGCAGTTCCTTATCTCCTCAATGGAGCACATGTTCCTCTGCCTGGAAGCCCCCAGCCCCTCCCACCTGGGAGCTTCTGTTCACCTTAAGACAGAACTTGAGCATCTCCTTCCATGACCCACCATCATTCCCTCTTGCTCCATCCTTGAACTCAGCACATGTCTCTGTCATTGCATTTATTGCATTTGTCTCAACTAATTATTTGCAGTTCTGCCTTTGCTGTTGGACCATTAATTTCATAAGTCTGGTTTATTTTTTTTTCTTAGCACCTGGCATAGTTTTGAATGAATGCATGCATTCTTGAGAAAAGTCTAGATCCCAAGGGCCCCTGGATAAGAGGGAGGAAAAGGAATAGAAGTATGAGAAAGTGCCCCACCAATGCCATGGAAAAAACAAGCCAAGGATGCCCACCTTCCCATCTCTCAGGGTGGCCAGTCCCAGCTCAGACTGAGAGAGCTAGTCACGAGTTCTTCAGAAGGCATAATGTTTTACAACTAAGTAGGTCCCAACAATTCTAATTTGCTAAAGTTGATATATTAATATTTTATTACAAAGATTTTAAAAGTACGCTAGCTAAGAAAAGGGCATTTTTGTAATTCCTTGCCACTTTAAATTTGTTAGAACAATTTTTGACACTGCTGGATGTGAATTTGCCCTCATCTTACCTCTATGATCTTCCTCTTTTCCCACTCTAGTAATAGTAGTATAAGTATGACAATAACTAAACAGGTAAAAAGAATGAGCAGCTCTAGTGTACACAAAAGATATAACTATCAAATGACTAATGGTGTGACTTGTAGGGAGTCATTTGAAGTCAGCCAACAGAACTTTTAAATGTCTATTAAATATACATATTTAAGTATAGAGTATGAGTATGAGAATAAAAAGGGTAAAATATTATCAGAGAGAATGAAAGTAATGTAGAGTAGAAATGAACCTAAATTATAGTTGAGAATCAGAAAGGGCCTGTCTGTGGAAATTCCATTGCATCTGGCCTCCTAAGAGTCAGTTAAACACCGAGAAGGGTGGGGAGCATTCTAAGAGGAAAAAAACAGTAAGACACATTCAAGGGATGGAACGAAGCTCTTCTGTGGCTGGAACATGGGAACAAGTTGGACAGAGGTGTGAGATGAGGTCAGAAAAGTAGGGACATATATAAATAAATTATGGAGAAAAAAAATACTATTGCATCCTAGGTACCATGTATTTTATACATGTATTTCATCTAATCTTCACTATCACCCTTCACTGCTGCTATCATGTAAAAAGGTATCACTGGTGGACACTGGAACAGAAAGGTAGTAGTCCATCTTCATTCATTGCAAAAAAAATAAATAAAACAGTAATTCTCAAGAGAGATCTACTGGATTCTCAGGACTCAGCTCTCTAGGTTGAACTGATGACTATCTTTGCTGTCTCAGAGGAAATGGCATTTTATAGAGAAAGAAATGTGAGGTTCACAGAGGTTAGGTATCATGCCCAAGGTCATACAACTTGACTCTAGAATATCTGGAAGTAGAACCCAGAGCTCTCTGACTCTAAAATCTATTCCTGCTCATTCCACAACAATATGCTTCAGACAAAATAAAATAGTTGCTATCTCAGAAGTATTCATTGTTGTGGAAAAACAGGAAGGGTACTTTATTTGAGCAAAGAAAAAATAGGGATAGTGTTATAGGGTTTTCATTACAGTGAAATGAGTGGGGCAGACTAAATGCTACATTAGCTTCTTCTACCTCCAAAAAGCTGTGGTTCTGTGAAAGTTGTCTGTCCTGCTAAAGGCAAGGGCTCTGGCTTATATTGTTGATAGTTTTACCTGAGCTCATTTTTATTTAATAAATGTGATAAATTACTATATCTTATGCACATAAACAAAATTAATAATGATAGGGCATAGGGAGTAGGACACATTTATTTTCTTCACAGCAGCCCTTTTTTATAGGTAAACAGCTAATTCTGGCTTTGAGACTAAATTTCATTTGTTTGCATATAAAGTTGCTCAAATTTACTAAAGATAAGATGCATTCTTTCTACAAGATAGTTGCAATGTATCCTGACGTCTCATGTGAATTAATAGCAGCCAAGCATTGCCTTCTTTTTGTTCTATTGTTTTCTTCAGGTTTATTTCTTGTAAGGAGACATAGATTTCTTTGGGTAAGAGATTCTCTGGAATCTATAACCAGGCATTTAAGCAATAGCAGCATTACAAAGCAGTTGCCATTTTAGATTTATTTTCTGTAAGCAGGAATAGAAAATTGATGGCACAGCAACCAGCAGGATAAGTAACCTTTCTACCATAATAAACTTGGTTTCTAATCTAAGGGTCTCTTCCTAGTAACCCTCCATTGAATCACTATCAAAATAATCTTCTTAAGATCTTTCTTTGATCCTCTTACTTCCCATTTTAAAAGTCTTTCATGCCTCTGGCTGACATTGAGAAGCTTCAGCCTTGAGCTTCCGTTTATCTTTCAGGTGCTGTCTCTGATGGCTCCCATGTTAGAAACTGCAAATTGAACTCCCTTCCATCTGTCTGGATGGTTGTAATTTCTCCCCCAACTGGACTGTACAATCTTCTTTACTTGCCTTGTCTCCTCATCCGACCACACACACACACACCTCCAGCAGCATCTGCCCAGCACTTTGCTTGCCCTATAGTAGGAACTATCCAAATTAGTTATTCACTCAGTCATTCAGCAAGAATTTGTTGAGCTCCTTCTATGTGCGGGCATAGTGAAAAAAGACAGGGTGCTGCCCTCAGGGAACAACTAACCTTCTTGTTTGATAAGTCATGTGATTATGGCTAGCCTCTGTGATTTAAGGCTTTGCTTCTCCGAGTGTGGTTCTTAGACCAGTCATATTAGCATAATCTGAGAGCTTGTAACAACTGTAGAATCTCAGCTCCCTAAGCATCCATTCTGCATTAACAAGATATCCACATGATCTGCATTCATTGCACAGCAGAGTATGAGAAGCTGGGCTTTAAGGTTCACAGAGAAAGGAGAAGCAGTTAAAATAGTGAAGTATGAAGATCCAGAGCTCACCTCCTCCCATGAACACACAAAACTACAACTACATATAGAATGACTATTGCTGAGAATGATCTGAAGACTAGCAGACTGTAAAAAACAACAAAACACACACACCCACAAATGTGGAGGCTAAACAACATGCTACTGAAAAACAAAAGGTAAACAAAGAAATCAAAGAAGAAATAAAAAATCTTGTGACAAATGGAAATGGATATTCAACTTTCCAAATGGAACACAGCAAAAGCAGGTCCAAAAGGAAAGTTTATAATGACTCATGCCTACCTCAAGAAACTAGAAAATCTTAAATAAACAATCTAAACTTGCACTGAAAAGAACTAGGAAAAGAACAACAAACAAAGCTCAAAGTTAGGAAGGAAATCATAAAGGGAGGAAATCATAAAGATCAGAGGAAAATCAATGAAATAGAGACAAAGCAAGATAGAAAATATTAATGAAACTAAGAGCTGATTCTATGAAAAGATAAACAAAAGTAATAAACCATTAGCCAGAATCATGAAGACAAAAAAAAAGAGATGTGTGTATGTGTATATACATACATACATACACATACACACATAGTAGTGGGCAAAAGTAGGTATACAGTTGTTCCTATGGAAAATAATACAATAATTAATAAATAATAAGAGAATAAATTCTGTGTTTTGTATACTCACAACTGTAAACCTACTTTTGTGGACCTCTACAAATACACACACACACATATATATGTATACATATATGTATATGCATATGTACACATATATATGTATATGCATATGCATACATACATAAATTGATAGGATATACATTGAAGCTTCATTACTCGGGACATTAGTGATTCAAGATGTATGATAGTTTTGTGTACTGGCCTAACATTTGCCTTTCTCATCTATAGAAAAATGAGTACTATAAGCAAGATTGTTTTAAAATGTTTTTTAGAAACTAGGTTGTTTTCTTTTAAGGATTTAAATTCAAATGTTAACTTGAGCTAAATATAATTTCATATTACGGAAACAAAAATTTGGAAGACACCAGCAAGCACTGTGAATATATCATACAGAGCCCCTCAAACAATCGCAGAATTACTTTCATTGCCTTGTCTATTATCACATGTACTAAAACTCTATTAATACTTGAATTACTTTACAATAATGTTTATTACCATTGGAATTCAGCTGTTTATGCCACAGAATTGTTCTTACAAGGACATAGTTAGCAGCTAACGTCCTCTAATGCTCAGTTTTAATGGGCCTTCCCCCTCCCAGATCCGTAGATTTGCTGATGTACTACAGCAGCGATGCTCAGCCGTTCCTCGTCTCCTGGCACACGTAAACTACTAAAATTCTGCAGCACACCACCAAATACATTTTTTACCGATTTGACAAAAAAAAAATAGGTATAGTTTTTATTCATTCACACCGGACAGCTATTGTTGTGTTGGCTGCTGTCATTTTTTAATGACAACCTAAGGGAAAAGAGGTCAGTGCCCCTGACTAAATAGTCAGGTATTGCATGTTTTACAGATTCTTGCCCTGTGCCGCAGTGTTCTGGCAAGTGAAAGCCTGCTGTTGCAGGCAGATTCTCTTGATTAAGGGTCTGACAATCACCAGAGTAATTCATGTGATGACTTTATGCAAGAAATTTCATTATTTCTAATAGCTTACAGTGGTTTAATCGTTTAATGTAATTATGTTTAATTATATATTGTAATGTGCTTTGGCCAGGCTTTGAATTTGGGTCTGAGTAAAATACAGCTAATGGAAAATTTTCCTCTGGTTTTTTTTTAAACAACGAATTAAATCCTAAAATGAAACTGAATGCAAATCTAACAAGCAATCTCTTGCCAGAGAAAATATTGGCATAATTATATTTAAATGGCCTAGTTTATCAGTTCACTTGGCTAAATCCCCACATCCCAAACTGTTTTAGAATTATTTCTGAAGTTCTGTTTCTCACCTTTCCACGATCCTACTTTTAGTAATGTCTTTTGTGCTGGGTGAAATCTTACCAAAAGGCAGTCTGAGTATTATCTATTATGTTATTTATTATGATCACCAAAAGGCAGTCTGAGTGTTATTTATTATGATCACCATTAAAAGTAGAGCGGAGGAGGGAGCTGGAAGTAATGCCCAGGGTGAGGTTTGGGATTTCATTAATTGTGTTGCCAATTGTGGTTTGATGCTAATGATAGACATAAATAGTAAGACCTAAAATATCACTTGCTTCTAGTTTGTAGGTCCACTTGCTGCTAAGCCGCATTGCAGTGCTTCTGATTACATGTCCGAACTCCTGGGGTTTGCCTGCAGTCAGGGCTTGAGGGAGGGAGGGCAGTTGAGAAGTGTTAAGAATAATGTCAATTTGTTAAGGCTTAAATTTCATTCTACTTCTGAGAAATAAACCCATTTTAGAGTGCCCCTCCCCACTCTCTCTTCCCCCTTCATTCTGCTTCTCACTTCTTAGCACCTTTTCTCTTTCCCAGGGAAGTCAAGAAAGATTGAAAAGGGTTCAACATGAGGGCCACGCAGACCCTTCCTCACCGAGGCCTCTACCCTGCAAGAGCCCCCTGGAGGTGTGGCTCCCTGGAGCCTGCCAGCCAGACTCATAGGCCTCAGCAAAGCACAAGCTCTCAGCGGCATATAAACAGACAGTTCCAACATTCCCACTTACGGGAGGAAACACTACTTGCTCATTCACTTGGGAGCTACCTACTTCCTGGCCTGGCAGGGAAGGTAGAAAACATAAAAAGGGGGAGATAATTCCTAACACACATATAGTGCTATCCCATACAAGTGATTTAATTCCCTTAATAATCCTTTCTTACCAACTCCATTTTCCAGTTGAAAAACTGAGGTTCTGAAAAGTTTGACATCTCAATGAAGTTCACTAGTGAAAGCACAGTGGAGTCTGACTGGATCTGGGCCAGCTGCCCAAGTCCAAGGTGCTCTCCACCGCGCCCTGCAGGTCATGGAGGCAGAAGCACACTTGGGCAGTTCCCCAGTTGGGGATAGGCTTTCTGGCACAGAATTTTTCACTTGGCTTTTAGCAGAATTTTAAAGATGCTTATTAAGGGCACATATTCAAGTTTAGGCAAAGGAAAAACCTTCGCTACCAGAGGCAATGCAGGGAGATGAAACCTCCTTTTAGGCTTATTCAATGTCACCTCATGTTATGGCGTTGCATGTGACCACTGACATAGACACCTTAGAGATGAGAAAACCACAGTAAGTTAATGGAAAGAACAATGAGATAGAAGTCGGGTGCTGATTTGACCCCCGCCTCTGCCATTTGCTAGCTGTGATTGACAAATCTGAGGGATCCTGGGCAACCTGTAGTTCGGGAACAATGGTATCTCACAAGATTGCTGTGGAGCTCAAATGCTATAGGCTGTAAATTTCACTGAACCCATAAAAGACTTGACAGGTGAAAGGTTCCCTCATTTGTATATATTCACTGGTCCATAGTCTGAGGGGAGCAGGCTATGGACTAGTAAAGGCATGCCTCTCTTTCAGCCTCTCTCGGCACCTTCTTTGTTTATCCCCAGGTAACTCTCCTGTACAGTCTTTGTAGATTGGTTGCTCTCTTTGACCACAGGTCACTCTTAGTTGCAGACCTAAACCAAGACTACATTATTGCACCCCTTGTTTATGGCAGGTCCTAGCTATGCACACTCAGAGTTAGTCCTACACTATGTCCTTCTCTGACCCTCATCATCCGTCTTCAGCCCCTTACTACAAAATTTGCCCACTGAATTAGCCTATCTCCTGCTGTGCATCTGTAGTGTCCTCCCCCCAAACCCCTTACTCCATAGCCTGCTCTCTGTGTTCTGTGTCCTAGTCTCCTTTGCTCTAAACTCCACTCCATACCTCAAGGCCTGACCCCTCCCTCCCAGGTAGGTAAATAACTCTATCAGCATGTTATCTACTTAAACCTCATCTCCAGAGCATTTTTTGACTGTATGTTGACTATATTCTTTATAACTTAAATACCTATAAGTTCCTTAATAAGGGCACTGTAATGTAGTGGTCAAGAGCACAGACCAGGAAGCCAGACAGCCTGTGAGTCCCAGCCACTTTCTATAAGATTTCTTAGGCAAATTCAATTCTCTCTCTCTCTCTCTCTCTCTCTCTCTCTCTCTCCCTCTCCCTCTCTCTCTC
>NW_005360509.1:685432-686121 GCF_000412655.1 Myotis brandtii
TCCCTCCTCTCCCTCACCTAAAATGCTCAAAACAGTGCCTGGCACATAGTAAGTATGATGTGAGTGCTGGGCCTCATAGGATGGGCTCATCTTGGGAAAGCAAAGGGAAAGAGGACTGGATTCCATAGTAATTGAGAACAGAAAAAGCAGAGCATTTTACCCAATGGCTAATAATACATTCTTCACGTTATCTTCCCTCCAGTGCTATTTCAGGTCAGCCTTGACTAAGATCTGTCTTGTGGTTTCCCGCTGATTCCCTAGTATCGTCTTTTACATTATTGCCTTTGGTTCACTCCATTGTGTACTTCCATCCCAGCTTGTGTTTCTCCTTTGTGTCTGCACTCATTTGTCTTGCTCTCTCATTTGAACTTTTAGTAGGTAAGAGCTTTTTACTTAAATTTCAGAACAGTTTATAAATAGGCTGCTTAGTTGCAGCCAGCAGGTAAAAGCTCTCATTAAATTGTTCCTCCCTCCCAACGTGCTATTATCTGAAGCTCCCAGTAAGGAAACGTTGAGAATGTTTCCCTAGTCATTAAGGAAGCAGTTTTTGAGGCCCAAGCAGCAGTTTTTTTTTCCCCAACCTAGACTTGACCGATATGATTTTGACCAAAAATCTACACCTATAATTTTTTCTCTCTGAGAAAACTTCTCCTAAAGACACTTAGATCATCAGCCATGATTCAGAGAAG
>NW_005360509.1:686241-716977 GCF_000412655.1 Myotis brandtii
AGTTTAAAACTCACTCTGAAAGCAACTTATTTTAGCTTATCAATTAATTTTCTCATCAAGAAAGAAATGGGAAAGCAGCAATAGCTACCTTTTATAGAATAATAAATTAAATGAGGGGTAAGGGACTACTCTGAAGTCTCCCTTTTTTGCTCAAAACCATTTTTAGGTGGTATATAAAAGTTGTAACAATAATTGTATGGTGGGGAGGGTTCTAAAATCAGTTGTAGCTAAATAATGGGGTTTAGCAGTACCATCATACTTCAGAAATGTAGC
The DNA here is from genome assembly GCF_000412655.1 of Myotis brandtii. NCBI lineage: Eukaryota > Metazoa > Chordata > Mammalia > Chiroptera > Vespertilionidae > Myotis > Myotis brandtii. The sequence goes on from NW_005360509.1 coordinate 686,515, forward strand.
CACAATCATTTTCCTTGCATTCCCCACAAAGAAGTACACTGGTATCCTATATAATAAGAGAGGAATATGCTAATTAGTCATTATGCCCTGAGACATAAGGACCAAGCACGTCAAGACCAGATCACGGATCAGCAGGTGGGTGGGCCAGCAAGGTACATGCTACAGGAGGGGGCAGGGGGGGCTACAGGAGGGCAGGGCAGCAGGTGGAGAACTACAGGAAGGCAGCATTGACCTACTGGCTCACAGATTCATGTGCAGGGCTACTAGTGTCATAATAAATTTGCATTGCCTTAAAAGTGAGTTTCAGCTGATCTTGCTATTTCCAGGGTAGAAGAAAATTTGATACAATGCAGCCTCACTGTGTATTGGGCATATTCAGTATGAGGTTATCAGCCCTAAGGAAGACCGGAAAGTGAGGGGAGTCCCATTCTCTGAAAATTCACAGGTTATTGTGGAAATAGGAGGGGTCATTTGGCCTCAGACACTAGCTGCTTCTCGTTTATTTCAGACACATTTCCCATTACTGCCATTGTATTCCGTCACCGTTCAATCTTGTTCTCAGTGTTTTCTCTTTCAAATGGTTTATTAGAAGCTCTGCAGAATGTTTCTAAATATTACCCATTGCAGCAAACAGGATTTTGAGAGTGTGGTGACAGCTCACCTGAGGCAGTCTTCAAACACTGGCTTCTTGACAATCCTCTTCTTTTCTAACAGTTTTTTTTAATTCCCACCCACCCACTCAAACACACTGATATTAGCAGCTTTCTTATAAAGTTGACAATCAAGAACAGGGTTTTGTTGTTGTGCTAAGTGTCAGTGGTGCCACCTTACTTCTCTAATTCATAACCAGGGACCCAGCCATCCCGTGACTGAATAATCCTTCAGCATACAATCCCTAAGCATGACCTCATTTTAGTGACGCCACCTCCACAATTTCTTCAGGTGAAAGTAGGCTGCTTTTAGAGAAAATTACTGATTCCAAATGTGACTATTTTCAATGGAGGTGTAAAGCAGGGTTTTATATACAAGTATCACTTACTTAAGAAAGAGGGTTACCAGGTCGTTACAAGGAAGGTATTCCCTTCGTGGAATAAAGGCCTCAATTCCCACAAGATGTGTTTCCTCCTGACCTGAGAACCTTGAGGCTCAAAGAGCAAAGACCTGTGAATTTGTCCTATTGCTATCCTTGTGCAGAAGGAAAAGACCCAAGGAAGTTCCTTCTGCTGAGGTGAGCCAGCCTGCAGCCCATTCCCTCCGTTCCCCTTAATTGTTACTTGCATTTTTGATGTGATAGGATTGAAGTGCTTAGTTGCAAGTTACCTGGAAATGTTTACTAGTTACATTTACTATACTCATAAAAGTGTAATTTCCAAATTTTGCATCTTTTGATATAGTCACATGAATGAGAAATAATAGTCAATTCATTAATTCCCAGATAAATAATACTATCTCTTATACCACCAACTTCCTACCCCTCTACTCACACATGTAATAAATGTGACAGCTTTGATACAATCTCTCACATTTTTTAAAAATGGAAATTGGACTGTCATTTTTGTAAGGTATCATGAATGTGTAAAATTAGCATCTGAACCAAATGTATTCTGTAAGTATGAGAGGATCATAAACTTAATTCTTCTGAGCTTTACTTTATCCTGGTTAGTTTCCCAAACGGCACAGAGCCTATTTTTCAACCTGTGTTTTCGAAAAGCATGCTGATGAATTGTATTCTGGGCATTTTCCATGATGTAGGCAGCCGGTTCCTGAATTGTTCTGTTGGTGGTTCCTTTAGTCCCAGGCTTCACAGAATTCTAATGGAAGGATGTGCATCTCAGGCTACAGAGATCCTACATCAGACTAATTCAATGTTCTTGGCTCCTTGGTAACACTTATCATCAATAAACAACCTCTGACTATCCTCAGCTCAGCGGATCTGGGAAGTCAGCTCTGCACCGAGTTGAGAACCCACTGGCTAAATGAAAAGAATAGATTGCTCCAGGCAGGCTATCAGGGGCATGTGGGAAAATGTGGAAGAAGAGGACCAGGTGCAGGGGGCCTGCGTGGCCTGTTAGGGAGAGGGCTGCACAGATGTGCTGAGGTGAGAGTTGAAATTTCCGTCAGCCACACTCCCAATTTGCAAAAGAAGGCTGAAATGAGGAGTGGAGTGGCTGTGATGCTTCATTGTCTCTGCTTAGTAATTTGTTTTTAATTTGGGCTGCGTACTTGTTCCTGCCATTTAAAAGTTTGGAGTTTTTTTCTCATTTCCATTTTTTTTTCAAAGCATGCACACACATACACACACTGAGAACAGCAAAAAGTTTGTTTTCTGGAAAGCTAGTAAACTGGAAGAGGTCGGATACATTATCTGTGCGTATTGGCATCAAGTGATGTCTGTTTTAGGAGAGAAAATAGATGATTCAAGAGAACAGCTCTGAAGGCTTCACCCCAGTTTCTGACCAGACTTGAATCACGTAACCAAGAGTATGGCGTCATTGCATGTTTTATCCAGCCAATTGTCTTACTAGTAAATGTTGGTGTAATTTAGCATTTTCAACAAAAGAAAGGATCTCAAGTAAAAGATGTGATGGATGCCTAACAGAGGGGGGTGAGCTCAGTTTGAATTCCTGAGGGGCCAGGTAGCTTCCGCTCAGTCCAGCTTCTCCTGGAGTGGGAGGGGCTGCCTGCCTGGCTGCCCTGGGCTGGAAGAGTCCCCAGCACCTCTCTCTAGTGGGAACAGCTCCAGTAGGGCTGATGGAGTGCACAGGCCTGTGAAAACAGGCTGGCTTCCAGGGTACCTCAGAGCACCCTCCACCCCCGGTATAGGGCTGATTTCTCTAATTCTGTGAGCACATCAGCATCTCCATGAGGAGAGCCCTTGGCACTGCCTCAGTGTCAGTGTCTGTGCTGAGCTCCTTGCCAGGGAAGGAAGCAGCTTTCAGTACCAGAGACAGCAGCACCGTGTCCCCAGGCTCTGCTCACACACCAGGACTGTGGCTTGTTCACCCCCTGCAGGCTGGGTGCAGGGGCCTTCTTCTTTCCAGGGCTCCAAGTGCTTCTTTGATCAGGTCTCTGTGGGTCCCAAGTAGAACCCCTGAAACATTATCTCATAATGTTTATTATGAGATAAATCTGACAATACTTCCGAGGACCTGTCTGGACCAGAGTGGTCTTAGTATTGCAATGTAGAGGCTTTTCTTATTAAAGAAGAGGTGGCTCCTACCCCCATGAAAAGGCAGTGACAGAGAGAAGCCACTCTTAACCTTCCTAATGCCGCGACCCTTTAATACAGTTCCTCATGTTGTGGTGACCCCCAATTTCATTGTTACAAATTGAACATAATTAAAGCATAGTGATTAATCACAAAAACAATATGTAATTATATATGTGTTTTCCGATGGTCTTAGGCGACCCCTGTGAAAAGGTCGCGACCCACAGGTTGAGAACCGCTGGATTAGAGGCAAGGGATGTCCCCAGTGTGGTGGCCTCTGGGTCAGCCGCCAGCCCTTGCCCTTGCCAAGTAACTTCGCCAAGGCGCTTAGTGTCTCTGAGAGCACTGCATTATCTGGAAAGGGGGCAGACAGCACCACCCCTGCTGAAGCCATGTGGAGAAGGAAAAGAAACAGTAAGAGGGGCCTGGCACAGGTGTGCCTGCTTGGTTCCCAGCTGCTGCGAGCTCTCCGGAGCCCCCCGCAGTACTGGCCGCTGTGTGTGTATTCAATCCGATGAGATTTTGTCATTGTGATCGATGCTCCAGGCAGGCATCGCGGTGCTGTGCCCTGGGCTGGCTGTGCCTCACGGTGAGCCTAGGAAACTGTGGAGTCTTGGGTTTCTCTGAGTGGGTTGAGTACCCACAGACTCTGCTCAAAGAGTGTGTGCAGGGCAGTATAGAGAGAAAGAAGGCAAGTCTGGTGGGGCGTGTACTCATGGCACAGAGGGAAGCGTCAGGCCTTCCATCCGTCAGGAGGGATACATTCTCTGTCCGCTTCTCACGATTTATACCTGCCCTGTTACTTGTCAGCAAACAGCTGTGAGCACTTCCTGTGCACCAGGTGCTGTGTGGGGAGTGAGGGCTTCAAGGATAAATAACATATGGTGTCTGTTCCCCCAGAGGTAGGCTGCATAAGGTTTTAAGGATTACAACTTGTATTAGTTCATTTGCCACTCCCACTCTCCACATTAATGGCAGAGTGAGTCAAGGACAGCCTTGACTTCCGCACCGCCACACTGGGTGCCCACGCACTGCCCTCAATTCAAAGGGTTTGCTTTCAAACCCATTTGCCCAAAGATGTATTGCTCCTTTCAGTCCAGTACCACCATCCAAATGCTGGAATTTATAGAGAATTAAACTGTTTCTTCATGCACTGTAGTGTGACACATGCATAAAGATGGTAGGGCCTGTCAGATTGTGAATGTCAATCAAACATGCTTGTCTTCATGTAACTACACGTGGAGAGTCGGGATAGGAAGTAACCAGAGAGGGGTGCCGCTTTGAGAAGAGCAACTCCATCCTCAGTCAAGTTGACTCTACTCTTCGTGCAATTGTGGTTTCACTCTTATGAGGGAAGAAAATGGTCGTGCAGAGGATTAAAAATGCATGCTGGGTGATTGGTTGTAGTATTTAATCAAAAGGTAATTAATGATGTCTCGAGCTGTGTGGAGCAGATATTAAACTAGGTTACCTTTAGCCATCAGAAAACATTCTGCACTCGAAGTGTTTTTTGATTGACTAATATATAAAAAGTTAATATGGATTTTTCTGCATTTTTGTTAAAATGAAACCAGGGGAGATCTGCCTCTTGAGTATCAAATCGAGTAGATTCCATGTCACAAACAATTCCCAGCCTTTTCAGCAATAAATATATTTGGCAAACAGAGCCCACAGCATGGACACTCATTGTTTTCACTGGCACAGACTACGCCAGCATCTGCCGCTGCATTAGCTGTCTCTGCAGTACAATTCCTCAGATGGCTCAACCCAACCGTCGCATCAGGTAATGAGCGCCTGCACTGTGCTGTGCCAGGTGGCAGCCTGTGCTGCCCCACGGGATGTGAGGAGGACTTGGAAATGACTGCCCTTGAATGTATACTCCACTAATAGAGACTGCAGAGTAGACAGACAGTGTCAATATAGGGTAGCAAGGTGCCGAGTAGGGAGGGGTCTTCCACAGGAGCCGCCCTGAGGAGGCATGACTCACCCCTGACAGCTGGGAGAAGGCTGTGGCCATGATGAGGCCAGTGGGCCTCTGTGCCAGGGAACCCTGAGCCTCTGGGTTTGGGAACCTGATGGATAGGTGCGCGGGTTTAGGGACTCCTTAAAAAGGATATTTGCTGAAACAGGATCCAAAAAGGAACAAAAGCCCTGCACTTCAGCAAGTCATGTCATTTCCACTGAACCACCTACTGAGAGAGGCCAGGGCCCAGCACTCTTCCGGGCCATACTGCCCAAAGAAACACAGCACTGGCCACGTATGGGATGTAAAATATTTTAGCAGCCACACTTAAAATAATAAAAACAAATAGGTAAAATTAAATGTAATGATATTTTATTTAATCTAATATATCCAGAATACCGTTTTAACGTATAATTCAAGATTTTTAAAACTATTGAAATATTTTACTTTTTTTTTTTTTTTTACTAACTCGTCAAAATTCAGGACTATTTTACACTTCCAGCCCATCTCAATTTGCACTATTCATACTGCAGGTGCTCCATAGCTACGCATGGCTGATGGCTACCGTGTTGGACAATGTACAGATCTAGAACATTCAGTGTCCTTCATTCAACTTGTGATTCTCTTCATAGCCCCCTGGGAAGTCCCTGGGAAACCTCTGTCTTTTCTGTGCTTCCATCCCCCACATTTACATAAAATCAGGAAGAACAGGCTTGTGATGAGGGGTAATTAAGAGCTACAATCAAAAAGTACTCTATAGATGTAAATTTGGAATTCTGAACAATACAGCTATGATAAAACAGAGCACAGTACAGCACACAAGTCACCCCACTTATTGGTCTAGTGTGACCTAGCATGTAAGACTGGCAGTGTGCGAGAGCCGCTCTGCGTTAACTGACTGTGTAGGCTATTTGCACAGAGCCATACAGACTTGTCTTCCCATCTTGTTTGCACTACTCGTTAACTTTCACTTTTGTTTTGAGGAACATATGAGGTAAAAAGGAAATGAGGATGGACTTGTCCAGACCCACCCAAATCAAGAGAAGATGATGCAGCATAGAAATGACACCAACCATGTTAGTATGAAGACCTTGAAAACAGGTAGTCCTGGGAAGAAAAAACATTTCCAAGTGCAAAGCCTGGCCTGAACGTTTCCTTGCTTCTCCAGCAGAAGTCATTACTGGATCGAGCATCCCCAACAGGTGACTTCCCAGTGAGTGCTGGGAAAGTGGTGAAAGCCCGTCAGGGACTGTCGTAGACTGTGCAGCAGGCAAGAAAAATCCCATAACTGGATGTCGGAACTGAGTGCATTCTTATTCTCTCCTTCCTTATTTTTGGAGCTGAGAACAAGTAGAATCACCACCTCTTTCATTGAAAGGAATGTTACTTGTGAAATGGGTCTCCGTTTTTAGTGGGATTAAAAATAACTTGAGGCCCAGTCATGAAGCCTCTGGTTACCATCTATGACTCACTTGCTTTAGTTTTGTTGTGTGAATTTTTGTGAAGAAACAGCCATATTTTAAAATAACATTTCCTTAAAGGATTTGTAGAGCAGGAGTGGGAAAGACAAGTGAAGTGGGCAGAGAAGAAATCAGGGGCCTACCTTCATTTATTTTCAGGTGAGTTGAAGACCTTTAATAGCCAAATACCTTTTTTAAGTCTGTGGAACTGGGAAGCAGACAGCCCTGTACACCATTTGTTTGGTCATTTCACCTGAGAGGCAGCCCCTGAGTCACAGGCCACCCACAGTTGGCCGGTCTGGCCATCCCAGGGACTCGGAGAAGGTGGTCTGTGCCTGGCTGGGGTTTTCCACATTCAATAGCAGGAGCAGAAAGCACATACCACTGAGACTGACATCAGGGAGTCAATTAGGTTCCAGCAGGTTACTGCCCCTGCAAGAAAGATAATGACATTTTTGGGGCTGAAACTATATATTTGCTCCTCTCTGAGTACTGCTGAATGGACTCAGACCCCTGGCCGAGTCTCCTGGTGTGCCAGGCAAGGCTGCCTTAGAACCTGGAAGTAGGCACAGGGCTGAAGATCCTGGCTTCAGAAACTTGCGAGTGGGCTCTAAATCTCCAAGCACCTTGACTGACATTGTTCAACACTTCATTATAGGCATGAAAGCCAAAAGAAGTACCCAAAGAGAGAAAAACTGTAGCAAAAGAATTCTTCCAACAAAACAATTCGACAGATGGCAAACCACTGAGTGACAAGGATTGTGTGTGTCACTCTGTTTTATGGAAGGGTAGGGACAGTCTTGTATTGTCACTCACATTGGTGTTAAGGCAAAGCCAGGATTATATGTACATTTCGTTTTCTGATGCAAAAGCCATTTTGAATAATTAAAATATTAAAACCTTCAGTAGGAGGGCTGCTTTTATAAGCTGAATTTCCTTGGCTGACTTTTAGGGGAGCAGAGTAGGAATCACTGCTACAGTGAGGCAGTGTATCTGAGAAGCATTCCGTATCCCTCTGCTGTGTTGGGTGGACACAGGGCTGGGATGCTGGGCCTCGTGGAAGAAATGCAGAAGTTACCCAGTTGAAAAGACCCTTTCTGGGCTCTGCTCATGGTAGGCATCCTTTCCTCATCTAGAAAACTGTTTATTTAAGGTGCCCCAAGGTAGAATAAACTGATTCTTTTGATTCAATGAGAATGGTTTCTGAGGACAGTATACCCCTCCATCAAAGACGTATTTAGTGATAACTGATACGACATGAGCTGTACTGGCTTGGTAAAAATTAAAATCAGTGTGTTCACATTAGATAATAAGGTATGCAAATTTTTAATTGGATAATTTCAAAAGTCTAGTTTTATGCACAGAATTTTAAATAATGCAAATCATCGCACATTTTAAAAGTCTGTCAAGAGCCACAGAATTTCAAAGCTGGCAGGCTGAGCATGTTTTAACAGTGCTACATATCGGCATGGGAAATAGACACCCGACCCTGCACGAGCAGTGCCCTGGGATTCCTTCACTGCCTTCGCCTGGGACTTCTGCAAAGGATTTTGGTGACCACTGCACAGTCTTCCCAGGACCACTTGGGTGTGAAATCAGAACACAGCCATGGAGATACTGAGTTTCAGTCTGAATTTCAGCTTCACAGATTTTAGGCCAATCTAGCCACACTGGCTTTGGAAATATTATATGTCCCCATATTCACTATTGCAATTTACAATATCTTTGCATCTTATAACAATAATGTAATCCTTAACATGGACTGAACACTTTTCATGTCCCAGAAGCTGTTCTAATCCCAACACCTCACTGAGGCATAGTATTATTATTGGCCCATTTTAAAGATGTTAAACCTTGATACATAGGAGTTAAGTATCTCACTCAAGGTCACTCAGCAACTACGTGGGGACCAGGATTCACAACCAGGCAAGCTGGTGTGGCCCTCCCCTTCCTCTGGTGGCACAGTCCTAGGAGGCAAGCCTGTCCTAGCATTCTTTCAGCTAAACCTCAACCCCAGGCACAAGTTCTCCAAAACCACCATCTTTGGAAGAAACCATCCAAAACCACCATCTTTGGAAGAAATTAGGCCTAGTAAATGATACAAAGATGGCACAGTAACCACCCTGAAACACTAGAAAATATATTCCCTCTCTTGTGTTACTATTGGAAAACTTGTCTTGCATTTTGTTAATTTATAATTATGCAGCTTTCATTCATAGAATATCAGTCCTGACCGCTAGAACCTACAGTTGAGTTTAGAGTAGCATCTGCCATTTGAGTGGTTGCAGTTTGCTGGCACCACACTAAGTAAGCCTTTCTGCACAGTCTCCCTCCTCCCACCAGTCCTGCTGGTGGGTATTGTCAACCCAGTCATGTCTTCGAGATGGCAGACTGGCATCCAGACTCCCTACTCAGGGACACTCTCTAACCTAACTCAAGTCTTTCTGAGCAGGAAAACTCAACTTCCAGGCTCTCCATCTCAAGATATAAAGGTGATATAGTAAAATTGGTAATAATAAAAATAATTTTTATGTTCAGCATGTTCCTGAGATCACAAGTGAGCAGGCACAGAGAACCTGGCACCAGGCAGGGGATCGGCAGCCTAGCAGCCTAGCAGGTGGTTGCAGACCTTTCCCCACTGCCCGTGGCATGAAGGGCCTGTTGCCCACTAAGTTCTCTTCATCCTTTGAAAAGATTTCACCTCCATTCAAAAGGATAGTTTGATTTAATAAGGACACTGTTAACAGAATTCAAAAGCCATAGAAAGCACAGAGCTAGCCTGGGGTTGAGTGAGCAGCATAGAGCTAGAGTTCCTGATGTGGTTGTGACCTGGAGGTCATGGCTACTTGCACTGACTGAAGTCCCCGTCTTTCAGAGCTCAGTGTCTTTCCAAGTGGCTGTCTCAGCAGCCAATGCAGTTGGCTTCCAAATTATGGTGTGGAAATTTTTATTGCCTGGGAGCAGAATGGTCATGGCGCATACCTTCCTTTATTTGTGAATTATAGGAATCTGATGACCATCACTCGACTTCTCTGTACCTCCACAGCACAAGATTCAATAATCATGTCTTTTAAAAGTCCTATACATTTTGGAAACTATACGTAATTGATTTACAAAGGGCATGAGTTAGAGATACATATGTGATTTGTTTTTCTTTTAAGTCCATGTTTTTCAGCAAAAAAACTGATTGATTGATTGATTGATGCAGTGATTCTTTTCCAGAATAAAGCCTTGCTTTGCTCAGGCCTTAATCCCTAAGAGTACACAGCTTTACCTCTTGGTTTGCCAGGAAGGCCCCCGGTGCCTCTGGTAGCTGGGCCTGCAGGCTCGCTCTGTGACGCCCCACCGGGTTTTCAGGGCTTGTTTTGTACGTGCTCCTTGTCCAACCTGACAGCTTCATTAAAGAACATTCACATTTGTCAACATACTGGTTTTTCGAAGAAGATGTGAAGTTTCCCTTTAGAACTTGCAGCCTTACTTTGTTGGCTGAACTACACTACAAGGAGGGAGATAACCTATTTACATACTAAAAAGGTCAGTGTTGGACAATCAGCATTAAGAGACAAATGTGCTGCTGCTTACAACTGGAGCATAAGAATGTGGGAGGCAGCCACAATTCTGCTCTCTATATGTATAGACAGCAAGCATTGGTAAATATGCAGGATGTCTGAGCCTGACACCAGGGTGGGGGGGGGGGGGGGGGGGGGATGGTTGGGCAGCCGAAGGAAAGGGCTGTGTCAGGATGCTGCCTTCTTCCCTTTCTTCTCCTTCTTTTTTCTAAACACTTTCATGCCTTGTAGTTCTTTTGCTTTCTCTTCCTTTTCTCTCTACTACCCTCCATCTTCCATATCAGCTGACCCAGAGGGCACAGCTTACTCCTCGGACACCGACACCACCATCAAGCACGGCCCTGATGGACCCTTTGATGCAGCCCTTCAACTCGCTGACGCTTTGGAAAGCCCATCGCCAGTGATGCCGCCCGCTAGCCAGACCAACAAGGACAACCAAACCACCGACTTGAGGACAGCTGAAATCCCTTGATTGAAGAGGCCAGCAACCTTCTACAGGAACAAGGCTCTTTGTGCAATCCATCCACTATGTTTATAGCTATGCTTATTGTCATTGCTTGCCAGTCTTCTTCCGAGTCTTAAACAGCCCAATCTGAGAGGTGGCCACTGATTACACGTGCTATCATTTAAAAAACAAAAAAGGGGGAATTTGCTGGAAGCCGGTCCATCCTTGCTGCTTGACACAGTCGCTGCAGGGAAGAAACATCTGCACAGCATATGTTTCAAGGGACCTGGCATATATAGCATATTGTTCTTAATATGTTTGCTCTCCTTAGTGCCATGTGTTTTAACCAAGGTCACCTCTCCGAGAAAGGTTGTTTCCCCAGGTGGGGATTTTTCCCCGAGGTTAGGGAGGGGATACAACCCCTTAACTAAGTGCCAGGCGGGTAGTTAAGCTACATAATCTTTACTCCCTGGAATGGAGATAAGAAACGCCCTAACCTTTGTAATAGAAATTGACAGGATTAAAATCGGCTGGTATAAATATAGATGTAACAAGACAATAAACATCAGATCCTAATCAGATCCTAACCAGAACTTGGCTGGAGATCCTGGCTAGAGGTCCTGACTAGGCGGCTGATCAACTGAAGGCTGTCTCCGTGTCATTCCTTCTTCGCCGACTCCGTCCACACCTTTGGGGACCCCTGGACCTGCTGGGGTTGGACCCCAGCACAACCTGGATCAGGCCTCTGTGACTCTGTGACGAGAGGCTGACAAACCCCGTCTGCTTCCCTACCTGCCTCTCTTAGCTCACTCGGTGGAGCATACGCAGCGGGCCCTGCACCAGTCCATCTTCATGACGTCCGTGTCCACCCACCCTTTCCGGGACCTCCCCCTGGGCAGGGAGCAACACCGCAAGCTGCTTCCAGGAGTGGCCAACATCCGGGCCGGCGAGGTGGCCCGATGGACCGTGGACCAGGTGAGTGGAACTGCCCTGGGACCATGGGACGGACATGCCCAGCTGCTGAGAGCTTCTCTTAGGCACTGGATTCACTGTTTCAAGTTTAAGACCCACATTTGCGGGAGAAGGCAGGCATGACTTTGAGGGAATTTGGGAAGCCCAGGAGGTGTTGCCCTCCTCTCCCCATCCATATCCTAGCACCACGGGCCCTGGGCTCATTCAGCAGAGGGCCAAGCCTCCAGTCCCTCACTGAGGTGCAGTGTGAGGAAGGAGCCCCACCTGTATAAGCATCAAAGCCGTGTGTGCTGACAGCTCCTGTCCCGAGCAGCATGCTGAGAGCCCCCACCCAGGGTGGCCTGTGCCCTGCAGGGATGCCGCTGCTGGTGCCCACAGGCCCTGAGGACCTGAGTTCTCTCTGCTGAGCAGCTAGCTCCATGCTGCCCATTTGTCCATCGAAGACAGAGTTTAAAGTAAATTAGATCACAACATTGCATAAGATGCTGCAGCAGAGAGAAACATGGGCCTTACACTGCTGGTTTTTAATAAAAGTCCCATTGCTTACTGCAATGCTGTAGAAATGCTTTACATTTAAAAGCAGCCATCTTTTGAGGAAGACGTCCTGGACTGGCATTGCTTTTGATAAAGGTATTGTTTTCATTAGTCAAGCCTTAATTACTGTTCTTAAATGAATGAAAACCCTTAAATGAAGGACAAGATTAGAGCAGGACTTAAATTAGTCACAGAATGTTCACTGGGCACTTACTGCATCAGTCTCACTAATCTTGGTTTAAGCCTTCCTTTCCCGCCTGGACAAGCAGCAGGTGAAGGGCCACCCACAGGTACAGGGATGGAGGAGCCCTGCCCCCTCCTCTTTCCCAGGCACTTCACTCCAGCCACCTGGTGGGTTCCCCCTGCCCAGCATCCCTGCCCAGCCTTCCTCCACCTGGAGCTGAGGGCCGGCATCTTTTCCCCCCGCACACCCGCCTGCTCGCTTCTCCTCCCACTCCTGCCGAAGGGCCTGGTAACAGCCAGTGGACTGAGTCAGGAGCTGGCTGGGTGTTTGGGGAAATGACTAAACATGATCCTGCTGCTTCAAGAGTATGCAGAATCTGGCCCCCTACCCCTGTTTATGAATTTTTACCAGTTTACAAAGCATGCATCAGCTTCATGACCATGCCAACTGATTAAAATCTATTGTATCTGTAATCAAATCATGTATGGTTTTGCCCTTGAAACACTGCACAAAATGAGGAGGTCAACTGAGAACAGTGGCAAGTCATTCATTCCTGCCTTTCAAGCTATTCATCTGAAGTTTTACCTTTTTAAAGACTGAGAGTGGCTGAGCTCCTGGCCCCTCGCACTGTCACTGTCCTGCTCAGAAAGAGGAGGGGAGGGCAGCCACCCGATCCAGCCCCAGCCCTACCTGTGTGTGCAGAGCCACTACATCCGGAGAATGAGCGAATGTGGTAGAGAAGGGAGAATTCTGGGTGTGTCTCCGCCCAACTTAAACCAGTCCCTGGCTCCCCAACCACATCCTCAGCATGGGCTGTCCTTGCCTGCATTTTCAGTCCGACCTTCTACCCTGCCCCACTTGGTCCTCCCAGTCTGGGCTACGGAATCTGGCTCCTCCCCAGCCCCTGCATGTTGTTCTCATACTTGCACAGCTGCTACCCTGCCTCAGATTCCCCTCCCTCTCTGCCTGCTGCCTCCGCAGCCAACAGCCCCGCGCTCACTTCCTGCAGAAGCCTCTGGGCTAGGTCGGACTTCCTCTCTGTGCTCCCATTTCATCTGAGCCTCTGTCTGCCCCTACAACGTGCTTATCTGACCCACGAGCACATGAGGAGAGACCTGATTTCACTCACTCCGCATATGTCTTAAGAACCTCTTGCTACACCTGGCACTTAGTAAATAATACTGTAAACGTTTGTTGAATGAATGTTGCATGACAAAGACATCCTGAGCTAGATTCTGAATCCAAAAGTGAGATACATCCAAGCAGAAAAAGAAGGGAAACCATTCCAGTTCCTATTCCATAAAGAAGGGAACAGCCCTAGCCAGTTTGACTAAAAGTGATCCTGCTGCTTCAAGAGTATGCAAAGTCTGGCCCTGTATCAGTGGATATAGCATCGGCCCGGGAACTGAAGAGTCCTGGGTTTGATTCTGGTCAAGGGCATGTACCTCGGTTGCAGGCTCCTCCCTGACCTGGGCCCTGGTCGGGGCATGTGCAGGAGGCAACCAATCAATGTGTTTCTCTCACATCGATGTTTCTCTCTCTGTGTCTCTCCCCCTCCCTTCCACTCTCTCTAAAAATCAATGGAAAAATATCCTCGATATCATCGGGTGAGGATTAACAAAAAAGGGGGGAACAACAGGAGGTTGCATGGGAGGGAGTAGACATATGCAAGGGTGACCGATACACAACACATCCTTTACTAACATTGGGAATGATAGCAAACAGTATTAATGTAATGATGATAAGGCAAGTAGTCTTATTTTTCCCATTTACAGATAGGAAAATTGAAGCACCAGAGACTAAGTAACTCCAGAGTCAGGTCTAGAGCTGTTGTATTACTCACCAGGCACACTGCGGACCTGGATACAGAAAGCAGTGACCTGGGATGGGGAGGGTGGGTCAGGCTTGAGGCCAGGCACTGGGCATGTGTGTGAGTCTGAGCTATCGTAGGTTCTTATGCAGAAAGTCACTTAGTGAAGATGATGCTTCAGGAAGATGAGAATGGCAAAGATCTGCAAAGAAGAGTAAAAGTGAGGTGAGGGCTAGGAGAGGGAGACGATGGGAAGTCACCAATGCTCCGGTGTGGACTAATAATTGGAGCCTGGACTGGACACCACATGAGAAGAACCACCCAAATCCAACAGACACTTTAAAGTCAAGTCAACAACACAGGGAAAGAGATACTGAGATGAAGAAATGAGTCAAATGTGATCCCAGCACTGCAGTTTGGAGTCCGGGGCGCTGGAGTTCATCGGAAAGAATGGGAAATAGTTGGTCGAAAGAAATGAAACTTTGGGGCAAGGATCCCGTTTGGAGGGAGGATAAGATGATGAATTCACAATGGGACACTTTGAGTTAGTGATCCCTGCAGAACACACCAGTGGGTATGGAACAAGGATTCCAATGGGCAGAAACAGGAGACAATCACGCAGAGAGAGCTGCAGGATGGGGGTCGATGGGACCAAGTTAGAAAGTGCAGGGGGCACTCTGAAGGGAAGGGGGAGTTGTGAAAGAAAAGTGTGTGGGGGGAGGGGGCTTCTGTGAGGGTTCAACAGCTGGGGCTGTAGAATTGAGCTCAGGGGATTTGGAAAAATTGTGTACATATGTATTTTTTTCCTTAAGAGGAGGGTCAAAATTAATAAAAGTTTTATTAGTTTTTCAAAGGGGACCATCATCCAAAAAGAATAGGAATCACTGTTTTAGGAACATTGAACAGTGAGTAGGGAATTTGCAGGGGCCTCATCTAACTAGCTTCAAGTCTGGCCCTGAACAAAAGTGAGAGATGAGAGGGTGATTAAGGGGAAGTAGATGGTCCAGGGGCAAGTCTCCTTAGGTTAAAGGTCTCAGAAGGAAGAGACTCATGGAGAGGGCCACAGGGAGAATGAGGGAGTGAGATCCCCACTCCTGCGTCTCTGTGGTGGTACACAGGAAGCCCAGCCTGTCTCTCTGGAAGAGCCCTTAGAGTCTTTCTAGATTAAAAATAAAGCAACCACAGGAGAGCCTGTCTTCAAGAAGTGCTCCTGGTGCTTCCTCGCCATGGCCTCCCTCGGGGATGAGTCCCAGAGAAAACTGCTGGGGTAGTTTTCTACTTTGTAGATCTCGGTCTTGATGTCTTCCTAACGAGATGCTCTTTAGGACCACATCCTATATTTATTTCACCATCCTCACACTCCTTAGCACATTTCCTGGCGCCAAACTAGGTCCTCAAGAAGAATCTCGGATGGGCTGAAAGTGAGGGCTTTCTGAAGGTTCTGTGTGCATCACTGACAATAAAGCAGCCCTCAGAAGGGAGTTCACTTAGGGGCCATTCCAGAGAGCACCAACAACCGAGTTTACGACTGTTACATGCACCACATTAAAAATGGCATGCAGGGGCCCTGGCCGGGTGGCTCGGTTGGTGGGCATGTCCTCCTGTACATCAAAAGGTTGCAGGTTTGATTCTCAGTCAGGGCACGTACCAAGGTTGTGGGTTCAATCCCTGGTCAGGCACTTAAAGGAAGCAAGGGATATCTCTCTCTCTCCGTCTCCTCCCTCTCATTCTCCCTCCCCCTCCCCCTCTCACTCTCACTCTCACTCTCCCTTCCTTTCTCTCTAAAATCAATAAAAACATATCCTTGGGTGAGGTTTTAAAAATAAAAGGCATGCAGGGTAGTGAGGATTTGAAAAGGCAGTTCGGGGTCAGGGAGCTTTGGGAGGAGGGGTGTTTTGGGGCTCTGTTCCCTTTGGAGCGGAACCACGCGGCGTGTTGAAAATGGTCTTGTGTGTCTTTGTGTTAAGAGCCATTCAGTGAGACTTAAGGGGGGTGGCTGTCTACGCTAGAAGATGAAGCAGCGCAAGAACGTTCCCTTGGTCTGCCTTCCTGGCCGGGGAGGAAGACCTCTGCTCTGCTCTGTGTCGCCTGTGGAGAGAAGCCGGACCAGGCAGGGCCTCCTAACATTCCCCAGAGCACAGGAGCTGGCTTTTAGCACCTTTGTCGGCCGTGGCTGTTTCTGCTGGAGCAGTGTTTGTCAAAGCACAGGTGGGCTTTGAAGTCCACTTAGTGGTTCTGAATGAAAGACAGGGCTGGATGAAGGTGCATAATTGTAGGAAAGGCTGTTCTGTGAAACCTTTATTAGAAACGGGTGGGTGTGTGCACACTCTCAGGTCAAGGTCAGTGTGAAGTGTATTTATTACTCTGGGTCATGGAAATATTCTATAGAAGAGTAAAGGTGTTTAAGAGTAGGGACTAAAACATCTTTAGAGCAAAAGTTTTGCTCTAAAGTAGGTGTCTGGCAAATGTGTGAGTGAGTGAGTGATGGGAAATAAACGTTATGCAGTACCCTCCTGCCAGGGGTCCGTGGGCACACAAGGGCTGGATGCAACTTGTTATATGTGCATTACAGCCACGAGTATGACTCAGGTATGTTTGGTTCACATATGGATACTTGTATTTCTTATTTTCAAAAATGCTTTACAAAGCTGCACGCATAAATCATGCCAGCCTCGCAAGTAAGTGCTCCCTTAGTGCCCATTAACTTTACAAGATGGCAGTCGCCTTAAAAGCAATCTTTACACAGGAGGGAGTGTTCTGAAAAATTCAGGGTATTGCTAACTAAGCATAGCAGCCTTATACCATCCAGCCCTAAAAGAAAAAAAAAAGAAAAAGAAAAGGCAAATAACCAACTCCACTGTTAAAAAATGAGACCTGGACTGGAAACATGGTCCCCGGTGGACTTGGAGCCAGTACAGTCAGGCACACAGCTACGGGCTCAGCAAAATAGCAGACACCTCCATTAGGAAAGATTTAGGGGAGCCGCATCCCCAATGAAGAGAACAAGGCCTGCTGAGCTCCAGGAGGACGCCAGGGAAAGTAGGTCGTGGGAAGATGGCTGGGCGCAGTGATGGGCTCATCTAGGAGCCTGCAGAGTCATCCTTCTTAGTCTTCTCCAAACTGCTGTGTCATCCAGGGTCCTTCCAGAACCGCTGGGCCTTTAGCTGTGGGACGCATGCTCTCAGGAACTCAGGGAACCACTGTGTCAGCCTCCACACGGTGTGCTTCCTGAAGCCAAGGCTGGTCGCCCACACCAGGTGCCTGCAGAGCTGCCCTTACCTGGGAAAGCGGACAGGTGCAAGCGGACGGCAGCTTCCTCTTCCTCGGAGGTCGCTCCCGTCTATCTGAACCGCTCCCCACATTTACCACAAACTTGAAGAAGAAAAGTTTTTGAGGAAAAAATGACAGGGAAACTCTCTGATGCTACCCCAGGGTATATTAAAGTTCATCAGTTTACATTTAGAAATTTTAGCAAAATGGGCTTTCTATTAAAGGCTAAGTATAATTTCTTAGGACACTAAATACTAACAATACTGAATAATGATCCTGAATAATGATCAAGGCCTTTGGATATTTAAAAATTCTGGCCAGAAAAGTCTGCCTCAAAAGATTTCATAGAACTTGTTCTTCACTTTGGAAAAAGAAAAAACAGATTGAATAGAATCAATCTCTTTAGAAAAAGACAGAATTTCAGGCACGTGGTAAAGCAAATAGATGTCACTGCTCCCTGCTGTCCTAGGAACACAGACTAAATGGCTGCCGGAGGCGGGGTAGAGAGGGGCGCCCCGCCCAGCTCAGGGCCACCTTGCTCGGCAGCGCTGATGTGTTTACTCTTTGGTTTAACACATTATTTATTCCCATTTAAAATCCAATCTACCTTTGCCATGGACAGTGATTTCTTGGCTAATACTGAGAAGAGGGAATGTGATCCTGTTTTTCATTCGTTTGCTCAGAAAAGAGCATTTTAACCTATGCACGGCCATCAACAACATGCAGCCGTGTGCTGGGAGCAGAAGTTCCTGGAGCATGTATTTAAAGAGGCCATGTCTCCAAACTTCACTTTGCCTGTGGCCAAGGTGTGGTCAGGGTGGAGCCCAGCCTCCTCTCTGCCTGTCCACCTCTCCCCTCTGCTCTCAGCTGTAGCCAAACTGGACCCTGCTTTGATGACACACAGGCCATGTGCCTGCTGCGGCCCTGGTCCTGGGATGCTCAGTGCTGAGGTCCCCTCTGCGCCCCCGAGTTGCCCCTGTGGAAATACCGTGCAGCTAGCATGCCATCTCAGCTACCACCTTCCTGTGCTGTGTTTGCTGAGTTCCCACCCAAGATGCCATCTGTCCCTTCTAGAAGCCCATAGCTCACATCTCTCTTCTGGATTTTATCATATTGGACCATGCGCATCGTGACTAGGAAGTTGTCCTTGACTAGCCATTTTCCCGCTACCTGCTACCACTAGTCAAACCTTAAACTCACTGAAAGTTCAGGCTCCACCTGACCTCCGGTCAGCCTTACCAGCACCCAGCAGAAGCCTCACAGGAAGCCGTGGCTGGGACAGACTTGGCCAGAAGAGCAGCCTAAGGATGAAAGGACTGCCTCTCAGTGTCCTGAGCCCCAAAAACACTAAGCCCTGCCGTCACCTGCCCCGGTGACCATCGGTATTCCAGGGCTCCCCTCAGAACCCTGAAAATACCAAACATGTGCTCCATGTGTCCAGTCCATCTAGGAAGCAGAAAACCTATTAACTCAGCAAGCAGTCTGGGCTTGGTGCATGGACTGCCAGTCTCAGCTCTCGGGTGCAGTAGCAGAGGCGGCCAGATTGAGGCCCACTGACACCTTCCTAGTGCCCCTAAGGCTTGAAGATGCCATTGTGTGGCAGCATAATGACTGGTTTTGAAGGATTTTTTTTTTTAATCATCATCATTCAACACTTTAGGATGATTGTAAATGACTCATGATAAAATATACGTGCGGCATCAGAGGTGAGTAAAGCAGACGTCAACATGCTGATTGCCCCTAAAAAGATGTTCTGAAACATTCATATTACACTGACTAAATGGAGCTGTGAGCCGATGGGACAGCTCTGTGTGCAGACACAGGTGTCAGGTGTCAGGTGCGCCCTGTGGTGTTGGCCCAGCCACTCTGCCAGCTGGAGATATTCCAACCCTGTGCTCTTCTTCTCTGCAAAGTGTGGGGAGGGGCCCACATCCACTCACACCTTGTGGGGCGCCAGCAGGGAGCAGGTACTCCCAGAGTCTTGACTGTAGAGCACGTGGACACGGCCCTGCACTCCCAGCCTTTCTCCTGGGCCTTCCCCACGAGACACGGGAGAGACGTGCAAGTGCACACTGTTCATCCACACCAGGGGCAGAGAGCCGGAAAGAAAGACAAAGCAAAAACCAACAAGACAGCTCCTCCTAGGAACATCTCCTCCCTGGATGCACTTGCCCTTGATTTCCAGCTTGCCTTCACTTCCTGCTCCAGCAGGTGCCAGGAGTGGCCACACCCAGTTGCCACTCTGGCTGTGGGGGGGGTCTATACTTCATTACGTTTGCTCACTCACCCCCCGAAAGTATCACTTGGGAACACCCAGTGGCTTCCTGAGCTTAGAGCCAGGTCTTAGTAAAAGGAATTCGGGGCATGTGGATGGAGAGGGAGGAAAAGGTAAGGCTGGGAAATTGAACCAAGAAAACTGATTTTCCAGAACACTGGGTTAAGAATCAGAAAACTTTAGTTCCAAAACCATCTTTGGCACTTACCGGCCATGCATGACCGTGAGTAAGTTACTGAGCCCCTTTGGGCTTCAGTGTCAGGTATTCCATGGGAATTCACTTCGCATTGATCCCCTGAGCCCCTATTGTTGGCCCGGACCCTGGGGAGGAAGTGGCCACTCAGGTGGATGAGACGGGCCTGGGCCTCGGGTCTGCCGAGAGGCAGCTGGATGCTCCTCCTCTCGCGGTCACTGGGATAAGTGCCAGGACCAGACTCCTCACCCCGGCCCTTTCTTGCCCCACATGGCGGGTGGGAGGGGCAGGTGAGAGAAGGTTCTAGAATGCCAGATCTCCTCACAGGTGGAGACTGTCACTGTCATCACGTAGGTCAGCCTGGAAATCAGAGGCCAGAAGAGAGATGAGGAGCTAAGCTAATGTGGCTTGGTCGTTATTATTTAAATCCCAAGTGTTGGAGGGGTTTGAAGTATATTTTAGTCCAATGTTGAACTTCTACAACCCAGGAAATGACCTCAGGTGATGTTTTAAGTCTGCTTTCATCCTGGCTGCAGGTGACTGAGTTCGTGCAGTCTCTGCTGGGCGGTGAAGAGCATGCAAAGTGCTTCAAGAAAGAGGTAGGAAATGTCCAATTCTATGTCTGTTTTATGCTTCTAGACCCAGAGGGGCCTTGTTTCCATTTCCTCCCGTAGAAATGAGAGCAGTTTGGGAGGCTGGAGAGGGGGCCCCGGCGGGAAAGAGCCCGCAGCAGCCCGCCCGCAGGCAGCCTGTCTGGCTTGGGGTGTTTGCTATGGTTCCCGGCTCACAGCCTGCGGAGCCAGTGGGCCACTCGAGCACGGGGTTGGTACTCACAGCATCCAGAAGCCTCTGCACTGCGGCTCTAGGCTACACGGGGCAGGGAGGGGTCCCACATGTGCCTGCCCCCGGAGGGAGGGGCTTGTCTGCTCCAGAGTGAAAGTGACCGTCCTGTGTGTCTGGCGCTTGGGCTGCTCAGGAGGGATGCAGAGAAGCCACGAAATCCTTCTGTGCAGGGGCGGGGGTGGGGGGTCTCTTCCCTCTTCCTCTCAGTACGAACATACCAACTGCTTACCATTTGTCCTGGAATTGCTATCCATAGCTCCAGGGACCCCAGAAGAGACTGCCAGCTGCAGAGCAGTAATGCAAGTAGCAATGATAGCTATTGTGCATCAGGGGCTTGCCTGTGCCTGGCCCTGAGCCATCCCTGTGCAGTTGTCCTCCTGGGTCCTCATAGCTCTACAGCACAGCTCACCAGTGCAGAACCTCAGGCGTGGGGAGGAAAGCACAGTCAGGGTGCAGCCCATATGCACCCGCTTCCAGAGCTTCCATCATTGCTCTAGAACTCTCCAAGAACACTGTTCCTGGGGACTCTGGGGTGCAACATACACTCTCCCTCTCCAGATGTCAGGGCCGCCTGGCTCAGGGGAAGCACTCTTTGAGTTTGGGGTCCTGGACCCCTCAGAGCCCGGCGAGCCCTGCATTTTCAGGGAACTCAGCATCAGGGCCACTCGAGTCTCAGTCTGGGCAGCTGCCAGTGGAAACCCTGGTTCTGCCTAAGCCCAGCACAGCTTGGGCGTAGGTGGCCCAGCCTCACACATACGGGCCACTCTGCATTGAGCAACACCCAAGGCCCACCATGTCCACAAGTCTGCAGGTCAGGTCACTTGGGCTTGGCACTTTGACCAGCAGTGTCATCGGGGGCACATCACTTACCCCCTCTGTGAACACAGGGTTCTGAAGGGGCCCTTTAAGGATTAGGACTAGTATGTTTACAGCACCTAGCCCAGCTTTTGCCCCAGAGTTGGGGCTTAATAAAGGGCAGTAATTAGACCAGCAGGTCTCCTCTGGAGGCCAAGGAGCCCTGCCCAGAAGCCCAACATACTCCCTGGAAGCTGTGTGACCTCAGGCAAGTCATCAGGCTCATTAACTAGCGTTTCTCACCCACCTTCTGGGGTTGTTAGAAGATCAAGCACGTAGAAGAGATTAGGATATCGCTCCATAAACCTTAGCTGTTATTATTGTCACCATCACCATCATTACCTGATTCATTATCTGGCCAGTAGCTACTGCCTGGGAATGCTGGAGCCCAGCCCAGCTTAGGGCATGGAAGCGGGCTTCTCTCCCTTTCTACCCTGTGGGAAAGGTGCTCCATTCTCCAAGTGGACAGTTCTTCATCAGGCAACATATCATCACACACAGGAAGCTTTTCAAAACTCTTAGAACTTTTAACCCCTCACCAGGAATCCCTGGGCGACCCCGCCTTACTCCGTGAGACATTCATACCTAGGGTTCCTATCATTAATTAAAAGGGTTGGAAACACACAGCTGGGTTCATGGGAAGGTGTTACCATAGAAAACCGTTTCAGTCTGTCCTTTTGTTTCTGGACCCAGGACTCATTCTGAGAGCCTGTGTGTAACTGGGTTATCTGGGTGTGGGCCACCCACTGCCTCCAGAGGCCAGCCTCTGAGGCCACTCTGGGCCTCTGGAAGCTGAGGGAAGACAGCCTGCACGGAGGCCACTTGCCGTCACGTGAATTTCAGGAAGGCTATGACATCTCAGACCACAGCATGCTTTAAAGCTAATGAATAGAACATTTATATGTATTATCATTGAAAAAATTAAAATACAGAATAGTTAAAAGGAGAAAATAACCAAACCACGATTTCACCAGCCAAAGGTAACTTCCCTTAACATTTGTACAAAGATTTTTAGTTTAACTTTGGATATGTATACGTAGCGGTCATGCACTTTTAATCTTACAAATGAAACAGATCTTTCTGTATCCTTATATTGTGTTTTGTGCTTAATAGTTCATGAAAAATTTCCCAAATCATTAAGTGTTTTTTTGAGACATGAATTTTGGTAACAGCCCTAGTACCGCATCCTAGGTGAGACCGGGATTTATCTACTTCTACTATTTTTGAGATGCTGGGTTGTTTTCAATAACTCACTATTATAAATAACACTAGAGTGCAGGCACTGCCCATTGTTCTCTCAGGGAATATTCCTGGAGTTTTACATGGTGGATGTAAGTGGGTTATTTTTAAGGCTCTTGATACAAATTCAGGCCAAGATATTTTATATGTAACAATAGAAATTTAGCCTGGGAGCAGTTAGTGTATATTGAATTCATATTTAGCAGAGTGAACACCTTTTAAATTGGACTTCCCTTCAGAGTCCTGAGCGATGGATGGGACTAGGGTTGTGAGGGCTGCCACCCCCCTCCCCCGTCTCTGAGCTTTGCAGGGAGGCCCCGGGGTCAGCTGGAGCAGCTCAGCACCCCGAGACACCAGGGGGATGGGCTTTCCTTTTCATTTCTGTTTATGTATCTACATGCAGCAGATCGACGGCAAAGCCTTCCTGCTCCTGACGCAGACGGACATCGTCAAGGTGATGAAGATCAAACTGGGCCCGGCGCTGAAGATTTACCATTCTGTCCTCATGTTCAGGAATTCCCAGGACCTCACTGAAGAAGATGCTGTCTCAGGCCCAGAAGTCAGGGGCTAAACGCACCACCCTGAGCTGCCGCCGCACTGTGACCTGGATCTTTCAGCAATAAGGTCGGCCCACACTGATTTGATTTTAATGTCCCCACGGTCATATCCATATTTAATCTGGACCTTTTCAATGGCTGCGGCTTATGCGTGTAGAGGGTTTTGATGACTGGCCAGTGCGGTGACACAGAGGCCCAGGTCTGTGAATGTCTTTACCTTCAGCAGGTCCTTTCAGCTCTGATGTGTTGCCCCAAACAGACCAAAGAAACCCACACATACACCTTTATTCATCTCCCTTGCCATTACAGAAGCCATTTCCCGTTTTGAAAGCATAAAATTCTCAAATGGTAAAATGTTAGAAAGATGGAACTCATAAATACATTGTTGGTGTTTTCACCAGGACGTCTGAGCTTGGCTCGGGCTTGCCATCTGGGTGCAGTGAGTCTGAGAGACAGAGGCTGGTGCTTTAAACAGATTTCATGAGATTTTTGTGTGCTTTACTCAGGAATGTGTGTCTTTAAAAAATAATAATAATAAGCACATGTTTTCATGATTTGTTAATTCTTTTTGTTCCATTAACCGTTTCTTGGTTGGGCTCCAAGGAGTAGCATGAAAACAGCCCCAGCAGTTAGCAGGAGCTGGGGAGGCCCTCCTGCGATCCCCCACCAGCAGTGCCCTACAGGCTGTGTGTGGGGCCACAGGGAGGCCCGTCCTGACACCGGCATTAGCCAGTGGGCCAGACGCCCACCTGCACCGAAGTCCTCCCGGCTGCCACTCCGAGGGGCCTCAGGAGAACGGGTTTGCCCTGCAGTCTGTCTGGTGTGTGATAAGGAGTGTGGTACATGTGGGCCTTGTGTGCACCTTTATAGGGACAGGCCACTAAAAGGGAGGGGGGATCTCTGGCAAGGGCGCTTGCTATCTGTTATTTGTTTGAACACTTCTGATTGATCAGACTTTATTTGTTTTGTGTAAGTGACTGTATCTGAGACTTAAGTTACCCACAGGGACCCAGTTCCACTGTTTTAAACACAGCACCTCTTTGCTGACACACACCTACACTAAGAGCTGCCGAAGCCCCCATGCGAGTGGAGGGCCACTGTCTTTCTTAGTGGGCAGAGGAGAGAAGTGGCTAGAAGAGACTCAGGCCTGACCATACCCATTTGCTTCATTTAGAGTCTTATGGTTTAAGAAAACGAATTCTGCTTGGAGAGTTTCTCCAATCGTAGGTCACTGAAAAAATATTTTCTAAGAGGTGTTGCAAATACTACATTTCTTTAGATCCTTACTCAAATGGAACTTTCATAAGTTATTGGTTGATATAAGTTTTTGTTTCTGTGGACCTTTGTTTTGTTTTGTTCTGTACTCTGCCATGTACAATTAAAATTCTTGCTTCTCCATGTTCAAATTTTAATATATTTTAAATGATAATAAACCGATAAAATGAAACATTCACCTCTCTGCCTGAATCTGTTGTTATAACCTGTTCCAGGCCACACCTGGAGGCTGCTGTCTTACAGCCTTGCATGGATAAAGGTCTTGCCGCATGGTTTAGCCAGCTAAGGAGTCACCATTTTTGAGTACTTGGGGTATGTTTCCTTAGGGACGTAAATTTGGCTGTTAATAACTTGAGAGTTTAATTTTAAAATCTAAAAATTGCTCATTGTAGAGGTTGATGGACGACATGAGGTTTGGGCTTGTATATTTAATACCTGTCATTTCAACATAAGGATCTAATACAGAACGGATAATATGGAGCCAAATTAAGGCTGAACTACTGTATTCCTAGAAGATAGTGTGATCAGATAGAAAGAGCTTGATCCACGTGTCTACCTGCTCCCTGGACTTCCTCATTTTGTCACCCAATATCTCAACCTGGACATACTCAAAAAGTAACTCAGATGGCCCCACCCTAGTATTCCTCACGTAAGTGGACAATACCATCATCACAATAGCTGCTCAAGCCAGGAAACTGAAACCGTGTCAATTTCTGGCCTATAAATTCTTCTCTGAACAGGACCTCACTGAACATAGAGACAAGAGCTCCCTCTGTGGCCCCAGCACCTGAAGGCATTCACACCTGGCCACGCCCTGCCTCTACCTTTCTCTTGGGCCCCTCTCACCTTGGTATTCGCTGATCCCTCTGAAGTGGTCTCTCCCATTCCCTCTCCCCTTCTCCAGTAGACGTTCTTACACGTTGACTGTAGGTTCCCATTCATGGCCCCACAGCAGCTGAGCCTCCCCATCACATTGCTCCTCACTCCTCACTGTTATTACTTGCTTCTCTCTCCCCACTAGTCCACAGGTCTGTGAGGACAAAGACCACGGCCTTCTTGTCATCACTTAAGCATCTGGCATTTAATTGGCACATGATAAGTCATTTGTTGCATCAATGAATGAAACAAACCAATCAAACTCTGATTCAAATCTCAGTTCTACAACTTCCTAAACAAGTGTAACTTCTCTCTAAAAGAAAATAATTCCTACCCCAAGAGCTTTTTCAAATTGTATTTGCCATGTACAATTAATGTACATCAAGGTAACCGAAAACACGTGTGTAAGGTGCCTGACACCTAATGTAGCTATTAAACAGATGTCAGGAATAAACAGCAACAGTAATCCATTTCTTGAACATTCTTCCAGGAAACTCCCACATGCAAACCCTGTGAATTTTCATCAAACCTGACCCCCAGGAGCCCACTCTTCTTAGTGTGGCTGTGTGTTAGGGGCCCAGGAGCATACGGGGCAGACCCTCGGGGCCTTGGTTGCCCTGACTCAGCTCTCCCATACCCAGAGTCCATGCCAACCAGGTCCCTTCCCTCTCCCCAGGCTCTCTAGAAAGGCTGCAACATCATGAGTTGAAATCTTTCGCTCTGACAGGAGGACCCCTAGCACCCTCAGGCAGCATCCTGAAATGCCCAGATGATGTGAAGGCCTCGGCAGCCTCTAGGTACCAGCCTCAGCCTTCACTCTCCTCCTCTTTTCCTGAGTCCCACTCATGAACCTGAGGGACAAAGCAAAACAAACTTCTAGGTTATTAGAAAGAGTCCCCCCAAAAGACCATTTGTACAACACATCCTAAGTACACATCATGATACTGGAAATTAGTCCATTAGCAAGAACCCTAAGGGAGTTTAGAACTTCTGAGACCACAGTCTTTAAATGCCTATAATTTCAAATAATTTTTGCAAAACTAAACTTCTCTCACTTCCAACAACAAACACATTCCAAGAAAAAATTATCCTCCATCAACTCTAAACATCTGTTTTCTCCCTCTGTGATTAGGTGCTAACCTTGTATAACCCGAATCCTAAACAGATTCCAGGAATGACAGCGCAGGAGTCGACTCCTTGTTAACGTGGAGCTGTGGGCTGACATCTTCCCTGGCTGAGTGCCAGCTCTCAAACATGCCTGGGATCTCTTGGTCAAGTCACCTTTGCCTGTGGAATCTCCATCTGCTGAGTGAGGGTGGGAAGCTGGGAAGTGCAGGGGAAAATACTTGGGCTTTGTAGCGGGGCCCAGGCTTGAATCCCGAGGCCTGTGCCTACTCAGTGCCTAATCTAGAAGTATTTCTTCACCACCCAGCAAACAGCTAACTTCCCACATTTACTCATTTCTTTTGAAGTATTGAGTTTTGATTATGTTATGTTTTGCTTCATATCATTTTAAAGAATGTTCAGTTTGTCTCTACAATTCCCAGGACTGAAAAATATACTCTTGAATGTGAAGTGCTCCTATGAATATATTCTTAATATTATCTCTTATACATAAATTCTTCTTAAAAACTTATCCTAAAAAATATATTTATAAGGAATTTATTTGTTAATAGATCCTTGAATAGTCAATATCCTTAAATATTCTATGAATAAAGATATATGTGAATATATAAATATTCACAAGAAATATGTCTTTTAAAATGTGTTTTGTTGTAGTCTCTCTGCCCTTCCGTCCCTAGCTGCAGCAGGGCGCTGGGGTGGCTGAACTCCTAAATGTGCTGCTGTGAAAACAAGGAAAATGGGTCAACTACCATGCACGTTCAGTGAGTAAACTTGCTGACTGGGCCATGTGGTGGACTGGAAATCACAACTCGATTTCTCAGTGAGGTTGCCTGTTCCCAAGTCTTTGCACCCTAACTCCTTTCAGGCAGATGATGGATTCTGAATTCAGTGATCAGTAAGACACAGCCCGGCTGCCACTGCGGAATGCCCGGGTGCCCACATGCCCAGGCTGGGATGCCCAGCAAGTCCAGAGCGCTTAATAGCAGCCATGAAGACTCAGCTCTTAAATGATGAGAGCAGAGGACTCTGGGCACGGTGACCATGGCCTGGTCCTTCTCTTGGGCACCACAGAGTATGAGGGACAAAGCTTTGCTGTCCAAATCACTGTTTGCTGTTTGGTCATAGGAATTGCATAGAGATGGAGAAAAGTGAGACAAAAGGATGTGTGGGGTTAAAAGAAAAAAAAAAAGAACCACCATTAAATAAAGAATAGAAAGCAAAAGGTGCAGAAATGAGACTGAGTTTAAAATATTGAGAGTTGTTCCTCCAAATAGTTCTATTTCATGGGATCAGAGTAGTTGTGTGCAGTTTTACCTGCAAGGCAACACCCATCAATTTCCCATTTACTTCAATTTGAAATTAGATTGTGTTCCCTTTGTGTGAGGAACCTAGACATCAAGGCAAATTGATGCAGGAAGAACATGAAGTGCTGAGAAATCCCAGGTTATACCCAGATGTTCCCACAGTGCATTTTCACCATCCTTTAACTGCAACTGATAGCAATTGTATTAAATACCACGGGGACCGTTGGAAACACAGGAGCCTGTATTTTACTGTGAAATGCTGGGTCTCAAAGGTCTCTTAGTAGGAAAATAATGTCAAGAACTACTGGTTATGATTAGCTCAAGTTTCATTTTTTAAAAACAAAGAAATAAAAAGTGTGTTTACAGGATGGGTTCTCCAAGGTGCCTGAGTTGCTTCGTCAACTAGTTACATGACTGGGAGGGTGTAGGACGTGCTCCCGTGGAGGCGGCTGCTTCTCTATAAACTGTCCCATGATTTGAGGTGAGGGTCTGCTCTGACACTTCGCTTCACAAGGCAATGGGGACTTGGTTTTGTTTAGTTTTGTTCTGTCCAAGAAGAAGCAATTCGAATCTCATTTGGCCTGTCTTCTCCAACAAAAAAGAAAGTTAAGCCAGTCAAAAATCAGTTTATTAAAGGAAAACACAGACAGGTTACTTGGTGTTGGTGATGGATTCTTTTTTCTTTCATTTTTCAACCAATTTGTAAAGTTATCCTCCAGAACAAATAGCTGACTTTATTTACCCTTTTAATTTTTAATTTTTTTTTTTTAGGAATAGATTCCTCCCTCCCCCATCCCCCCCCCCCAACACACACACACAGTCTTGTGCCTTTTAGGCTGGGAAAGTTAAAATTCACCAGGGCAAATATCCTTATTGTTGTTCATTGTGAAAATTATGAAATCTATTCATTCAACAAATAATTATTGAGAGCCCAGTATGTGCCATGTATTTAGAATGCATCTATGGATAAAGAAATAAAAATATCTCTTTTTGTAGAGCTTAAACTCAAGTGGTAGAGACAGAGAATGAACCATAAGCATAAAATAAGAAGATGAATAGGAGGGGATAAGGGGACAAAAGTCTAGGGTCTAGGGTAATGGGAACGTGACCTTGCTGGTTTTCCGATCACATAGTTTTGGTCAGGTGGTACCGTTGGAGGGAATCTCCTGGCATTTAGGTGTGATTCACATGACACATACCTGCACATGTGTTGCTGTGATTCTTTCTAGATCTTTGTTCTTGCTCTGCCATCGGAAGCTGCAGGGATGGTCTTCTACAGGGACCTAGAACAATCCTTTACACAGAGGTGCCTCTCAGTACATGTTGCAAACTGGCTGGCTCGAGAGTGGGAATATTATTTTGAGAACCAGTTTGATGTTAGCAATTTAAAAATCTGTTACCTGGAAATGTCTGGACTTTTTTTTACCTCCAGATTCTAAGTAGTATTAACCCAAAGTAATCAACGATACTTTTAATGTGATTAAGTAAAATTATCATCAGGCAGGTAATATTAAATACTGCCAGGTGCATTCATTTTAGCTCAGGCATTTTCTAATATTTATTACACATATATAAGAATTTTAAAGATGAATATTTTTCACATTGCTATGCTTGGTAATCCTGCCATGCAAAAAATTATTCAACTAATAATTCTCACAGCAAAAGGTTAATAATGTGATTTGTTAGTGCCATACTGAACGATGAAATATGTCTGATAAAAAGGTGGAAAGACTTAAAGGAAGCACAGTTTCAAGAAAAGTGATATTTATTTATTCAGCTCTGGGAAAGTTCTCTTAAACTGAAAAGTCTACAACAGTTATTCAAAATCTGAATTTGCATGTCTGGGTAGCTGTCTGAAACTTGAAGAGTCATTTGAAATTTGTGCTCACTCTTAGGAAACTGGGACTGATGGAAACTTATTTCACAATTCAATCCATATTCTGTGTGGAAGATTGTAGCATCTTCCTTCAGAAGAAATAAATAAAGAAAGAACTCACTGATTAAAAAACCTTAAACTCAATATTACATACTCCATTTTTTAGTAGTATTGAGCTGGTTTAAAAAAATGTTCCCACAAATCCTTTTTGCCTTCATTTTCCATTTTCTGTAGACAAGTCATTACACACACCCATCATCAGAAGCAACGTCATAGCTTTCTCAACTTTGAGAAAGATCTGAAAAGCCCTAACCGGTTTGGCTCAGCGGATAGAGCATTGGCCTGTGGACTCAAGGGTCCCAGGTTTGATTCCAGTCAAGGGCATGTACCTTGGTTGCAGGCACATCCCCAGTGGGGAGTGTGCAGGAGGCAGCTGATCGATGTTTCTCACACTCTATCCCTCTCCCTTCCTCTCTGTAAAAACTCAATAAAATATATTTTAAAAAATAAAATAAAAAATAAAAGATCTGCCGAAACCGGTTTGGCTCAGTGGATAGAGCGTCGGCCTGCGGACTGAAAGGTCCCAGGTTCGATTCCAGTCAAGGGCATGTACCTTGGTTGCGGGCACAT
>NW_005360509.1:717127-748928 GCF_000412655.1 Myotis brandtii
CCAGTAGGGAGTGTGCAGGAGGCAGCTGATCTATGTTTCTCTCTCATTGATGTTTCTAACTCTCTATCTCTCTCCCTTCCTCTCTGTGGAAAATCAATAAAATATATTTAAAAAAATAAAATAAAATAAAAGATCTGAAAATAAAAATAGAACATGACTTGAATTGTTGGGTGATGTTTTTATTGCATCCCACAGAAAGAGATATGCCTTGGCTTGGATCACAACTTGGTACGTACATGCACGCACCCGCATTTCATGCTGGTCCCAACCCCAGTGACTCTGAGCCCTGGCTACACATGAGGATCACTGGGAGCTTTTTAAAAAATACCAGAGCCTGGGTCCTACCCCAGACCAAGTGCATGGGAATCCGGAGGTGAGGTCTGAGCACTGTGTGCTGTTAGAGCTTCTTGAGTGAGTCTACAGAGCCGTGAGAGTTAGCCATCACTACTTTACATAACTGGAAATGTTCTTTTAAAATAAACAACTGCTATTTTAATCACACAAGTAATATGTGCACCTACTGAAAATTTAAATAGTATAGTTGGTTATAAAATAAAAACTAAGTCACTGGCTTAACTCCTTATCCCTCACTTCTGTTGTCTAGATGTAAACATTGTAAACAGTTTCTTTTTTTCTTTTTTTTAAAATATATTTTATTGATTTTTTACAGAGAGGAAGGGAGAGGAATAGAGAGTCAGAAACATCGATCAGCTGCCCCTCGCACACCCGCCACTGCGGATGTGCCCGCAACCAAGGTACATGCCCTTGACCGGAATCAAACCTGGGACCCTTCAGTCCACAGGCCGACACTCTATTCACTGAGCCAAACCGGCCACGGCGGTAAACAGTTTCTTGAGTATCTTCCCCCAAAGTGTTGGGCAATAATCAATATAGTTTATGTTTCCAGATAATAGTAATATTATGTTGCCAAGTTATAAAAGTTACTGTTGGTATTTTGAAGAAGATGACATTGGATCTATGCATGAATTTATGGTAAACAGGTGTGTTTATAAGATTGAGTCTTCCTAAGAAGAATATGATAGGTCTTTTCATTTATCCAATTTTATGTCCTTCAAGAAAGTGTTATTTTGAAAAAAATCTAGGTTTTGTATATACCTGGATGTTTTTTGTTTTGTTTTGTTTTTTGTTTTGTTTGTTTGGGTTTTTTGGGTTTTTTTGTTTTGTTTGTTTTGTTTTTGTTTTTGTTTTGTTTTTAGAGAGAGAGAGGGAGAGAGAAATATCCATCAGATGCATTCTGCATGCACCCTGACTGGGATCAAACCCGAAACCTGGGTATGTGCCCTGACTGCCACCTTTCAGTGTACAGGACGATGCTCCAACCAATCCTGCCACACGGGCCAAGGAGTGTTCTAGTTTTTACTATTATAAATGAGACTAGAGGCCCGGTGCATGAAATTCATGCATGGGGGGGAGGTTGTCTCTCAGCCCAGCCTGCACCTTCTTCAATCTGGGACTTCTGGCTCCCAACCACTCACCTGCCTGCCTGCCTGATTGCCCCTAACCACTCCCCTGCCAGCCTGATGGACGCCTAACTGCTCCCCTGCTGGCCTGATTGCCCACAACTGCCCTCCCCTGCCAGCCATCTTGTGGTGGCCATCTTGTGTCCACATGGGGGCAGCCATCTTGTGTGTTTGAGTGATGGTCAATTTGTGTATTACTCTTTTATTAGATAGAATAGTTTGCCTTATTATATTGAATAGCTAAATACTGTTTGTTTATTGAAATGCTACTGAATGTGGATATGAATTTTGAAACCAGTTCATCTAACTGAATTATCTGTTGCTAATGAAATTCCCTCACATTGATTCTTTTTCATTTTCTATGTAAACAACTACATTGTCTAAAAATAGTCATAATTTTGTGTCCTTGGATGAAGGATTGATGCCTCATATTTTTCTCTTATCTAATAGCATTACAAGTGCTTTCAAAATAATGAGTTTTAATTTCATATGATTCCAGAAAGTAACATCTATTATACAAATGACTTATAACTTAGAATTATGTACATAATATAAATAAGCATGTTAAAACTGGAAAAATACAGAAAACTTGGTAACATCATTTTCAATAAATTTCTTCAGTTACTTTTTTCATTAAAAGTCAGTCAATTTTA
The DNA here is from genome assembly GCF_000412655.1 of Myotis brandtii. Classification (NCBI taxonomy): domain Eukaryota; kingdom Metazoa; phylum Chordata; class Mammalia; order Chiroptera; family Vespertilionidae; genus Myotis; species Myotis brandtii. Next base: position 719,262 of record NW_005360509.1, read on the forward strand.
AGAAAAAATATCATTCCCCTATATCTGTTAATGTCACTGTTAAGGTTTGGTCATGGATATTCCTAACAGATGTGTCTACAGCTGTTGTTTTTTACTATCATCAGGTTTAGTTTCAGTGTATATCAACTTTATAAAAATAATTTACGAGTGTTAATCTTTTATACTGTGGAATAGTTTAAGTAGAGTTAAGGTATCCTTTGAATTAGACTCTTATCATTCACCTGAAAACATCTTACCATGATGCTTTTTCAGCCTTTGACAAGTTCTTCACATAGCTCCAAGGTAATTTATTGGTTTTAGTAGAGCTGCCAGATAAAATGCAGGACATTTAAATTTTAAAACTTAATTTTAATTTCAGAAAAACAACCAGTGATTTTTTAGTATAAGTATCCCAAATATTTCATGGGTCATACTAAAAATAACCCTTATTTACTTGAAATTCACATTTAAGCGAGGTCCTATTTTTCTATTTGCTAAGACTGGTAACCCCAGTTATTATAGTCTCTTATAGTGAAAAATTTTATAATAAATATTTTCCTGACATTTTTATTTTTCATTTAGGGCCGACATAGCTTTGAGCAAAGTGGCCTCTTAAAATATTTTCTTTTTAATTTTATGTGTTCTCCCATTTTCTTTATTGGGCCAGTTAATCGTTTATCTATTTTCTTGGTTAAATTCAAAGCAGTCCTATAAATCATTATCTGTTCTCCTGCTTTTCTAATTGAGAAATTAGAAATGTAATATTAATGTCTGTGGGTTCCTTCCTTGTCCATTCTTTTGGTTAAGGATTCCATTCCTTGAATAAGAGAGATTCAGGCTGAAGAGGAAATTGTGAGGTTCCCCAGAGAGTAGTTCATACTGTGCTGAGTGAGTAGAGGATGAGAAGAGAAGGGGACCCTGAATTCCAACATTTACCGACCTGGTAGAGAAGAGATTTCAAAAGGAAGCCCGAGAAGGAGTAGGCAGCTGAGTCAGGAGAATATTGTTTCCATCACTCTAAGTCTTAATTCTTCATTCATGAGATGAGAATAATATCATTTGCCTTATAGTCTTAATAATGCATGCAACATCCCCCATGCATAGTAGGTGTTCAAACATGATTATTAACAGCCACTCCCTCCACAGTAGGAATGTGATCTTCTGGGCCCAAATCCAAGTGTGAGTCCTTCGTACTTGTCTTCACTGTCCTTGGGTTGACACTGATCTTGCTTGTTGGTTTCAGGGGTTCTCTGACTACACTCTGCATTTGCTTCATGCTCCAGCATTATGTCATAGGACCTGCTATCCTTGACCTGAGAGATGTCATTGCTGCAGGTGCTGCCCTGCTCTTAGCCATCTGCACATTTCCCTGGGGCTCATTGGCCACGGACAGCAGCCTTTTGACCACTCCAGTGTTCATTCCTAATGCTCTCACTCACTGGAGGTCTGACCAAGTCCCGGGATTGTCACGTCAGAACCCTAGAATAAATTATCCTACCCTGGAATTTGGGACTTAAAGAAAGGACTTCTAGGTAGAAATATTACTTATGCTAGGAGATAACATACTTTTGTGTTCTAATGTGGTCTTTGACCTCTTTCCTATTTAAGAAAATAGACCACTATTCTCAGGGCAGAAAAATGAAGCAAAAATGGTCATCCCAAATATTAAAAAAACATAAATTTTGAATATTTTCATCTTCCAAGGCTTCTGTGGAAGACAAAAGACTTCTAGGTAGAAATATTACTTATGCTAAGAGATAACATACTTTTGTGTTCTAATGTGGTCTTTGACCTCTTTCCTATTTAAGAAAATAGACCACTATTCTCAGGGCAGAAAAATGAAGCAAAAATGGTCATCCCAAATATTAAAAAAACATAAATTTTGAATATTTTCATCTTCCAAGGCTTCTGTGGAAGACAAAAATTGCTCCTCAGGATTTTGAGACTGTCTCCCCTTCCCTTTCCCCTCTTGTGTGGATACTATGCATTCAGCCAGCATTTGTGGGTGCCACTTGCAGGTGTTATGACATTGTTCCCCAGCCCCATCCAGTACAGTGGCTATTTAAATTTAATTAGTTAAAATCTAAAAGTTTTACATTAAATTTAATGAGTTGACTTTAAATTAAAATAACCCAGTTCCTCAGTCACAGTAGCCACACTTGCAGTGCCCAATAGCTAGTGGCTGCCATGCACGTCTATTCCTCACTGCCATCCTTGCAGAAAATTCTGTTGGGCAGCAATGCCCTAAGCTATCACTCTGGACATAGAGCCAATAACTTGATAATCAACCTTGGAAAGGCAAAGTCAGGCAGATTAACCCTCTGGGTCCTGCTCTTCCCCTTTTCAGGAATGATAACAGTTCAATGCTGTTAGAGATTAGAAAAACAGATCTTTTATTTAAAACTAGAGGCCTGATGCACGAAATTCATGCAAGGGGCTCGGCCCTCGCAACCCCAGCTTCGTCCGGAAAGTCTTCCGGACAGCTATTCTGCTGTTCGGTCTAATTAGCATTTTAGCTCTTTATCATATAAAATATTTTCATGTGGAAAGAAAGAAATCATGTAGTGTCTATCATCTGAATCAGCAGTCGCCAACCTTTCGGACCTCACAGACCACCAGTGGTCCATGGGCCACCGGTTGCCGACCGCTGGTCTGGATCATAGTTTCAGGATTGCATTTATATTTTTAAAGAAAAACCAGAGGAGACAATAATTCCTGTTTTCCTTTCCATATTTTCCCTCTCAGTCTTAGAGCTGTGAAACAGGGTTAAGAACAATGCTCTTTTCTTTCCATCCTGCTCACCTCCCAGCTTGCAGGATGGAAGGGGAAGAATGGGTGGGGGGAAAAAAAAAGACAAAGTCACCTTGTTCCTTGGGGAATACTTGTTTAAAGTTACATGGACCAAATGTCCATAGCAGGGCTGTGCTGAAAGGCCACCGGGCCAGACCGGGTGTGGGTCAGTGAGGCCAGCTTCTCAAGGTGGAAGGAGAAACACTGAGTCCCTTCTCCTCCCCTCTTCCCTCCTTTCCCGGTTCTCTCTCATGCAAACAGAAAGCTGACAAAGCTTCCTCACTCCTGAACACCAACTCCTTCGCTCAGCCGCCAGCCCATCCTCCTTGGAGCTGGACATCATCCCTGCACTGCGACGAGGGCAACCTCTGTCCCTTCAGGAAAACAAAAATAGCAGAGTCCCGTCTATATATGAACAGAGCCACCATCTGCCTCAGGCCTGGGACCAAGAGACTTCTCCAGAAAGGTCAGGCTGCGTGACGCACAGACAGGAAAACGGAGATGTGACCTGGAGTTTCAGAGCGTCCTTGCCTTCTCATGGAGACTCCCCAGGAAGGAGCAGTGGACTTGGTACCCGCCACCACCGCTGCTGCTGGTAATAATAATAATAATAATAATAATAATAATAAATGTAGCCCTCTCCACTCATCGAATTCCTTCATTCTCACAGCAGCTCTGCATAGTAGGTACTTTTACTATCCTCATTTCCCAGAGGGGAAAACTGGCTCAAGGTCACACAGGTAGCAAGTAGGATTTGTTTGAACCCAGGTGTCTGGGCACACAGGCCACACTACTTAACAACGAGGCTGGTAACACAGCAACAAAGTGGTGCTAAAACAAACAAGGAAACAAACAAAAATGGAGAAAAATTACCAAATTTTTCTACATTTCAGTGTTTTTTTTCCTGATTGTCTCCTCCAGGGAGTGGCTGACAAGCCCCTTGAGGGTGAGTCAGACTTGCACAGAGTGACTGCATTAACACATCATCACACTGCACTCCCAGACTCGCCAAATGAAGGCTCCCGGAGGAGGGACAGAGTATGGAAGGTGTGGTCCAAACCCTCGTGCTCTGAGGGGATCATCAAGTGCGCACTGATTAACAGGACAGTGCTCGGTTTCAGAAGAGCTATCCAGGCCTGTTCCTGGGTTGCACAAATACTGGCTGAGCGCTCAGGACGTACTAGGTCTGGTGCTGGGCTTTCTGGGTAACAAATCCATGTGCAGGTGGCCGGGTGCTGGTATGAGCCTGTTCCCCCTCAGCACACCTGCGTGTGTTCAATCCACGGGCCTCTCCTCGGAAGGTCCTTCCCAGCGCGTCTCTAGAATGACTTTACCCCATTAAACCACATCAAGCTCTGGAGCAGCGCCAGTGAATCATACAGGGTTGGTGCTCAATGAACAATTTTAAACTAAATGAATGACTAAGTGAGCAGAAACGTGTAGGATGCCTCCACCCTGAGCAGTAGAGCCCAGGATGTATTGGTAGCAACTGCACCGAATGCCATCGCCATCCGTTCCCCCCACCCCATCCCCCACCCCACGATAGGCTGCGGCTGAGCCTCTGGTTCTGAGAACCGCATGCAGAGCGTCCGGTCTGCAGGCGGCTTCCCCGGCCTCACATGACAGACAGACAGCCAGGGTGCCTAAGTGGGTCTTTGAAGGGCTGACCACGCTGTCAGTTGTGGGCCCAAGGAGCAGGTGCGTGACCCTGTGGCCTTAAAGATCACGTGGCCTCTGCACCCCGCGCCGCCTGTGGTCCGTCTGTGAGCCGCCTGCCTTCCCCACGGGGCACACAGGCCTCCAGCTGCACCGTGGTGCAGGCAGCGAAAGCCAAAGCCGCGATGGTTTGCAGTGTGGGGCTCAGCGAGGCTTCCTTCCTGCCGGGAGAAGCTGGTTTGCCAAGCCCCCGGGGCATAGTCAACCGTGTCCTGTACGCCTAGCATCAAGCGGTGTCCGCGCTGGTCCCCGGGTGACCCGGTCTTGCCACATAGCTGCTCACTTGTCTGTTGAAATGCAAAACTCCACTGGAAAGTTTTATAAAATAGTATTATATGTTAAAAGCAGTAATAAAATTCACCCTGAGCCCGCGCCTCCTGTGCTCGGTCTGTGAGCCGCCTGCCTTCCCCTCGGGGCACACAGGCCTCCAGCCGCACCGTGGTGCAGGCAGCTAAAGCCAAAGCCGCGATGGTTTGCGGTGTGGGGCTCAGCGAGGCTTCCTTCCTGCCGGGAGAAGCTGGTTTGCCAAGCCCCCGGGGCATAGTCAACCGTGTCCTGTACGCCTAGCATCAAGCGGTGTCCGCGCTGGTCCCCGGGTGACCCGGTCTTGCCACATAGCTGCTCACTTGTCTGTTGAAATGCAAAACTCCACTGGAAAGTTTTATAAAATAGTATTATATGTTAAAAGCAGTAATAAAATTCACCCTGGAAAACATATTTACTCCAAATATAACTGCAAAGAGGCTATAATATAGAAAAAGGTCATCAAAATGATAACGTAATAATGAATAAGATATAAAAAATTGGGCAAAGGGCATCAGTAAAAGAAAAATTACATATCACCATAAGAGAAAATATCCAATATTACTAGCAATCAGACACATGTCACAAAGTTCAGATAAGGCAACGCCATATTTTGAGCTAAAAGGTCCCCTCCCTTCTCTCTGCCTGCCTGCCTTCGCAGGGTTCTCCCTGGTTCCTCAGACAGAGCCCCTGCGCAGCTCTCCCTGCTCCAGCACTCGCGCCCCACAAGAATCCTTGCTGCATCGTTATACCTGCAAGAAGTCAACCTTCTGAGTGCATGAGTCCCCCCCCCTTCTAGTGAGGGTTGTGGCGTTCCCACCCAGGCTCACCCTGGCCACCTGCTTTTGTCAACTCTGTCCTTAGCCTTGTGTGGTACGGAACAAGGAGAAAGGGGGCAGAAAAAGAACAGGCACGCAGGTTGCAAGTGCGAAGAACTTCTTGATGGCTGAGAAATGAGAAACAAGAGGGTGCTGCAGGCGTGAGTTATTTTAAAATCTGTTTGTTCCCGGGGTGTGTTTCCTTTTGGGGGTAGTCTGTCTTATGCTGGGCCATGTGTAACCATGTGGACCATGGCTTCAATAGGGCTACTTTGAAAAAAATACCAATGAATACAGGGAGTGGTTTATCCCTGTTCTTTCCCAAAATGTATCTCTGTCCAAGAAAGCATAATAATAGGCCAAGTCTACAAAATTACCTGGATTTGGGGGGAACATATTAGAAACTGGGTTAAAAAGAATAACCTTCTTTTAAATATATCACCATAAGAGAAAATATCCAATATTACTAGCAATCAGACACATGTCACAAAGTTCAGATAAGGCAACGCCATATTTTGAGCTAAAAGGTCCCCTCCCTTCTCTCTGCCTGCCTGCGTTCCCAGGGTTCTCCCTGGTTCCTCAGACGGAGCCCCTTCGCAGCTCTCCCTGCTCCAGCACTCCCGCCCCACACAGGCCTAAATCCCGAATGCTTCGAGCAAGAATCCTTGCTGCATCGTTATGCCTGCGAGGAGTCAACGTTCTGGGTGCATGAGTGTCCTCAGCTTCCCCCCACCTTCTAGTGAGGGTTGAGGCGTTCCCACCCAGGCTCATCCTGGCCACCTGCCCTCTAAGGAAAGTTCTGCTTTTGCCAACTCTGTCCTTAGCCTTGTGTGATACGGAACAAGGAGAAAGGGGGCAGAAAAAGAACAGGCACGCAGGTTGCAAGTGCGAAGAACTTCTTGATGGCTGAGAAATGAGAAACAAGAGGGTGCTGCAGGCGTGAGTTATTTTAAAATCTGTTTGTTCCCGGGGTGTGTTTCCTTTTGGGGGTAGTCTGTCTTATGCTGGGCCATGTGTAACCATGTGGACCATGGCTTCAATAGGGCTACTTTGAAAAAAATACCAATGAATACAGGGAGTGGTTTATCCCTGTTCTTTCCCAAAATGTATCTCTGCCCAAGAAAGCATAATAATAGGCCAAGTCTACAAAATTACCTGGATTTGGGGGCAACATATTAGAAACTGGGTTAAAAAGAATAACCTTCTTTTAAATACACCTAACCATTTTGCATCTTAACCGTCCTAAAAATGCTACACGATATATCTGAGAATTAAACTCGGAGGGCAGCTCTTGGGACCAGCATGCAATTCAATGTGGTCTTATTCTCCTCAGCCAAGAGGATCTAAGTCATGAATACCTTGTATAAAGATTCCCAGTTTCCACGTGATTTCATACATACTGGCTAATCTGGATGCTCAGAACAGCCTGAGAAGACATGGACTATAACCTTAACTAAAACCTGATAAAACTGAGGTTCAGGAGGTAGTGAATAAATTCCTCAGGGTCATGTGGCCAGACAGAGCTCTGGTGGATGATGGGAAAAGTTGTCAAGAACCCAGATGAGCCGAATATTCCTGGATCCCTGATGAGATTCGGTCGAATGATTCAGTGCCTTTGATACTGTCAGAGAGTGAGAGTACTTGCTGGCTGATTGTTAGCAAGAAAGAAGCCATTTAGATTAGCATAGATGTTCAGGCCCGAAAGTGAAGGAATCAGATTGCTGGTTAACTTAATGACTTCATACTGTGATTCCCTAATACTTCGGACTCCCTGTGTCCAAGCTGACAGCTCTATCACCACAGAGACATGGGCAGGTGTGAGAATCACTGAAGTGACTTTGGGTCTGGATAATGACTCATAATGGCAGAGCAAGACTCCTGCGCTTATCAGCCAGGCTGGAGGAGGAGGAGGCTAAGGATTCTCAAGCCAGGAACTATGCAAAGTTGCCAACAATAGACTCTCCGGCTGAATTGCCTCCTGCACCTGTCATTTGAGTCTGCATTGACAAGAAGAGGAAGAACTGTTCTAAAAATTCCTCTAGTTGGTCGGTACAAGAAATACAGACAATGGCAGTGGATGTGGCAGCTGATGTCAGTGACCTGACCGCCTGGCAGTGCCACTCTCCTGCCGGTTGTTAAGGTTCATGCATAACACTGTGCGCAGCCAGGGAAACCCATGCTTATCTCTTCTCCAAATACGTTGTCCTCTTAGAACTACTTGAAAAAACTCTCCTACTAAATGCAATGGCAGTTGGATCCCTGCTTGGGATCCAAATATCTGAGTTATGACGCTACTTCTATACTAACTTGGGGATGTCCTTAAGGTCTGCCTGTCCTTTACTCGGTCTACACAAAGCACAGGCGACTCCTCCTCTTTGGGGGGAGGACACAGTGGTCATGGACTAAGGGTCACTTTGATGATCATAAGTTAAGCAAGAGATGGTTATCTGCCTGCACCTGGAACACTGGGGACCATGAGCCCACCTCTGAGACTTGCCAGATAATAAGTGAGAGAAACACCCCACTGGTCAGTCTGCTTCCCGTCTCTCTATCCTGAGACTTATTCCCTGCTCTGCCTCCTTAAAGCGCTCCCACCCCCAAATGCTCTTTACATCTTTTCAATTCCCTCTGAATTTAAAGCTTCCAACTCTTTACCTCTGATTTTAAATATTCCTTATACTTTTTGAATATTTTTCTTTTATTTGTGACTGAAGCACATGAAACATAGGAATTTACAAACTCTTTCTCCTTTCCCTTCTAAAGAGAGTGGGTCTCCCAAAAGATGTGTTTGGCCAAACTCGGGAGAACCTGGAGAGATGGGAGTGCACCAGCACGGGGCCTCAGAGAGGAGGGTGCACGGGGGCAGAGAGGGAAGAGGAGGAGGAGAGGCATGGATGGATGTTATGGGAGTAATAACCTGGGAAAAGACAAAAAACACTCTAAGAGGATTTTTATAAAATTTTACTTTAGGATGTGAGATGTAATTCCCGCTTGCGTTTTCTGGCATCCACCCTTCAGAAGCCTTTAATAAGAATCTTCAACAGGGTCATGTGTGTGTGTGTGTGTGTGTGTGTGTGTGTGTGTGTGTGTGTGTGTGTATTTGATGTAACAGTGTCCTCAGGCTGACCTTAAGATGAAAACTTTCTGGATACATTCAAATTATACAGTGTTATGGAAATTCTCTTATATAACTTCTCAGGTGTACATGTCTGTGTCTCTCTCTAAATTATACACTTCTTAAAGATAATAATTTGAGGCTCTGCAATTATTCTCTGTATCTAGCATATTGCTTATCACTCTGTCTTACATATGATAAATACTCATTACATACTTTATTCTTTGATTGACAGGAAAGGCAAGAATTATTATAATTTGGTGCGGCAAGGAACCAATACTTTACAATATGAGAGAATTGAGAACTGCAGCAAAAGGACACATTTTTCTTAGGGTTTTTTAAAAGATACATAACTATGTTCATATTAACCTTGAAAGAAAAAGCTCAGTACTCAGTGTTATGCTAAGAGAATCACCAATGCCTATAAGCCACCATGTGCAATTGGTGTCATTATTTTCCAGCCAAATTATTCTCAGTAATTGCCAGTACTTTCCATCAAATTTCCCGGCAGAACAGCCTCTCAGAGGACCCTGCCTTAGGCTATGGAAGTTTGTCTGATAGGAAATGAACGGGGGCTAGGAACTCTGAGCAGTGGAATGCTGGGAACCCTTTAACCTGGCTTCAGGAAACAAAGCCCAGGCCTGTAGCGTGTGCCAATTTCCGTGGTGTAAGTGCTCTCATCATGGTGGGTTTCAATCTACCAATGTGACGTAACTGAATGTGGAATTGGGAAGAAATGTGCAGAAGCAGCTCTTCTGAGCCAGTACAGGCAGCTCCAGCACACCACGGACCCTAAGGCTGTCTGTGCCCTGATGGGCACCCAAAAGCAAGTCTGCAACCTGCAGATGAAGGTGGGGGCACTAAGAATTATTTTTAAAGCATGACAGGAAGAAACGAATGTATGGAATAAAAATATACATATGTAATACCTTCATCAACAAAGAAAAATAAAAAAATAAAAATCATTCATCCTCCCCCCAAAATAAATAAATAAATAAAAATACAGCAACCAACCAGCTAATAAAATACACCCTCTTACAGTGTTATATTTGCAAAGACTTCTCAAATTTTATCTCCCACCAGGCTCACGTGAGACCAGGAGAGCCAGAACATCAGAATTGCAGACTGTTAAAACCTTAGAGGTCACTCAACTAGTCCTTGGAGGCATGAGATTTTATTCTGATAAACACAGAACAAAGAATTCTCCAGCCTTGAACTTAGGAAAATCATCTGAGGATTTCTCCTCTGCTTGGCCTAAATCCTCCTGCCTGTAATCACACTCGATTAGAGTCCCTTTTGTGACTAACTTAGATGCGATAACATGCAGGGCTCTAGTGACCCACAGAACTGGGAACAAGCCTAAAGCTACTGGAAGCTTGTGGCAAGTCAATTTAGTTTGTTTACTAGCAAAGCCACCTCTTTCTGGTATGTGTGTTGCAAGTTGTGTAAGTGTGTGAGCAGGTGCTACCCCACACCTGCTCTCCATCCTCAGTGCCTGGCTACTCCCTCCTCATCCCTGAGCCCAATCCCTGTACCTACCACAGGGAGCAGGGATGGGGATGGGGCTGGCTAAATGTTCTTATCCATTCTGATCAACCAATCCTTTTCTAATTAATTAATGAAAATACCTCCTCTAAAATATTATAAACACCTGATTGCTGGGACTCATGCACAATTATAATTCTTATAAAAGCTCCCAGGTTTATGTGTGTAAACCTGGTGACGTGCACAAAAATGTTCTTGGACTGAGCTGAGTGAGGGGGAAGTACTGCACATGCTCATTCTAATTCATATTTCCAATGATCTTGGTACGCTTTCCCCAATGTCTATGTTTGACTGAGAACTTGTTGGATTTTCAGATTTCAGCCTCTCAGAAGACAGATCCTGATGGAGCTCTGAGTGAACTATTAATGAGCATTAATAATAATACCAAGGGGTCACACAATGAATTTCTACAATTTATATGCTTTCATTGCACACTCAGTTGAATAATATAAATAATGTTAACCTTGTGTCAGGAAAAAAATGACCCAAAACAACATTCTGCCTTTGACATTGGAACAGATATTTTATAGAAGAGCTTGGTTGCCCTCTTTAATTCTAACATTTTGACATTCAAAAACACATTTGTAAATAACAAATTTGGCTCTATATTTCATTTATCTATCTAAATTTTTGACTGAATATGTTTTTTTTCAACCAAGAAAAACCATATCAGCCAAATTTTAACGTTCTCCATAAACACACACACACACACACACACACACACACACACACACACACACAGCTCCCTTGTAAGTCTGACCATTAAAACTTCAAGGGAGTGCTTAGATTTAACAAAATTTATGGAATTGAATAAAACTAAAGCCCATGGACATAGTTTTATAAATGCTAATCATGTTTTTCTCTCAGCCCTAATATTTATATTTAAAAGTTCATATTTGTTATATCTTTGTTGTCTGATTATATATTTTGCTGCTGTTAGATTCTTGTTAATAATTTTCCCTTAAATTCTATTTTGCCTAATACTGATATAAGTATAATGTAATACTAACTACAGTATACTCACTATCTTCTAAATTTTGGTTAATAAATATCTACTTGGTATATTTTTATTGTCTTTATTCTCTACGTATCAGTATCATTTTGCTTTATATATGTCTCTTGAAGGCAGAATATTATTGGACTTTGATTATTATTCATTCCAATAGTCTCTTTCTTGAACTAATGGGTAGATCTTCTCACAATTGTAATTACTCATATTTGAACTAGTATCTACTCTCACATTGTGTTTTCTTTTATCATCCTTGTTACCCACTCCTTCATTTTCCTTCTCCTATTTTCTATTGAATTGATAGGATTTTCTGTATCTCCAACTTTTGTCTTCCATGGAAACTAGAGATTATATTTGCTATTTTTATAACTACATTTAAACATGTAACATATACACCAAACTATAGATTTAGCATATTTAACTATTCAAAGGATTTCTTTTTTGCTGTACTAAAATTAAGCCCCTGTTCAGTTATTTGTATAATCTATTCTTAATTTTATTTACTGACATGTTTTATTAGCACTTGTATTAATTGTTGCTTTTTTTTTCTATTTCATGTCTTTTCTTGAGTTTTCCTTTCTTCTCGATAAAAAGATAACAGTGCAGGTCTATGATTAGTGAAGATCTATGTCTTTATATGCCTGAAAATGCTTCTATTTTGTATTCAACCTTGAATGATAGTCTAGATGGGTATAAAATTTAGAGCTGAAAATCATTTCCATCAGTATTAGAAAACCACTGTTTTCTGGCATCTATTTCTGATGAAAAGTTCCTCTTATTACCATGCCGTTCCCAATAATCTGTCTTTTCTTCCTGTCTATGAATTACTTTTTGTTTCTGATATTCTATGTTTTTGCTCTGATGTCAAGTCACAGATTTATTTTAGTTGACCTTTATTAGCACTTGGTAAGTATTTTCAACATGAGGACACAGGTCTTTCTTTAATTCTGGAAAGCTTTTAGCCATTAGATCTGTCCATTTAACCACTGTATATCTGAACTCTGGCATTCTAGAATAATTCTTCAGCACTATCCTCCAGTCCCTTATTCTCTCTTTGTGTCCAGTCTATGGTTTAAATTACTTATTAAATTTTTAATTTTAATAACATCTTTTCTTTCCAAAGTTTTGAATTGATTTTTAGTCATATGTATAAATGATTTTGTATTTCTCCCTGATTTTGTTTCACATTTTTAAGTTTCTTACTATAAACAATATTCCTCTACTTAACACTTTGAGCATTCTAAACATACCTAATGTCAGTGTGTTTCTCAGACTAATCGCCTACTTTAACTCCAGAACTAAATTCATGTTACTTATTGATTTTGCTTTCTTTCTTTGCATCAAATGTCTTTGTGGGTTTTACAAACCAGAAAACCTTTTGAAGCCAATAGATTTGCAGGATCATTTTGAAGTGTTTGTTTGTTTGTTCTGGTTTTATTTCTCCCTTCTTTTGTGTTCCAACTCCTGTCCATAGTTTGGGAGCTACCCTGGTTCACCTGCCTGGGTCCACTGCCCAGGGTCAGGTCTTATATTACTGGAGGCACAGTGCAAGAATTCATGCACTGGTGGGATCTCTCAGCCTGGCTGGCTATTGGGCCGATTGGGCTGTCTCACCCAGTCCCAATCGGGGCTGGCCGGGGGATTGGCCGGCTGTGGGAAGTTGGCAGCTCTTGCATTGAGCGTCTGCCCCTGGTGGTCAGTGCATGTCATAGCGACCAGTTGACCGGTCATTTGGTTGACCAGTCCTAATGGTCGCTTAGGCTTTTATATATATAGATTCAGCCTTCTTTTTCAGTGAGATGCTGTCAACCTCACTATCAGTCAACAGGGGGCTTAATGAGGCTCCTTGTTGCCCTGCTGTGTCTTACTCTCCCTTGGTCTAGAACTTTCTTTGTTGGCAGAAGTTTTTCACAGCTTCTTCTTATAAAGGATGGCTTAGCTCTGCCTCAGCCCCAGGCTTCAAGCACCAAACCTGGTACAGGCCCCACTTCCAATGGAAAGCTTTCATTTCCTTGCTCCTGTAGAAGCCAAACTGCCCAGTCCCTGCCTGCTTCCAGTCCGGAGATCAGCAGGCCCACATCTCTAGCTTAATCACTGTTTTGCATTGGTGTTCCATTTCTTGTCGAGGCGGAAGTTTATACTGAGCGTTAAGCCAGCTGTGGTTGTTCACTTTTTTCTTTTCTTTTTTATCAATCATTGCTATATGCTTGGAGCACGTTATTACTTCAAAGTGTGAGTTTACTGCACCTTCCTATCCATTTACAACAATAAAAATGAACATTCATTAAGTACTTATGTACAGGCATTTGGCTAAATATTTTCAGAACTTACTGCACTTAATTCTTAAAATACTTCCATGAGGCAGTTGCTATTCTCTATCTCCATTTTACAGAAGAAGGAATCAACATTCTCCAGAGTTTAAATAACCTGTTCTGTGACCAGAGTCTAGCAAGTAGCAAAATGGGATTAGAATCTAGGTATGTCTGACTCCAACGCCAGAGCTCTTGACCTTAAAATATGGTAAGGGTAAGAAAATGTCTCCTGTTACTGGCTTTATGACCCTAGACAAGAACACATAGGAGGGTGTGGGCTAGGGTTCTGTGGTACTGGTTTCTAGCTGCAATTATTTTACTAACTACCAGAATAACATCGGGACATCACTGAAGCAACCTAGGTCTCAATTTGCTCCATAAAAGGGGATACTTAACAATTTATTTTTATCCCTGCTTCCTTATGAAGGTAAAAAAAATAATGGATCAAAAACATCATTTAAAAAATAAAATAAAACATGAACAATTATGTATTTTATACTATTTTATGTTGATTTCAAGCTCCTTTTCTTGTATTGAAACCACGAGGTGTCATAAGCAAAGCTTATATTGTTTTCCCTAAGTATATTGCCTTACAGTCGCCCACGCTAGAGCTCATTTGCTATTTCTCTACCCACACAAGAAGCCTCATGAGATTTTACTAGTTTATCCCTGTCAGTTTGACATTTCACTTCCATCTTTAATTTTGTAGATCTCACTGGGTACTCTCCAATCCATTCACTTATAAACTATTAAATAAACTCATAAAAATTTTTCATCTGGAGAAGCAACTATTTTTTTACTTTTTATTTCCTATTAAGCCAGTTCTTTGTCAACAGCAAAACAAATACTACTCCCACCTCATTCCCTGGTTGGTGGTGAATGTCTTGACTGTTGCACAATTTTTCATCAGCATCCCTTCTTTTATCAAGGGGGAAACATCATGTAGTGGAAAGACCAGATTATGAGGCAAACCCACCTGCTTGGATGTCTACGAGTAGCCTGGCTGGGACCCGTTACTGAGCATCCTTAAGCTGCTATTGAAGGTAGCCTATCAGTCCTAAAGAGAGGATGCAATGATTTTATAACATCAAGTATACCAAACACCAGTACAGTATCTGGCACACAATAGAATTTCAGTAAATGCAAATTATCTTTATCAACATCTGAAGCCCAAAAGCATTTATTAGCAGCAATCTAATGTATATTAGATTGACCATACTCCAATGATGCAAATAACTTGCTTTTTCACTTTTTTAATCCTCACCCAAGGATATGTTTATTGATTTTTAGAGACGGGAAGGAAGGGGAGAGGAGAGCGGGGGGAGAGAGATAGAGAAATATTGATGTGAGAGAAAAACATCAATTAGTTGCCTCCTATACGGGATCCAACCTGCAACCCAGGTATGTGCCCTGACAGGGAATTGAACCCGCAACTTTTTGGTATACAGGACAACCACTCTAACCAGCTGAGCTGCCCGTCCAGGGTTGCTTTTTCATTTTTATTGCACTGTCAGGTTCAATAAAGCAGCAACATGCCATAATTTTCGATGTTGATAGATAATAATGACATATTTCAAACTCCAACAAGCATGTGGGCTTCATTTTCCACATAAGCTGTGGTCCCTTTTAAAGCCACTCAGAAGTCTTTGCAAGGAGAGAAATGCAGGGTCTTGAGTAATGATGGTGAGTGTGAAGCCTGAAAACATGTTAATTCCAGCCCTGGACCCATCACAACCATCCTTTACAAACCAGGAACAAGCTGTTTGTGTGACACATTGCAAGTTGCTGCCCAGCCAGACGCAATTCTATCCCTGAGAAACCGATTACCTGCTCCACCCGAGAGTGACAAGTCATTGGAATGAGTTTCACATCCCTTTACCACCATCTTTATAACCTGTGGCCCCGTGGGTACTAGACAGAGAGTTTCCATGTGAATCAAACTTTTAAGAAATCTCTGGCTTGAGGTTTCCTAGGTTGTACAAGTGCATGGTGTGTGTGTGTGTGTGTGTGTGTGTGTGTGTGTGTGTGTGTGTGCGAGCAATTAATTAGGGGTAATGGAAAGACATGAGGGAGGGAAGGGGAGTGTAGAGATGAGTGAGGGAGGGAGAGTGGTGGGGAGTGTAGAGAGGGGCAGCAGGGTGTCTCATTGCTGTCTCCTTTTACTCCCCCCTAAAGCAGTGTACTCACCACCACATCTGTGCTACCTTGCTAACTGCATCTTTCCAGAAAGCTACACTGTCAGGTTTAATAACGCAACAGCATTCTCTAACTTTCAATGCTGGTAGATAATGACGACTCATTTCAAACTCCAATATGTAATCTTCCTTCTCCACATAAACAGTGGTCCCTTTTAAAACTACCTTGCTGACTGGATGTCTCTACACATTTTCCGGACGGTGTAGAGTCATGTTACTGTCATTGCATGTGGCAGGAAGTGGAAGGATTTCTCCCTGGAGGAGAGGAGACGCAACTGCAGCCTGCTCCTTCATAACCCTGTTTGTTTGCACAGATTTCTCTCCAAGTCACTGAATCATATCTTCCCAGACACAAAACTGAAACCCTCTTTTCTTTTATCAGGAGATTGGCATTCTAATATAACATTTGATGATGTGCTCAAAGGGTACACTTAAAATACATGAAATGAATATGAAATAAAGTCCTTGAGAACGGGAGATAGTACAAGCCTCGAGCTAACAGTCTGGCTTCAACAAGAACCACAGTAGCTTGCAGAGTAGAAACTCCGACGACAGCCCAGAATGGAGTCCCTCTCCCACTTCTTCACAGTGAGTTCCAATATTTTCTGTTGCTGCCCCAGGGAAGAATCTTTAAGCAGATTACTTCAAAATGACTTTATATTTTCTATAAAAGTGTGCTCTGTGAAATAAATAACATTAAATTTGAAATATGATGACTTCATATCCGTTATAGCGGCCTTGTAGGCCGCTTTGAGTTTAGCATAGTACGGAAAATTCCAATAACTTCTTGAAAGACTAACACCTCTCTGTTCAGCACTTACTGTCATTTCTCAAATGTTTATGAAACCCCTATCTTATCACACCTTAGGGTATTTTCTTCAGTGAAATTACATCCGTGTTTCTATTATCCAGAACAAGTGCACAGGTAGGAATGTTGTAAAACTATAATGAAAACGGTTTCTGTATCGGTGTGCAGCATTAAACAGTCTGTTCTCCAAGTAAAGACGTGTGTAACAATAAGAGAAAATCCATGGCTTCCCAGTGTATTACTGTCAGTGAAGCACCAACAACTTTTATTATGGGAACACACTAAAAGAAGCCCTTCACTAAAATAGGTTTTTCCCACCCACAAACCCCTGGATGCTCCTAAGGAGTCATAACCCAGATGTCACCACATCACTGTGGCTTTCCAGCCTCTCAGGACTCTATCAGATTAGGCTGAACTCCCTGTGGAGGGACAAGCCAAGAAACCGGTGAATCCCTGGAAGGCCTATGTTCTCATGGGCACTTTTTCACTCCTCTTGCTAAACAGATGTGAGATTCAGGTTCTTCCTCAACACACACACACACACTCACACACTCATGTGCACACATACTCACACACACACTCACACACACACACACTCATGTGCACACATACTCACACACACTCACACACACACACTCACACACTCTCACATACACACTCACACA
Organism: Myotis brandtii; assembly: GCF_000412655.1. Taxonomy (NCBI): domain Eukaryota; kingdom Metazoa; phylum Chordata; class Mammalia; order Chiroptera; family Vespertilionidae; genus Myotis; species Myotis brandtii. Next base: position 736,517 of record NW_005360509.1, read on the forward strand.
CACACTCTCACACACACACACACTCTCACACACACACACACTCTCATACACACAGTCACACACACAGTCACATACACTCTCACACTCTCACATACTCACACACACTCACATACACACTCACACACTCTCACACACACTCACACACACTCACACTCACACACACACTCTCACACACACACTCACACACACTCATACACACAGTCACACACACAGTCATACACACTCTCACACACTCACACACACTCTCTCACACACTCACACTCTCACACTCACACATACACACTCACATACACACTCACACACTCTTACACACACTCTCACACACACACTCACTCACACACACACACACACACACACACCCCAATATACAAAGCTGGCTTTACTGAAGGTTAGAGGATCATGAGAAAAGGTCACACATTCAGAGTATTTCAAAGGACATTGCATCTCACAGTACATACCTCTGTCCTTAAATATTCTTTGGCCGTCCTTTGCTTATTGTCGCCTCTGAAGGAGTTTTCACTGGCCCTTTCCCCAGGCAGCCCCAGCCTCCGCTCCTCCTTCCAGCCCCGTCCTTCCTGGGTCACCCATGGAATTCTCCTCCCAGCTTTTCCTGCGGGTTCGCGGAGCAGTTTGGCCTCTCCAGGTCCTGCTCCCAAATGCACGGTGTGCTGGGCAGACAGCAGCAGCGCTGTGTCCCAGGGACCCTCTCCCTTGGAAAGGCAGGTGGTTATACACATCCGTCTCCCATTTCACAGTATATGTTTTTCCTACTTTTTGGTTTTTCAAATCTTTTTCTTTTTTTGCGTTCTACATCTTTTGCACTTTCTGTCAGAGATTACCAAATACTTTTGCAGTTTATAAGGCTTCAGCCTCACATTTTATTGATATAACAAATAAACTTATTTGCTCACCAAGTGGAAATTTTAGAGGGACACGTTCTCTCTCATAAGTTGAGTGACAGTTAACTTGCCGACAGTAAGATTGATAATAATTTTCTCTTCTTCATCGGTCTTGATTGTGTTGTCATGAGCTTTCTTAAGTCTGGATGAGTAAATGCAGACTCATGTGGCTGTGAGAAGCTTAGAAAAACAGCTTCTCTTGTATTTCAGGGGCAAAGAACTACCATTAATCAATGCCTAACTCCGTACTAGCATTAAAGTCAGTATGTAGTTAGTTTTGAGAAATGTTCTAAATATATGTGTTTAATAACTATTTTAGGATGGACTCATGGTATCATTTTTAGTATCAAGTAGCTTTTTTAAAAAATAAATTAAGTGCCCCCAATTTAATGCCTATTTTTTATTTCATGCTGAAATTCATCCTTTGTCCCACTTCAAGTATCAAAATCAAATGTTAATGTCAAACACTGTTAATTGGGGGGAAAAATTCCAAATGACCAAAACCTAGTGTGCCCTTAGCAACATTTTCAAATTAATATGCATTTTGTTACTCACAATGTTAGCTGCATTAGGACCCGGTCTCTGTAGATTGGATTGTTCAGAGAGGCCTCTCTGAGGAGGTGGCAGCTGAGCTGAGACAGGGGAGAGCTCTCATGGGAAGATCAGAGGAACGGCCAGTATAAAGGTCTTGCGGTGCAAATGGGCCTGGGATGTTCAAAGCAGAGAAAGGCCAGTGCGCTGAGTGTAATGAGCAAGGGTCAGTATTCAAGAGGCTCTCGGGGACCAGACTCCACAGGCTTTGAAGTCAAGGCAAGCAGCCTGGCCTTGATTGTAAATGCAATCGTGGAGAGATGTGAGCAGGGAAATGGCATTGATCTAGTTTCGGCTTTTACAGGATTTCCTGCGCTGTGATGAAGAGAAAGATGGTAGGGGCAGCGAGAGAGCAGCTCTACAGGAGGCTACTGGCCGAAGCAAGGGGAGAAATGTCGGGGTGTGGCTGAGAGCAGGAGCAGCCCAGGAGAGAAGAGGGCAGAATGGGGACATATACCATACATATATGTACCACACAAACTCGGCACCAGATATGTACCAAAATGATACGACATGCATGGCAACAGCCAGGATCCATTTGATGTTTTCAGTTAAATATATGGAAACACAGGTCCCTTTCAATAACACCAGGTCCCTCTTGAGAGCCAGTGTTTTAAAATATTGCAGTAGAATACAGTGTCAGGTGGGGATCACTTCGTAAATTATATAACCGTCTAACCCAGTGGTTCTCAACCTTCTTAATGCCGCAACCCTTTAATACAGTTCCTCATGTTGTGGTGACCCCCAACCATAAAATTATTTTCGTTGCTACTTCATAACTGTAATTTTGCTACTGTTATGAATCGTAATGTAAATATCTGATATGCAGGATGTATTTTCATTGTTACAAATTGAACATAATTAAAGCATAGTGATTAATCACAAAAACAATATGTAATTATATATGTGTTTTCCGATGGTCTTAGGCGACCCCTGTGAAAGGGTCGTTCGACCCCCAAAGGGGTCGCGACCCACAGGTTGGTGACCCACAGGTTGAGAACCGCTGGCTAACCCCTTCGCTGTATACCTGAAACTGATACAATATTGAATGTCACCTGTAATTGAAAAAATATATATATAGTGGGAGGCACGTTTCCTCCTTTACTTCATTAGGTGAACTTTCTGAAGTATCACATGAACTATTTTCAGCTGCAGAATACTGGAGGGAATGCTTTTTCCATCAGAACCCCTTCACTGTATACCTGAAACGGATACAATATTGAATGTCACCTGTAATTGAAAAAAAATATATATCACAGTAGGCATAGTGGGAGGCACGTTTCCTCCTTTACTTCATTAGGTGAACTTTCTGAAGTATCACATGAACTATTTTCAGCTGCAGAATACTGGAGGGAATGCTTTTTCCATCAGGGCCTGATGAGGCTTAATTAGTTAATGCTTACAGGAGGGTGAAAATAAAAGATAAAAAATGCTTAAATGTCAGCTATGAGTCTGTATAATTGTATTGTAAGCATTTAGCTCAGAAGCTTGCTGAGAATTCCTCTTTCAACCGACAGCTATTCTCCAGGGATGGTAAGAAGGCAGAGCAGCCTTTTCTAACTGCAGTCAAAAGTCCATCTATCATTTCACACATCTTCCAGAAAGGATATAGGAACCGAGTCCCATAGAGAGGCCCGCTGTTATCTTCTAGAAAGCCACGTCAGAGGGTGATGGTTATGAGAGGAATATACACTCATAAAAATACACACTATTCGACATCATTAGAGAATTAACCTTTCCAGATAACTGTCTACCTGGAAGCATCGAATCGTTTTTCTTTAATTTTGGTGGCTCTCTCTTAAATGTTGAGCACTCCTCCATACATCAGGTATAGTAATCTTTTCCCACATTCGCTGGGTACCATGTTGTGATGTAAATGAGCGATACCTCCAGGAGCCGTCACATCCCTGAGCATCTGGTTACCACTAAATGGTAACCTGTGTGTGTGTTTTTATTTTTTTCTGACAGTCAAGGCATTCATTATCACATATTGTAACTGTCATTATTTTTGCTCCAACAATTCGTCATTTGTTATTTTTAATCTACTTCAGGCTGGATAGCCAGCTAACAGAGATGTGAGCATTGTACATGGAATAGAGAGTGAGGGGATTCTTGGTGAGGAAATGAGGAAGCTCTGTTTTGAGTTAAAGTTCTATGACTTTTATGACCCCTATCAGGATCATGTAGATGAAGTGAGCATTATTTTATAAATGAAAAAGAAAACTAAGAAGGGATATATCTTTACCACCCACTCTCACTGTATTAGTGTCCTATTGCTGCTGAAACTCATTGGTTTAGAACAACATACATTTATTATCCTACAGTTCTGGAGACCGGAAGTGCAAAACCAGCCAGGCTGGTCCCTTCTGGAGGCTCCAGAAGAGGGTCCATTGCCTTGCCTTTTCTGGCTTCTGGAAGTTGCTGCTTTCCTTGGCTCAGAGCTTTCTTCCATCTTTAAAGTCAGCAGCAAAGCATCTTCGAATATCTCTCTGACTCCCACACTCTGCTTTTGTCATCACCTCTCCTTCTCTGACCTTTTCAAGGACCCTTGCGATGACATTGAGCCCATGCAGATAATCCGGGATAGTCTCCCCATCACAATGTCCTTAATTTCACCACATCTGCTTTGCAAGGTAACATGATCACAGGTTCTGAAAGGGAGTAGGATAAAACATCTTGGGGGTGTATTGTTCGGCTCACCACACTTGCCAAATGTGACTCTCTTTAGTTTTGTGTTAGGCATGGAAACAGATGTGTGTGTGTGTGTGTGTGTGTGTGTGTGTGTGTAAGCAAAACAAAAATAATAAAAAATGCAATTGGAGATTGCCATTAGGACCATGAAATAAACAGGGCTGAGGTTGCTGCACAGTTGAACTTCAGGGAGAACCTAAAGGCAGGGTGGTTACTCAGCTCTGAAAGGTCAGCAGGCAGCCATGTGAAGCGCTAGGCAGACTGTTCTAGGGAGAGAGAACAAATGCAAAGATCCTGAGATAGAAAGGAGCCAAGCACATGGAAATAATGATTAAAAGGTCAGTTTGGCTGGAGGATAGAGGGTGATGGGGTAAGGGCCTGTTGGTCTCAGTTTTATTTTAAAATAAATAGCAAATCATTAAAGCATCAGGCAGATGAATGATATGAAAAACTGACATTTTCCTATGACCACACTGCCTGCTTATGGAGATTAGATGGACAAGAGCAAGAGTGGAAGCAGGAAGACCACTTAGGTAACCAGCATAGACCCGCCCCGCCACTCCCAGCAAGACCATGCTGGTGCCCATGGGGATGAACTGCAGGGAACATGGCCAAGAGCCTGTTCTCAAGGTGGAATTGACAGGAGATGCTCATGGGTTCGATGTGGCGGGTAGGAACACTGCAGTTCAGAATGATTGCTCCTTCTTTTTGGCTTATAAACTGGATGGATGATAGTGCCTTTTTTATCGAGGACTATCAAAGGGAAAACTGGTTTGTGGGAGAAAATTAAGAATTCTCTTCTGGATGTTTATTATTAAGAAGCCTGTTAGGCACACAAGTAGGCTGTTGGACATAGTCTTTAGCACAGGAGGAACCAAAGACAAAATTGTATTTGCTGTAGCACTATCTCGTGTTCGAGTTCCTCCTTCCAGGCACCACTCTTTGCTCGTAGGCGTTCCTAACAAACATATCCCACTTCTCGGGGTGACTCAGGTTGCTCCTTGATGAGGAAATAGCCCTGGGTGTTAAGAATCTATCTGGTTTTGGGCCCTCACAGTCTGAAAGTCACCAGAGCAAATGAATACCCCAAACCATCATTGGGTACCGATGTATATAGTACTTAGAGTGTAACCCCAAGAAACTACCAAGTGTTGAATGGTTTCCTTTCATTTCTTTATTTTCTATTAGGAAGAGAATGGGATTAGCAAGCATGAGTCTAATTGTCCCTCAGAGGGAAAAAAAAGCTACTTACCAGTTGCCAGACCAGTGCATCTCAGCCCCGGACACCCTATGGACCACGGGTCATGTTGAAATGCGGTTCCGGTTGAGTCAGTTTGGGGCAGTGCCGGCGATGCTGCATTAGTAACAAGCTCCCTGGCATTCCTGAAGCAGCAGCTGGCTCTCAGATCACACTGTGAATAGTAGGGGAATACAGGCAGCCTACGTCCTGCTGTCTAGCCAGGCAAACTTTCATGAAATGGACAAGAGTAAGTGGGCAAGGCTATCACAACCAAGTGTGACCATAGAGGCCGCTGTCTCCTGTGGCTTTCTACAGCATTAATTTTTATTTTATCATTTGACACCCACTATTTATTGCCGTATGTTGTTAGTTACCATGTTATGCTGTCTTATTTTCCAAACAAAACTAAAAGTGCCTAGAGATGGAGAACACAGCTGCATAACATTTTGTATAATAGCCCCAATACTCAATTTCCATTTGTTGACTGACTAAGGAATTTTCCTAGTAGGAACTATGGGCCCATCAGCATAGACTCATACAGAGATGGCAATATGGCCTTTGCTGTGAAGTTTAACATTGAAATCAGATAGATTTACAGTTACACCCACATGCAACACAGAATGGATATGTCTGTGTTAGTAATCTGGTTTAACTGCATAACAGGATTCTCCTAAAAGCTGGGTAATTGAATTAAGAAGTATTTCAAAGCACCTGAACATCTAACTGCTTCTCATTTACAGGAGGATTACATAAAACTGTACATCCTTATTAAAAACAAATTAAACAATAATCATGAATATTACCCCAAATAATAAAGTAACAGCAAGTAGCTGCTTGAAGTGAATTATCAGGAATGTTTCATGATTGCTCTTTAATTAATTGCTCTATAATCTGAAAGCTTCTCTGCCTCTCAGTCTGCACAGCAACATCGTTTTACATTTCCTGCCCCGGCACTCGCTGACAGCTGAAGTTTGTTCGGCTTAGCATGGCAGTGAGGGGAACCTCGTTATGTAGGAAAACAAGCTGCCACCTGCTTTCAGCACCGAATCCCAGACCGAAGTAAAGAAGATCGCTGTCTGAATGACCGCCATCTCTCGGGGGCCATCCCTTTTCTGTGCTCACGGGGAAGAGAGTTCAGAGCGCAGAAGCCGGCCAAGGCCACTCCAGAACTCCACAGATGGCCAGCTCTGACCTCTGCCCCACAGCGTATCTCAAGAGATGCTGCTCGAAGCGGTGGCCCCGTCCCAGGAAGAGCTGGGAGGAAATGTAACCACAGCTGACTTTTCATTTTTCAGAAGTGCCCATTAGACAGTCATTTTTAATAAACACTTTTAAAGCATCTCTTCTTGGTTAAGTGCTGTGGTTGGCTCTAGCAAAGATACAGGGACAGGACCCCTCTTTTCGGGAGCTCACAATCCACAAAAACGTAGCTCTGAGAGGGCTGGGCCTCCATCCGGCTTGTTCGCACTGTATTCTCAATCTAGGCGTATGCTTGGCTTATAATAGGACTTCAAAAATATTTATTACGTGAACGGATGGAAGGATGGGTTCAGTGGGGAGCACAGATACATAAGGGATTAACTTCTGCTTAATAGAGGACTTTATATTAAATATAGCAAAGCTACAATGTACAGAGTTCTCGCTAAGCCACGTGCCAGGCATATCCTATGAGCTCTGCACATTAACTATTTTAATCCTTACAGTCACCTCTGAGTAGCTGTTAGGCATCACGCCATTACACATGTGAGGAGACGGTGTGAAGAGGGTTGCACATTGTGCCAGAGCTCACACTGTGTTAGTGTTAAAGTGAGAACTCAGACTTAGGCCTGCTGACCCTAGAACTCTTCGCCACAGCACTATACTGCTCTCTCCTCCAGCTTCCAAAATAGCCAGGAGTTTCCAAATTGTGGGTCCAAATATAAAAAGGGAAAAGGTTAGAGCATCAGCCCACACACCTCCTGGTCAAGGGCATGTACCTGGGTTGTAGGTTCGATCCCTGGCCCAGTGGTGGTGCATTTGAGAGGCAACCAATTGATGTATCTCTCTCACACCCATGTCTCTCTCTCTCTCTCTCTCTCTCCTTTTCTCTCTCCCACTCTCTCTAAAAATCAATGGGAAAAAAAATATCCTTGGATGAGGATTAAAAACAAAAAAGAATCTGCTATTGAAAGCAAAATTAGAGAATGGTGGGAAAAAAACATAAATATTTTTAAAGTGTCATTTCTCAGTGCAATAACTTCCAAATATTGCAACACACAATTCAATAGTAAGTGACAAAGGACGGAAGCATGCATGCCATAAATATTTGAAATGAATCATAGACTTTACATTCTGAGGACTTACTCTTCAGATTACTTACCCACCACTTAGCTTGGGAGGTGATCATGGAGCTGCAGGTGTGTTGGGGAAGGTCTGTGTAGACAGCACAACTTGGCAACACTGAACAGTCAGAGGCCCTCAGAGTGCTAAGCACTGGAAGGGCAGAGTGACTAGGTCTTACACAGAGAGGTGGCACAACATCCAAAATGAATTTCAACTCTCTTAAAATTTTGCTAAGGACTAATCACCATATTTTTTGAATCCCTTTTCCCTACACTTCTAAACACATGCTAAGCCATTTCCCACATTCTGTTCTACAACACAGATTCTCTTCCTGAAGTAGAACAATAAACAGTGAGAAGTGAGTCTCAACACTGTGTAATAGACCTGGACCAGCTGTGCCAGGGAGCAGAAGAAGAATTTAATAAAAACAGTTTAGAGCATTGGTTTTCAAAGCCATTCCCAGGGGTCTGCCAATGTTTTCTGGGAAGGGCAAGAGAATAAATATTTTAAGCTTTATGGGCCAACAGACAAGACTGAGGATATTTTGTGGGTATTTGTATAACAAGAGAGGAAATCAAAATTCCACAGTCATACTGATGAAATTCAAACTGTCCTATATAATAAAAGGCTAATGTGCAAATTGACCAAACTGTGGAACGACTGGTTGCTATGACGCACACTGACCACCAGGGGGACAGATGCTCAATGCAGGAGCTGCCTTCTGGTGGTCAGTGTGCTCCCATAGGGGGAGCACCGCTCAGCCAGAAGCCAGGCTCATGGCTGGCAAGCACAGCGACAGTGGCAGGAGCCTCTCCCACCTCCACAGCCACGCTAAGGATGTCCGACTATCAGCTTAGGCCCGCTCCCTAAGTCATTAGTCAGACATCCCTCAAGGGCTCTCTGACTGCGAGAGGGCGCAGGCCAGGCTGAGGGACTGCCCCCTCCCTCCAGTGCACAAATTTCATGCATCAGGCCTCTAGTCAAAGTATACTTTTCTTTAATACAGACATACTAATAAGAAGAATGTAATTCTTTTTGCTAGGGACAGCATTTCACTTCATTGCAGCTCTTGTTTCCTATCATGGAATCAATTGCAAAGGTTCTTCTGTTTAAACTATTATTAGCTTCAGGCCTTACAAAAACAGGTGGCCACACAGATGTGGCCCTCCAGCTGGACCTGGGAACTTATTAGAAATGCAAATTATAAGGCTCCACTTCAGACCTACTGAATTCGAAAATCTGGAGGTGGGGCAATAGCCTGTGAGTTAGCCAGCCCTTTAGGTAATTGTGATGCACCTCACATTGGGCCAGAATTAGCCTCGCCCACACTGTTATTGTCATGGTAACAGTCATTTCTCAATCCTGGTCTTCAACCCTACTTTCCCATTGCCATTATTTTAATCAGTTTGGGCATATATTTAAAATAACCTTTTAGGTTTTAACTCATTTAAGAAACATGGCACATCTGTCAGCTCCCAGATTTCTAAGCAGAGAATCTCCAAGTCAGTGAGGAGAAAGCATTTACACTCAACGCCAGAAGGATAAACTCTCAGACACTCTGTTCTCGGTCAGGAGCTCTAGAGATTGGAAATGAAAGTTGTGACTTTTCACCTTTTCAATTGCTATCTCAGAGCTACCTCTGCCCAATGAAAACTAAATGGAGATATAATATAGGTGCTGTTTCTTGATTGAATTGGTAGTCTTGGCACTATAATCATTTCACACAATGCGTAAATAATATTTTTGTAACAAACTTAGAGGGAAGAAATATAGAGACTGTCCCCGGGGTTATTTCTCACTCTGATTAATCTTTTTCTCTCTAAAATACTGCCTCAATTTCTCCATGTGTACAAAGGAAATAATAAACCAAACCCACTGACAGGATTGTCTTGAAAATAAACTTAGTTTTGTGAAGTTTATTTGTCTGCGGTAGATAAATGCTGAGAATTATTATTAGATATTATTGTCCTAATAAACTGACAAGGTGATGTTTACACTGATAAAAAGAGTATAGACAACCCATTATTCATGCACTATCTCTCCTGTGGCTCAACAGACGGCTTCATTGTCATCTGGCACCTTTTAGGCATACTAAATTTTTTTTTGATAAAAATTCAGATAGGTATTTAGAACTATCTGAAAGGATGCCTCTGCAAACTTTTAAAACAAATTCCCCAGCAGCCCAACCCTATCTGTACCCACCATTCAACTTCAGATCAGTTGAGTTGCGTTGGGGGTTAGACCTCAAAAGAAGAAGGGGGAGGGGTGTTGTCTCCAGGAGGGCCCTGCTGGTTCCAGCGGTTTCCTCTTAATGTCAGTTAACTAATCAAATTAGCCGATGACACCTGGGAAGTCATAAAGACCCACACCCAAGTGAACAAGAGGTGGGATTTAAACTTTCCTGTCTTAGAGTTACGGGATAAACCCAGGAAGGCTGTAGATGTGAGAGAGCCCTGAGATCTTCTACTTTTAAATTTTCGCCTAAGACACACAGGGAACTCAATGTACTCTGCCCCGAATCTTACTCAGCCTTAGCTTCAGTGCAATGGATGCAAAGGAAGGACACAGACACCCAAGCAAGCACGCAGTGTTGGTGAACTGAGTGAAAGCACTTTTAAAAGAGATTGAACGGAGGAGGTGAAGACTTGAGGAAATGTATCCTGAGGCAAATATTCAGCTCTGCATCGACTTTAAAACCAAAGTCATAAGAGGACAGCTTGTTTTCCTTTGCATTGGAGCACAGAAGGAAACTACAGGAAAAAGCACTGATGATGGAAGAAAGCAAATCTTGTAAAAAGAACTCCATAGAAGAGGACCATAAAATCCTTTTTAAAATATACAGATAAAATGTATGTGGGGATGAATCCATAACTGTCTCCAAAACGTTTACCTTAATAGATGACACTGTTGAGTATTTCTAATCCCCACTTCCAGTTGTGCTTGGTACTTGGATTGCTTGTAGAGTGTTGTGTATTTTTTATCTTTTATTCTTTTATTATGAAGCCAATAATTTTAGAATTAATAAGAAACACCCCAGTTAGCCCTGGAAATACTCCAGGTGGCATTTAGATGTTAACTTATTGAGGCCAATTCTTTCAGGTGGTAAATGGTTCTGAGACTCTCCTAGCTGAGCCTCAGGTAAGCAAAGCATTGACCATTGACCAGTAAGTGATGTGTTTGTCCTCATTTGCTTCATAACTTGCTTTCAAGTCATAATAGAGGCACTGCTTAGAACTAACTTCTAGAAGAATGCTCTTGCTAGAGCTTACTTCTTCTCTAGAAATAAGTTCTAGACACAAGATAAGTAAGCTTGGCTTCTTTCCTAGTTTCAGGATCCTAAAAGGACTTTAGCTATACAACAAAGTTTCATGTGCCTCCATTCCTTTATTTTTCAGGTTTTAAAGAATCTTTTTATTTTTAAATAATTACAAATTCACAAGAAGTTGCAAAGAAATGTATAGAGAAATTCTGTGAACCCTTCCCCCATGTTCCCCCAATGTTAACATCTTGTATCAGTGTATTATGACATCAAAACCAGGAAACTAACATTAATACAACCACAGAGCTTATTTAAGTTCACCAGTTATATATGTACTTATGTGTGTGTGTGTGTATAGCTGTATGCAATTTTATCACATGTGTAACTTCATGTAACCACTGTCACAATCAAGATACTTAACTCCATCTACCAGAGCTTCCTCTATGCTGCTTTATAGACACACCCATCCCCACTCCCACCATCTCTAACCCCTAGAAACTACCAATCTGATACGTTAAAAGGAAAAAAATCTGTCAGATTTTTATTGGAATTGCATTTTGCTAAGGGAATAATTGGCATCTTTACAATATTGAGTTTTTACATCCAGAAAAATGACATGTTCCTATATTTATTCAAGAGTTAGAACCTCCTTCAGATTCTTCTATTTTATGAGCTCTTTGGTTAACGGATGCTGACTAATATTTCTAATTCATTTTTGTATACTTTCCTCTTGCTATATCCATTCACTGAATGGAACATGGAAGGTGTGTGATAGATCTTGCCAGGAACTTTCTTTGGGGTTCAGGATGCTGCATTTCTATAATTATGTCCATTTCATCACTTGTAAATGGGTTTGGCATTTCATATCTTATAATTACTTCAAGAATTTCTTCATAGGGAATACACACACACACACACACACACACACACACACACAGTGGGGCAAAAGTAGGTTTACAGTTGTTTGTATGGAAAATAATACAGTAATTAATAAATAATAATACAAGAATAAACACTGTTTTGCATACTCACAACTATAAACTTACCTTTGCCCCATCCTGTGTGTGTATGTATGTGTGTGTGTCCTATATAATAAAAGCCTAATATGCTAAGTGTCTGGTCATCCAGTTGTGAGACCGTGGCTCACATGACTTCTATCTGGCCTGGACAGAAAGGTTCGCCAGCCCTGACTCCACAGCAGCATTATGGATGGATAGCCCCTACATATTAAAACAAGTCTCTACTTTTCAGTGTTGAAGTTGTGCTAGTTTTCACCATTTTAAAGCAAACATTGATGAACATTCAGGTACTTAATTTCTTTTAACCCTCTCTGGAGGGTATATTTTTATTGATTTAAAGCTTTAAAGAGAAGAAGAGGGGGAGAGAGAGAGAGAGAGAGAGAGAGAGAGA
>NW_005360509.1:752620-765889 GCF_000412655.1 Myotis brandtii
GCCCTCTTGCAATCCGGGACCCCTTGGAGGATGCTGGAGAGCCGGTTTTGGCCCAATCCCACAGGCCAGGCCGAGGGACCCCACTAGTGCATGAATTCGTGCACCAGGCCTCTAATATATAGACTGCTCTACAGCAGAAGTCAGCAAACGATAACCTCAGGGTAGGGCCAGCCCACCGCCTGTTTCACAAGTAAAGTGTCCCTGAAGCACAGCCACTTCCTGTGTTCACCCACTGTCTCCTGCCGCTTTGCTCTCAGCAGAGGACCTGAGGGCTCCGACAGAGACCGTGGCTCACATGACTTCTATCTGGCCTGGACAACTGTTTTGCATACTCACAACTATAAACTTACCTTTGCCCCATCCTGTGTGTGTATGTATGTGTGTGTGTCCTATATAATAAAAGCCTAATATGCTAAGTGTCTGGTCATCCAGTTGTTTGTTCAACCAATCAAAGTGTATTATGCTAATGATATAATAAGGCGGCTCAACCGCTCTCTATGACGGGCACTGACCACCAGGGGGCAGACACTCCAACCAGTAGGTTAGCTTGCTGCTGTGGTCCAGCTGATTGGGACTGAGCGAGACAGGCCAGACATGCCCTAGAGTCCTCCGGCGGTCCCTCCCTGGCTGGCCAACCTCCCGCATCCCTCTCAGGCCCTGATTGTGCACCGGTGGGGTCCCTCGGCCTGGCCTGTGCCCTCTTGCAATCCGGGACCCCTTGGAGGATGCTGGAGAGCCGGTTTTGGCCCAATCCCACAGGCCAGGCCGAGGGACCCCACTAGTGCATGAATTCGTGCACCAGGCCTCTAATATATAGACTGCTCTACAGCAGAAGTCAGCAAACGATAACCTCAGGGTAGGGCCAGCCCACCGCCTGTTTCACAAGTAAAGTGTCCCTGAAGCACAGCCACTTCCTGTGTTCACCCACTGTCTCCTGCCGCTTTGCTCTCAGCAGAGGACCTGAGGGCTCCGACAGAGACCGTGGCTCACATGACTTCTATCTGGCCTGGACAGAAAGGTTCGCCAGCCCTGACTCCACAGCAGCATTATGGATGGATAGCCCCTACACATCAAAACAAGTCTCTACTTTTCAGTGTTAAAGTTGTGCTAGTTTTCACCATTTTAAAGCAAACATTGATGAACATTCAGGTACTTAATTTCTTTTAACCCTCTCTGGAGGGTATATTTTTATTGATTTAAAGCTTTAAAGAGAAGGAGAGGGGGAGAGAGAGAGAGAGAGAGAGAGAGAGAGATTGATCAGCTACCTCCCCATACACACCCAACTGGGGATCAAACCCACAACCTTTTTGGTGTATGGGATGACACTCCAACCAACTGAGCCACCAGGCCAGGGCATGTCCTTTTTTTGCATGTTTTTCTAATTATTTTTATAGGAAGAGCGGGAGTATACTTTAGTACTCAATAGCATGTTCTCTGGAGGTTGACTGCTGTGTTCAAATCCTGGCTTTAGCAATCATTGCTGTGTGACCTTGAGTAAATTATTTCACTTCTATGAACCTCAGTTTTCTTATCTGCAAAACCTACCTGGGGACTGTAATAAAAGGATTATATGAGGTAATACATGCACAGTGCTAAGAAAAATGCCTGGTACATAGCAAGTGCTGTATGTATGAGCTGTTATTGTTGTTGCTGTTGTTGTTTTGGCATTATTATCATTAGTAAGTTAAATCCTGAAAAGTGGAGTTGTTCTAGCAAAGCATACACAGATTTTAAAAGATATTACACTACATGCAAATACATTTTCCTAATTTCTGATTAAGAGTGAATATTATCTTTTAGAAAATTTTGTTTTCTTTTGACATTCTGATAGGTGAATAATTGTATTGAAATACACTTTTTGTTCTTACACTTGCTATTCTTTCACTATTAGTGAAATTAACCACTTTTTGCCTGGAATTCATTCTGGAGTATAATGAAAAGCAGGGCCCTAACTTATTTATTTCGTTAACTAAATATCTAACCTAGCAAGATTTATTTTAAAACGTATTGACCTGCTGACAAAAATGATCACCTTTGACATGTTGAAATCATTTTCATTGATTTGCCCATCTATATATTTTTAAATTATTTATGCTTTTTAAATTAGAACTTTAATAATTAACTCTAATTATTATATGACATTTGTATCAGTACCCTTTTTTTCTTTACCAACTTTTAAGCTTTTCATTTTTAAATACTTACAGTTTCACAGAAAGTTGCAAAGATAGCACAGGGAGGTTCCATGTACCTTTCACCCGGTGTTGCCCAGTGGTTACATCTTATACAACTGGAGTACGGTACCAAAATCAGGAAAAGGACATTGCTACAATGTGTGCATGCCATTTTATCATGTGTGGATTTCTGTAACCACCACTGTAATCAAGTTGCAAAAACTATTCTATCACCACAAAGGTCTTCCTTGTTCTTCCACTTTATAGTTAAACCTAGCTCCCTCCTCCCCACCATGCTGAACCTAGACCACCCTGGGAACCCCTAACAATCACCTATCTGCTCTCCAGCTCCATGATTTTGGCATTTAGAGAGTGTTATATTAATGAAATTATATGATATGAACCTTTTGAGATTGGCTTTTTTCCCCCCACCCAACCTAGTGCCTTTGACCCATCCAATATGTTGTGTCTTTGAATAGTTTGTTCCTTTTATTGTTGAGGACAGGCATGTTTTACTGTGCTTTGCGTTATGGTGGGTAGAAGTGGAAGAGGGCATGGAGGGGATAAAATTGAAATGGTCTTAATTTGCATTTTCCTAATGGCTAGTGATGTTGAACATCTTTTCATTGGCTTATGTGTCATCCATACATCCTCTCTCGTGAAATGTCTCTTCTTGACTATTGCCCATTTTTTAATTGGAATGTTTTTTAACTGTTGAGTTTTAATAGCTCTTTATGTATTCTAGCTATGAGTCCTTTGTCATATATGTGGTTTACAAGTATTTTCTCACAGCCTGTAGCTTTTCTTTTCATCCTCTTTACAGGATCATTTTTTCACAGAGCAAAAGTTCCTCATTTTGATGATGTTCAATTTATTGACTTTTTTCCTTGTGTGGATTGTGCATTTTTAAAAAATATATTTTTATTGATTTCAGAGAGGAAGGGAGAGGGAGAAAAAGAGAAAAACATCAATGACGGGAGAGAATCATTTATTGGCTGCCTCCTGCATGCCCCAGAGAGAAAGAGAAAAACATCAATGACGGGAGAGAATCTTTATTGGCTACCTCCTGCATGCCCCCTACTGGGGATCAAGCCTGCAACCTGGGCATGTGCCCTGACCAGGAATTGAACCATGACCTCCTAGTTCATAAGTTGATACTCAACCACTGAGCCATGCCGGCCAGGCTAGATTGTGCCTTTTTAAGTACTTTTCACCAAGACCAAATCTTTCCCACAGGTATTTTTTCTATGTTTTCTTCTCCACATTTTATAATTTTACATTTTACTTTATTAGCAAATATATATTTTGGTTACTTCTTGTTTAAGGTGTGAAGTTGTGATTCAGGTTTGAGGACAGGACCATCTTTCTAACCTGCAATGTCTGGGAGATGCAAATGACCCCCCTTTTTGAGACTAACATGCACCTAAGACTCTGCAGACCCACAATGCTTGGAAGAGGAGTTATGACAAAGAATGAATCTGTGTAGTCATTGCTAATTGTAGGGTAAGAGAGTGAGCCACATTCTCAGAAATAAAATAACCTGCAATAAATCCAATGAGACTCCCATTTACCGTATCATCAGATTGTAAAATCCTGCAATCCCTGCAAATTCCTCAGGTATCGTATACAAATGATGCAGGCTATTGGCCCATATGACTGACGGCAAAATTCTGAAAAAATGTTGGTGCATTTGTTAGAAGGGTATGAGAACGGTGGTAGGCAGCAAGCGACATCCCACTCTGAGAATGAGATTGGGGAGAGAAAAACCCCAAGGAGGAGAAGGCCAGTGGCATCCCTGGGGCCCCTGAGAAGAAGGGACGGAAAGCACAGAGAGGCTGTGTAGTGAGGGAGGAACTCTGGCTAAGGAAGAGCTTCCCTCCAGAGGCACAGGGCTGCTGACCCCCAGCCTGATCCTCCTACAGACAGTGGGGCGGGGGAGGGCGGAGGGAGAGAGAAAGGATCCCCATGAAAAGCCTCCTACAGAATTTTGCAACAACCAGTCCATCATTATCAACTTCATACAGAGATACTATGATGAAAAACTGTTAGATAGTCTATTGAATGAACACTTGATACAATGCCGATAAAAGTACAGAGAGGTCTTTGAATTTGACGTGAGCTTATTACCTGATTTATGTGCAAAAAGTAGTTCATGAAATGTTTCTTCAAAAATGAACTCAATGTGGGTTGAACCCTTTTCTGACTTGAAACACAACAGGCCGCTAGGTACTTATCCCTTTGAGGATAGTGAGGGCTTGAATACAAATAACCAGAAGGGAATTCCCCGGTGACCCTGAACCTTCTGCAAGTTCACTAATGAGGAGGAGACGGGAGTAAACAGAACGCTAACTAAGGGTGAGACAACATGAGGAGGAGTCATAGACACCCATATGGATAGAAAAATGATAGCAAAGGATTTGCTTAGATAAAAGAAACTGCACGAGGGAAAACATTTGATTCTACTGGGCAAGTGCCGACTAATACCTCTGGGGTATTGTCCAGAGAAACAAGGTGGCTAATGAGCTAGAGAAACCTGAAAAGCAGCGTTGCTGAAAGAGGCCAGAACAGAGAGAGCAAGAAAGCAGTAAGGTGTTTGCAGTGTGAGCCTGGAGGTCAGTATGTTAAGTGGCAAAAGCAAAAATAATGGGTGAAGAGAGACATTCTTAGTTACCTAACTATCATGATAGCTAAGACCATGTTTTAAAAATTATATTCTTTTTTTAAATGTACAAAATTATTTAGTGAAGCATTTTAATAAGAAAAATGGAAACACCTTGAATGCCTACAATAAAGATGTGATTAAGTAAATTATAGAATATTTATTTGGTGGAATATGTGCCTTATTAAAAATTCTTTAAAACTATATTCTTGAAGAATACTGGTGTTCCATAACTAGGCTCAAACAAATGATTGTGTTCTTTTCCAGTTTGTAGGAAAAAAAAACTTAGACAAAGATTCATAGTCTTAAGGTGTATTCCTTAAATATTTGATACTATATTTCTATGTAAGAATCTAATGTTAGATGGGTTTGTGATTCAATCCAAACCATACACGAATTTAAGTTTGATATCTCAAAATGTTACAAGAAGAGCTCTGAGATTTTCAAAGTCCCAACTCCTGAAGAAGTTTAAGAGTCACTAATCCACATGAGGGCAAAGTTTAGAGCAGTTGTAAAACCAAACCCAATAGCTTCTCTATACTTTGGGACATTGTTATTTTACTATGTTTTGCATAAACCAATGTTTCTAATCATATAAGAGAAGTAGAAAGCAAAGTGTTCTAATAAACATTACATAAATGACCTATCCCCGGTTTCTACAGTTTCAAGTGAGAACAGTAGGGCTCAAAAGACAGGAAGGAATCTTTAAATGTCATTTGTACTTTCTTCAAATCACATGACTCAATACCAGCTATTCAACATTATGCATCATTTAAATAGGACATTAATATGTATTGTGCCCAAGAGGTTATGCAATATGCCCTTGAGGTTTTTATGGCTGCAAAAACAAAAAGGGAATCAACTTATCCTGTGTGACTTTCTATATCCTTCGAACAAATAGTGCATTTTCAGTCTCCACCTCACCTGGTAAGGTTCATGAAGCATCACCCGGGAGAAGAGTACAAAGACTCTCATTTGACATGGCTTAGAGCCTGTCTTGCTCAGAGAGACACTAGCTGACCTTTTGATGTCTCTACATGCCGGCAGAAATGGGCCAGAGAATCAGAGAGTTCGTGCCATTGATGGAGGCCTGGAGTCTCAGAACTGCCTCCCAGTTGAGAAGCACGACTGCTTGCCCCACCAGACCAGCACTCCTCACCTGTGCCCTCAGCTTTCGCACATGCCTGGAGAAATTCCTCTGTAAAATAAAGCTGTAGATAGTCCCTGATTTCTAGCACTTCTAAAGTGAGCCATTAAATAGACACCCTGATGTGTAAGCTCTTAAAGCGACTGCTACAAATTTCATCTTTCCTAATTCTCCTCCCGTGGGTGTGGATTCTCAGCTTTGATCATAATATATTTATCTCTGTGAACGGGAAAAACATCATTTCCTTGGCAAAGAAAAAAAGAGTGGAGCTGTAACATTGATTGATATCTGATTTCCAGAAAGTATAATTTTTCTATCATTTCATTAATATTAATGTCATCAAAAGCCAGACGTTGTAAGTGATTGGGAGGAATTTGAAGGAACTGTGACACAGCTTCACTCTGTGAGGTGAATATGTTAAGTTCTTACACGATTTGCTGTAAAACTCATAGCCCTTCAGATTTTTCTGTAGCCAAACACTGATCTTTGGAGAAGGTGTTTCAAAGAATAATAAAAACCAGCAATATTTTGAAACATGATCTTTGCTTTTTCTCTATATCATTTTCCAGTACGCCACACCAATATCTCACCTCTATAAGAAGCTCTGTAATCACTTTACCTGTCAAGAAGGGATGTTTGCATCTTTCTCACTGGAAAAAAAAATCTGTAATGCTTTTCTGATGTAATGATACTTCAATCCGCTCCTGTATAAAGAAGCCAGCTGAGGTTGTTGACAGTAAGATTTTATAGAAATTCAAAATTAAATTTAGTGTGAAAATGCTGTGTGCTTTTTCCCTTTAGAAAAATATTAATGTTACTTTGAGCCCATTGTAATCATTTAACATATCTTTTGTGGCTCTGAAACAATCAGAAGAGTTTCATTGGGTGAAAATATGCTATCAGTGCTGATTTACTGGTTTTATGTATTAGACATTTCTATGCTTTGTGATGGGAATTTTGGGGAGCAGTTTTCTCTTTTGCTATGACCATGTATACCCTCAAAGGATATAAATGTATTACAGATGTTACTATGGGGTCATTTGAAAGGTATGTATAATAAAAAATGATTGGGCAGCACCCCCTTCAAATGTGAAATTTAATCCTCCTTGTGGTCCTTTGGCTCCTAACAACCTTGAGGCCCAAACATTAAGATTACGTAGTTATATAGTCAATAACTCAGCATTGAGGATTCTAAAATATTGTGAGGTTGTGTGAGCCCCTCCACCTGAATTCCTAAATAGTGGAGCAAATTGTGGGACTGACATGATGGTCACAATGGCATGAGACTGAGGAAACCCAAGCCTAACTTCAGAGCACAATTGCTCTGTAAGTGTCCAAGCTCAGGAGATAAGGAGGTGAGGGAGTGGAGATCAGGAAGCCACTGCCACCTAGCTGGGACTCATTCAGAACTACAAAGCCATTCGGGGAAATTCCCTGTCGCTAGGATCTGACCCAAACTTCACAGGTAGCTTTTGCCTTCCCTTGCATCTCCAATACCCAGCCCTGAACACATAATAAGTGCTCTATAAATATTCACCATCGTCACTTCAACCACTAACATCTGAATAATGCTGTACAGGCCTCAATGCTTATACCTCAACCAACACCTACAGCAGGGGCTTTGAAAGTTATACAGCAGGCTTAGGAACAGTGATATGGGATGGGGAACATTGCAAGTACTCAGTCTTTATTTCTATATGTCCATTTAGGTGTACTTTTTGGGTGGTGGTGTTGATGGGGTACCCACAACTATTCCATCAGCAGCCACTGATGATGATCTCATTTCTTCCTCACAACTACCTTGACAGAGAGGCATTACAAATCATCCTTTATAAACAGTACAACTACAGTCAGGCAGGTAACTTGCTCAGTGTCACATGGCTAGAAGGGGCCAAGTTACTTGAGTATAAATGATCTGAATCCAAAGAGTAACCCAAGAGTAGAGTAAATTTGATGTTTTAGAACACTGCACTCAGACCCCACATCCACCAAACCCATTTCCTAGACAGATGCATCAACCTGCAAAAAGGAACCACGTTTGAACTTTGCTCTTCTATTTGAACTAAAACCCATGCTGCTGCCCTATATAAAAAACAAAACACATTTAGCCGCTGATGTTATATACATCTATGTTCACTATTTGAAACAAACAGTTAAAAGCAGATTTCTCGCTCTTGTGCATGCACATGCAAATAATGGGGATCAGGTAAATTCTGTTCCCTCATCCCCAAAATGAGAAGACTGAATTGGAGCATGGTTCTCAAAATGTAACATGCTCACAGATCATCTGGACATCTTGTTAAAATGCAGACTCTGGTGGAACAGGTTTGGGGTGGAGCCCAAGATTCTGCATTACTTACAGGCTCCCAGGTGCTGCTGGTGCCGCTGGTCCTCAGACCACACGTTGAAGGCCCTTCCCACTTTCAGCATCTTAACATCTCTGTGACTGGCATTCTTGGCGCACTAGTCCCTGAGCCTCTTACACCCATTAGAGAGATAATGTCCGCATCATATTGGCTCACACACCCAATTCTATGCCTACATTCCACTTTCCAAATCTATTCCGGGTCAAGGCTGGGATCCACATCCATGAAGTATTCCATAACAGCTGACCTTAAACAACACGGATTTGAATTGTGCCGATCCACTTACTAGTATACTCAGATTTTTTTTTCAATTGACCTGCTCAGTTCAATTGACCTTTGCAGTTCAAAGCTGGGTTGCTCAAGGGTGAACCAACTGGCCATTGGGAATCTGTGATCGTGGAGAGATGACTTAAATTATAGGAGATTTTCGACACTGGTGGTGGTCAGCACCTCTCATCCTTTATTTGTTCAAGGGTCAACTGTAGTTTTTCTCCCCACTAGCCATCTTATTCTGAAGTCCTCTAGCACCTAGAGATTTGTCCTTCTGCCTTGTATTGGTCACTAATTTAGTTAGACTTTGTTAAATCTAACTAATTATAGGCTAATAAATCCATGTCCCTTCATTCTTTTCTGTCCCCAGGAATACTTTCAAATGGTCAGCTCCTTTTCAATTTTTAATTCTCAGTGCACATGTCACTCCTTGGTGACACCGTCTTTGAATACCCAACCTAAATTACTCCCTTTTGCTGCCCCCTCTGACCAGTGAAAGTGCCCTCTTTTAATTTCTTCATATTGCTGATCAAATTTTGACATTTTCTTGCTTATTATCTGCCCCCTCAAGAGAGAGGGACTTTGTTTACACTGTTCACTACTCTCTCTCCAGTGCCTAGAATGCTAACTATAACATAGTAGATGCTCAATAAATATTTGTTGAGTGAATAAATGCAAGAATCAAAGAGATGGGCATACAAGCAGTGCTTAAGAAAATGCTTATTAGATGAATCAGAGACCTATTACCCAAGCACTAATTGTGGAATCTTTTGTTTCTATATTTTTGAAAACTAGTTCCTTGTCTGTGTGTTTCTTCTTTCCTGCTGGGTACTCACAGCGGCTCACATCACAATTAATTCTGAAAGGAGATCAGACATGTGAGTTTCTATTAGTTCTCAGTAGGACAAGTTATCTGTCTGCAGTGCCTGTAGATTGTAAGAAATAATAGGAGTGACCTAAGTATGGACATTTAGGATATGTTCTGGAAACACGGAGCAAATTTAGCTGTGTGTCTCTTCTTGGCTCTTCCATTGATGGAGCCCTCTCTGTAAATCCCTGTCCAAGCTCAGCCAGATCTGCTTTCAGGCTGCCCAGGGACCCTAGTGTCTCCTCACAGACCTCGATTATTTATGAGGCACACAATCTAGCTTTGATGGTGTGCATGGAAAATGGTAGAAAAATGAAGGTTATGGGGAAAACTGGATGTACAAAAACAAACCTGCTTATTAGAGAAAACAACCACTGGTAGGTCTCTAATTGACAGACTGGTGATTTGTAATACTAAGAAGGAATGAGGCTGAAGGCAGAGGTGAAGGCTGTCATTGCTACATGCCATTTATCTCGAGCAGAGGTAGAAGTCCCTCTCTGAGGAAGGCTCTTTAGACGTTTCATCATTTCCTTTCCCCTGTGGTAGAAGCATTGGCCTTGAACTCTTTGACACCTTTGAGAAACACAAGGAAAAGGCTTGATCATGACCATGACACTAGCATGAGTTGACTGCTAATTTCCAAACTGAGGTACTTGAAAATGATGCTGAGTGCTTTCTATGAAATTCTCAATCTTCCAGTCTGAAGAAGATCCTCTCGATTTTTAATTTTTTTAGGGGGGGGGTTGTTTGTTTGTTTGTTTGTTTTTTGCAAACTTCTAATTTGACTGGAGAGTGACATGGTATTGAAATATGGATTCTCCAGCAAACTGAAATGAAAAGGCTTTGGCCTAATTGTAAAACGTGTGACGTGGCATACGGCATGTGGACAGACACAGCTCAATCAGAGCAGCTGACCCTGCAACCTCATTTCAGAAAGGACAAGTGCAGCCAGCCATGGTCCCACATAGATCCTGGAGAGTGTGAACAGAACGGGAGAGTGAGGGTAACAAGCTGGGAAAAGATGTTAGGACTAAGGATGACAGCTACCTTTTATGAGCTACATCACATGAACTAAACTCTTTTATTCCTCAGAGCAATGCTATGAGGTAGGTATCAGTGTCATTATTCCATTACAGACGGGGACACTAAGGCAGGTGAGCTTAAGTCATTTATTTACTTAAATTAAGTGAAGGGTACAAACTGGTTCCAGAACCCACTACGCTAAACTACTTCTGTTTCTGCAGCCGGGACCATCTGAGAGCAGGGCATATGGAGAGGGAGGAGTTGCAGAGCTGCTGACATAATGTCCCTTTCCCACTGCACGCTCTTGGAGGTCAAGAGGGGCCTGAGTGGGCCCCTAGCAGCCACCTTCTCGTCCTGCACAGCCCTGGGGAACACAGTCGGAGAGCCAGACAAAGTGATGAATGATCAGGGCAAGTACATGGGTTATGAATGAATTATGAAACTGATAAATTACATAAGGATTGTTTTTAAGAAAGAGCAAATGAAAGGTTTCAGGTCAGAGTTTAATCCAACTAAACTGGCTAATCTTTTCCCTTTATTTTTTTTTTTCCCCAAGGCCTTCATTATTCTCCTGCGACGACATGTTCAGAATGCTGGGCTGAGCTCCGAGTTCCTGAGACACTAGTGAATTGTCATGATTGGGTCCTCAGCAGGATGAAAATGGGTGTCCCATAACCTCAGATACCACCTAAACAGAACAGCCAGTGAAACTAGAAGGAAAATAACTCCAGGAAGGCCAAAAGCATCATTGTTCCTTTGAAAAGAACTGTGTATAACTTGGAACCCCCTGGGAATGTATGTTGATACTATGTTATTACAGAGGGCATAAAGGACTCCACTGGAAACACACGTGATCTATCTGATTTTCTCTCATACCCTGAGCTGAAGACAAAGGAAATTACTGAAGGCGCTAACACTTGGGTTAAATAGAACAGTTTAAAGTTCCAAAGAGCTCAGTTTGGAAGGAAGCCTTTGATTAATAAAGCATAAATCTTATTGTAGTCATCAACATAAGAGAAAAAAATAGCTCTGTCCCAAAGCTTGTTTGTCTAGAAAAGAATTCTTCTCCAAATCCCTCCAATGGGTTTCAGATGTGCAAATAATGGCTATAATTTATGCAGAAGTGTTAAACCATCAGTGGCTTAATCTACCTAAAATCCTAATGAAGTTCTGCAGTATTATTCCAGTTTATACAGCTTAGCAAACAGAGGCCCACCAAGGACAGAATTTGCCAACCATAGCTCCTGACAGCCAGCTGTGTGATGAGATGAGCTCTCAGATCCCATCTTTGTATAAAACACCAGAATATTATTGGGATTCAAGAAGTCTGGAAGCAGCTCTGAGCAAAAAACAACAAAAAAAAACCCAAACAAACAAACAAAATACACACAACACAAACAAAAAACAACTTTAAAAATGACAATTAGACCCAGTTGTTTCTCCTTTGCAGTGATTCTTCTAAAAGGAAACAGTCCAATGTGGGATTTAAAACTCCCTTTCCTGCAGCTTGCTTTCTGGCCTTCTGCATACGAGCAGGAACAGGCAGGTGGAAGGAGGTGGGTCCTGAACCCTCTGATCCTCATCCAGATTCCTGACTGGCTTGGGAAAGGTGACAGAGATCACTTTCAAACAGGAGGGATAGGGGTTCCTTTGGGGAAACATTTCTCCTCCATCCATCCCGTCACCCCAACACCTCTATCACCACCTCCTATATTATTGTCCACTTTTATCTCTTTCAACCTGAAATGTTTGTGTTCTTATTGCTCCTTTTGAAAAGTGTACGCTTTAGCCTTAAACACAGGTGAATTCTGTGTACTTGGAGGAAGTACCTTATAACTGGTACTGTGAGCATAAAGCCCTCCTCCTGTGGGGTTCTGTGGCCCCTTAAACAGCAAAACTCAGAACATACAACAGACAGCCCCATGCGCACATACACCAAAATATTTATGTCTGGAACCCCAACTTCAGACAGCACTTGCTGCTCTTCTGTCGCTCTCTTCCTGAATCCTGGCTGCCTCGTCCCAGTAGATGATTGAAATCTTTCTTACTTTCTCCATAACTACATGGGGAAATTCCACTTGGAAATTCTCTTTTCCGTCATTTTTCACTTTATATTTGAGAGGCCAGGGAGGAGCCAGGAAAGCACCTCTCTCTTCTCCTCTCTCCAAATGACGTAGGGAGTGTGGATACCCTCCCCACCCCCACATGCCCTCTCTGATTCTAACCCTGATCCTTGCAGAATGAAGCTTTTCCTTTTCATGCTTGCTGCTAGGAGCAGGAGGGGCCGCCCCGGGAAGAGCCCGGAACAGATTCTAATCTCCGAGGCGCCCCAGCTGCTGGCTCCCAGGGAGAGGCCGAGGTCGGGGAGGGCGCTCACAAAGCCCGGCTTCCCTGAAGCTCGAGGACCGGAGACGGGCAGCCCCGAGTCCCGGGCTGCGCCCCGCTCTGCGGGGACGGCGCCACTCCGGACCCGAGTTTTTGCTGGGGGACAACTTACTGTGTTCGCTGAGTGTCCACACCGCAAACTCCCAAATGGGAGAGGGGACAGCAAAGGTTCGTCCGTATCCTAGAGTAGACGCAACAAAAGAGAGAAGAAGGGAGGGAGGAGACGGGGACCACCCCTCTGTCACCCAGAGCGTCCCTCGGGTGCGGATGGGAAGACCCTCCCGGGGGGCGGCCCTTCCTTCGGGCCCCCTCCGGCCCGCTGCTCAGACAGGTAGTTGGAAGGAAAGGAACAAAGCTCCCAGGGGAGGCGGGCGGCGGCC
>NW_005360509.1:766734-769742 GCF_000412655.1 Myotis brandtii
CTTCCCACCACTGCCGCCGCCAGCCGGGGCCCCCGGACGGGAGAGCCCTTGGCCCGGGGGCGGGCTCTATGGGATGCGCTGCCCGCAAAAAGCGGGTGCAGATGCCCTCACTTCTCTCCCGCCTGTCTTCTTCCCAGGGGCGGACTCCCAGCTGCTGCTCTCATGTGACTCCAACATTAATAAGCAGACGAAAGCGCCGGGCCAGGGGCTCGCTGCCCTGCCGAGGAGGGGGCGGGGGTCGAGGACCTGGGTTGAGTCCGGGCCAGGGCAGGGCGCTCCCAGTCTGTGGGCGCCGAGCCTCTCACACAGAGTGGGGCTCAATCCATCATGAGCCGCGAACTTGAATGTGTCTCATGGAAGCAGTTGTATTTTTAGACTCCCCCCCATCCTCCATTCCTTAACCATAGAAAGACCAGCACCGGGCAGCAAATTTCGAGGGTAGCCAACCTCGACTGCTAAGTTAGTTTTCCCTCGTTCTGGATGAAAGAACAAAAAAGCCTCAGAGGTGGTCTTCCCTCACATCCGACCACTGTGCTTAGTATCTCATGTCAGATGGTGATATGTTAGAAAGAAGCTCAGCTTTCCACAGAGCTGAGGAAAAATAAACCAGGGAGTTAATTACTAGCTGTTAAACTAAGCTTAAAGATCTTCTGTAAAGGATGATTGAAATCCAGTCTTCCTTACAGTCTACCCAGAGCCAACGCCCGAGGAGAAATACATTGTGGGGGGCTTTCCTCCCCAAGGCACCCAGCGACCTGGTGCACCGTATGGATGCCCAACAAAATGTTAGCCCTTCTCTCATCTGGGAGAGTCACCTGCCAACCGAGTCCGGGTTTGTTTCTAAAATGTCTGGCTCCTAAATCCTTAAAATAAGCACAGATCTCCAGATAAGATGCTAGAGTCTAGGGGTCACTTAAAACAGCATTGTCTGTGTTACAACTACATAATGAATGTACTTACTGGGGGCGGGGGAGGGGGGGTCAGATGGACAATTAACTACTCTGTTTTTTGTTTGTTTGTTTTTAACAATCTGTACTTGTGCAGTTTCTTAAAAACAAAATTATAATAGATGTATTCTCTCTACTGACCCCTCTCTAACCTACCTAGTATTTCTCCCTACTGAAAACCAACTAAATTCTCAGGAGATATTGACTTGCAACCATTGCAAAGTGCTGATTACCATTTGCTATTCCTCGGGTGGAGAAAAGATCCTGCCTATATTGATATAATGGAGGGAATCGAGGGCCAAAGCTCTTCACCCAGGCACCAATTAAAAGCAAAATTCTACCTTAGTTGTCCCACCTTTTCAAAGGGTAATTTATTCTGACACATGAATTACTTTCTAAAGGATAAAATGCCAAAAGGCTTGTGAGTGATACCGAAGCCTTTCATTTTTAGAAGCTAACAGATATCCACAAAGACACATCTGCATGTACAGAACCTCAGCTTTATTATAAACAACTAAACTTCCTATAGGATAGGTCACTCACTGATGGTTGCCACCCTCCCTTCCTAAAAAAAAAAAAATGACCTCATGAGAAAAAGATGAAGAAAATGTGTTCTCCCTTGGGGAAATGTCATTTTACAAATCATCATTATTATGCTGTGCCTAGTTAATTGCCTACTCATTTGAATTTTGGGGATGCTGTAAAGTGTTGACACATTAATAAGGGGTCAGAAAGCTTTTCTGGCAGACTGGTGAATTTTTTTTTAAGGTGGTACTTTTCCCACAGGATAAAGAGATCTTTCTCTTGGAGATTCTGGGGACCTCTCAAACCCCCTGAAGAGGTCTAGCATATGATACCTGTATGGGAGCTCCTCCGAGGGAGGGGAGGAGGCCAGAGGAAGAGCTGCGTTACATAACCGGTTACCTAAAACTAAATATTCCACTCCAAGAAGCTGTCCAGATGTTGCAGAAAAGAGATGATGAAAAGGCTACGAAAGGGATCTGCTTGCCTTTAGCTGTGGGAACAGTAATAGGTGGAAGACGTCTTTGTGCAGATATTTGTCAGAGCATTGGCACCTCTCTCTGGTGTTCTGCCAGCAGTGGGCTCTCTATTAATTACCTGGGGCAAATAAGCTGCCAGCATATGTATGACCTTTAATTTTCACCCCGTGAAATGAATTCTCTTTGTGCAACATAGTAACTTTGGGGGCTGTTTTAGTGACTGTTGACTGAACCTTGACAAATTATTGGCTTAGGGTGAGAGTTGAAATTCCTGCGGCAAATCCCTTGGGAATCTTCTGACTCCAGGAGGACAGAGGGAATGGCTTTTGCCTGGAAAGTCCTCAACTACTACGCGGAGTCAACACATTTGGTGTCTCCTCATGGTCAGAGCTCTGTTGGCTGCCAACCAGGAGAGTTTGAAATGAAGACGCTGGAATGTTAGCTGTAGAGTGTATGTGAATGGAGGCATAGGGGAGAGAAGAAGGCTTCTCTCAAAGTGTCTTATCGCCTTCTATCAATTTTTGCAACAACGCTGCGTTTCCCCAGTCCATCTACCCCACCCCCTGGTCTCTCTAGGCCGCACTCCCCTTAGTGTGCCTGGGGAGGAGGCACACCTGTGGAGGGATGGGGGGAGCGGGACAGTTGCAGCGCGTGGCATGTTGCTGCAGCCAAGCCGAGAGCCTGACTGTTTTCCTCTGCTTTGCAGCAGGAGGAGGTGGCGGAGCGGCTAGCGGGCAGCTGGCGCCCCGCCTGCGCAAGCCTCCGCCCCCGGGGCTAGCCCCGCACTCCACCGGCGCGCCATGATCGCCACCGGCGGCCTGCTGAGGATTTCCGCCAGGAAGCAGGATCCCCTCCGCCCGCCCAGCCAGGTTCCCAAGCGCAAGCGGAAAGTCCAGAGGAGGCGCAAGAACGACGTGGTGGTGGTGAAGGGCAAGCTGAAGCTGTGCTCCATCTCGGGGCTCATCGCCCTCTGCGGGATCCTGGTGCTGCTGGTGGGCATCGCCATGGCCGTGGTGGGTTACTGGCCCAAGGCCAATGGGGCCAGTCGGGAGGGGGGCAA
>NW_005360509.1:770856-776071 GCF_000412655.1 Myotis brandtii
GCCCTCCCCGGCAGCGTGGACCTGGACTCGAACCTTCTGGCCAAAGCTGCCGCCCCTTCGCCCCCCTTGGAACTGGAGGACTCGCCCCCCGCCAGGCTGGGCTCGCCCAGCTCCCAGTCCGAGGACCTATCCTGCAGCCATAAAGGCTACAGCCCCCTGCGGGAGGCCGGCACCTCCTTGGAGTCGGTTGTGGACGCAGGAGCCAGTAAAAGTCCAGACTGTGAGGCCACCGCCGCCCAGGGCGCGGAGGAGCAGAGCCCTCCCGAGACCTTCCCGGATGATGCCAGCCAAGGGCCACCCAGGGACCAGCCACCCCAGCCAGTGCAGAGGCAGTTTACAAACCAGGAGAAACTCTTCATGATTTCCCGGTCTCACGCCCCAGGGGTAGAGGTCGGAGAACTGGAAAGTACTGGGGATTAGGGAGAGGGAGCCTGGGGAAAGGAGTGAGAAGATAGGCTCACCCTCTTCCCTTGTGGACTTCTCGGAGGGAATCTTCCAATACCCAAAGAGCTGCAGAATGTTGTCCTTGAATTGTGTTCACAAGAGTCCTGTAGATAACTCCAAGCAATTTTTAAAAAGCAAACTAGTCTTCTATGGCCGCTGGTGATTGTATGTCCATGAAAACCAAATGTATTAAAAGGTCAGCAATCTAGTTCATTAGATAAAATGCTCTTAATTTTCTTAGGATCAAAATAATATATTTTTACAGTAACTGTGCACTTTAACTTCTCTTTTGAATCCCTAATTTCCCTAACCCTGTATTCTGCTGCTGGTTTTGTCCATAGCTGCTTGTGAATGACAAGCTTTTTTTCTCCTGCGCTTTTGCGGATCATAGAAGGGTTTGATTCAGTTCTCTGGGAACTGATATTACTAGATGAAGTCAAAGCCAAAAGCATGAGTATGTCAGGAAAGAGCACTTTCCTTATGCCACCCCACTCTGCTCACCCAACTGCCCAAAGGCCTCTCTATTTTTTAAAAGGATATTTACATTTTGCTACTAGGGTTGCTAATGGAGAGAGAGGGGGCCAGAATCTAGTTGGACTGTTACATTCTTAAATTCACTATATCAAGTAGTACACAATACTATATTGAGTACCATGACACCTGTATTGAAAATAGCATTACTATTAAAAATCTTTTTTAATAAAAAAGTTTCGAAACAAAAAAATATCGCCTCATTTTGCCTTGGATGGAACTAATGCTTCTAACACAAACATTTAACAGTTTGACTAATAAATCTAAAATATTTTGCTAAGACACAGCTACTATGATTGTAGTTATTGTCCCTAAAGTGCTCAGCGCCATCATCACTCAAATAATTTCCAGTATATTTTTAAATTTTAAATAGAGATAGTATTAACCATTTAGGAGTTTCTCTTTCAAAAAGAATTAAGCATTAAATAAATAGTAATTATTAATAATGCTTCTAGTTCACCTCCATGTATTAATTTACAGAGCACCTGTTTCATCCTCTTGGAGTTGACTATTTTTAGTTCATAATCTTGTTGTTGTTAATCCTCACCTGAGGAAATTTTTTCCATTGATTTTTAGAGAGAATGGAAGGGAAGGAAGGAAGGGGTGAGGAGAAGGAGAGAGAGAGAGAGAGAGAGAGAGAGAGAGAGAGAGAGAGAGACAAATGTGAGAGATGCATCAATTGGTTGCCTCCCACACACACCCTGACCAAGGCAGGGATCCAACCAAAACCCAGGTATGTGCCCTTGACTGGGAATAGAACCTGAAACCCATCCGTTCAAGGGCTGATGCTCTAACCATTGAGTGCACCAGCCAGGACCAAGTTCATATTCTTGAATCCATGGTCTACATAAACTAAACGATAATGTTAAAATAATGTGGTAGGTTTTTTACACTTGATTTTATTAAAAACCAGTGAGTTAATTTTCAGGAATGTGAGCTATTATTGGGAATGGTGTCACTGTTTTCAGCCCCTTGGATACAAGTTCTGCGGTTGCACACAGCCAAGTCTCTCATTGCAAGAGATTAAAATACTGATTTTAAAGGAAAATTCAAAGATGTGGTCATGTTGGTCCCCATGGGTGAAGCAGTGAGTCCAGTGCAAAGAACGGAGATGTAAGAGTGAGACGGCCCCCAGCTGTCCTCCTGGGCTAGCTGCATAGCTTTGAAAGCCACAGTGCTGAGTCCCAGTCATTTATCTATAAAATGGAAGAAACTGAACACACCTCATAGAGCTATGAGGTGGGGGACAAAGAGTTCTAAGTACAGAGCTGAGCAGAACACTTGGCTCAGAGTATGTACTTAATAAGTGGTGGTTATTGCCATTATTATTATAATATGTTGTCTGAATACATGCAGTAGAAGAGTAGGACGTCCCTCAAGTTGAGCTCAAGAAAGCCTCTGCTGAAGTCTAGACTATCCTCTTATTCTCTATAACTTAGTCAAATCACTTAACCCCTCTGGGTCTCTGGTGGGTGAAGTAATCTCTATGAATGCCTTTGGCTCTGAAAG
Organism: Myotis brandtii; assembly: GCF_000412655.1. Classification (NCBI taxonomy): domain Eukaryota; kingdom Metazoa; phylum Chordata; class Mammalia; order Chiroptera; family Vespertilionidae; genus Myotis; species Myotis brandtii. Next base: position 773,341 of record NW_005360509.1, read on the forward strand.
CTTTACCTAAATTCAGGGTGTTTGTTTTGTCCATGATATAATCATATCATATTTGTACACACAACTTTGCAGTGAATATACTTAATAAATTATTATAATATTCTGTAATCAATTTTAAAGGACCTAGTATATTCCCAGGAATCTGCATTAAGCTAATAACGCACTTTAAAACTGTGGATTAATTTATTTGGGCATTTCTTTATAGCAAAAGTGAGTTTCCACTAGTAAAAGTGACAAGCAAGTGTAATCAGACCTCCAGGTAGTGTTAAATGTCAAGTCTCACATGTTTTCTCACACACAAAAAGAATTCAAATGTCCTTAGGCTTTCTTCTCTATTACCTTGCATAGTGGGTAATTTATATATTATATGATGAGTTGTTTAAATTGCTGAGTAATTAATATACTGTATTAGTGAGTTGTTTAAAAGGAAAAATCAAATTCTAATACTGTAAAATATAGTTTCCAGTCCTCAGAAAATATACTGTAAGAATTTTAGCAAATAATAAAACCACTACTTCTTTAACTAAAGAGCGGGAGACAGATTAAATCTATCCCTTACAAACTAGAAAATCCAGTCCAACTGACTAGACTTAATGATACTTATTGGCTAGTTAATTTAATCAGGTTAAATAAAAACATCTAGTTCATATTGATCTTGTGTGCACAGGTCCTCTGAAATTAAGTAACTTCACCAAACTAATATAGTTCAGTATCAAGTCACATCTATCTTAACCATTGAGCAATTTAAGTGGATTTTTTTTCTTTTTTGCTCCTGAAGATAAAAAGGTTGAGCCCAGTTTTCCAAATCTTGGGAGACTGGGCTTTCATCAGACCTCAGAAGGATCCTCTACAACTATGACAATAGTTGGAATTTACTATTTCCCCCTTCTTAGGAACAAAGGTCATCTGCAATAATAATACTAAATTTTTACTCACTACTTCCCATGGCCCAAGGTCTGTTGTACATGCTTTACACATATTATTTCGATTCCTTCTCACAGCAATTCTATTGGGGTAGGATTATTATTATCCCCATCGTGCAGAGAAAGATGCTCAGGTCAGGACAATAGAGTACTTGCCCAGGTTACACAGCTGGTGAGTGGTGGAGCCAGGAATTATAGTGTGGAGGATTATCTGGATCTATTGGCAGATGCTGAGCTGAAATTGGCACTTCTGAAAGTCAACAAAATATTTTCTACATTTTTAGCTTACTGCTAGATCCTTTTCCTGAAACCATTCTTGAAGATATGCAGAAAGTGTTAGAACATACAGCCAGTTTCAAAGCTGTGATAAGTCTTCAGGCTGGCATAAACAAGACTTTTTTCCATGCGACTTTGCAGGGTTTGTTGTACCAAATCAATTGGGAAATATTGGAAGGGATTTTAGAGATCATGGAATCTTCCCACTGCCAACCATTACTTGTAAATGAGGTGGCTAAAAATTAGAAAGATGGAGTAATTTGTTTAAAGGCAAAAAGCAATGGCAGGACTATAATGTTAAAATAATTCCAATTTGGCAGATGCATTACCCCCCGCCCCCCCACCACCACCACCATAAAAATTTTCTATCATACTAGCTGGATGACCAGGGGCAAGTTACCAACCTTTCAGTGTCTTCATTTGCCCTCCCATACAATGGGAATAATAATGGTACCTACCCCACAGCACTGGAGCAAAGATTAAATGAATTAATACCTGTGTAGTGTGCTTACAACAGGCTTGGCACATTGAGAGTATTATAAGAAATTGTTTAGTTTTATTGAAAATAGAATCAATTGCTAAACCGAATCATTACATATGGCCTTCCTTTTTATTTAGAGAATAATGTTAGGTTTAAAAATCAAAAGTGTAAGGCAACATAACATAATGGCTCAATGTAACTCAGATAGCACTGCACATGCATTTCCACATTTGTTAAATGGATATAAGTAATAGCATCAGGCTCATGGAATCAGTTATTTAAATGAGGACTAAGTAAGCTAATATACTTAACTTAGAACAACTCCTGGCACAAATAAGCCTTCAGTAAATGATAACTCCTATTATTAAGGCAAAATACAGAAAAGTAGTAGGCTAAATCTACTACTCAGTTGTTAGTAAAAGTGCTGCACTGAAAAGTCTTTATAATGTAAGTATATTAGAAATTTAAAAAAAGACACCTTTAAACAAGAGGACAAGCCACTACAATGCCCCCCAAATAGACCATGGAACTAATGAGAGCTAGATGTATGCTCCTCATGGTCCCATAATCAAAATATAAAACCACGAATGATTGCCTGAGCTGCCTATGTGGCTGTATTTGGCCATGATTATTCCATTTCCACTTGTAGAGGCTGGTCACATCAGAAAGGCCAGGCCAAGCCCTGGGTCTCAGCCCCTTTCTGTCAGAGGAGCCGGGCAGGGAGAAAGGCTTCGTGAAGACCTGAAGGGAGGAGCAAGTGCGTGTAGATTTGTTGAAATTATCTGGACCAAACTTTTTCTACTAATGTTCTCTTTAGTCATTCTGGTTTCTTTTTAAAAACGCAGTTTTGAAAAAAAATTTGAGTTAGAAAACTTAGAAAAAACCCTCCAACAACATAGAATCAGGACAAACTAAACATATGCATTTGTATTTTGATCAGAAAAGTATTTTTTTAAAATATATTTTATTGATTTTTTACAGAGAGGAAGGGAGAGGGATAGAGAGTTAGAAACATCGATGAGAGAGAAACATCGATCAGCTGCCTCCTGCA
>NW_005360509.1:776146-818988 GCF_000412655.1 Myotis brandtii
TTTTTTTAAAATATATTTTATTGATTTTTTACAGAGAGGAAGGGAGAGGGATAGAGAGTTAGAAACATCGATGAGAGAGAAACATCGATCAGCTGCCTCTTGCACATCCCCCACTGGGGATGTGCCCGCAACCAAGGTACATGCCCTTGACCAGAATCGAACCTGGGACCCTTCAGTCCACAGGCTGACGCTCTATCCACTGAGCCAAACCGGTCAGGGCCAGAAAAGTATTTTTGTCAAGATATAAAAATAATTTTACAGTCAAATAAAGAATCGAATTTATATTTGTGGAGTTTGTATTCTATAGACCGAGACTGTTAATTTATCTTTTAAAATTTTTTGCTAAAAATCATTGGATGAATATGTAGACTGTTTTTGAATGACTAACTCTGGAGAGCATTCTAAGTATTCTTCAAAATGAATGACTTTAAATGGCTAGGAAAATTATCTGTTTTTTGTATTAAAGTCACCACATGTTGGGGAGTCCATTTGCACCAACAGCTTTAGTCAACATCTTCCTGCCACTTTCCAAACACCCCATGAGCAACTAACTTTGTGGGTGCCATCTATTTCTCTCTAATGTCAGAAAAGCACTGGGCTAGTAGTGTTAGTCCCTATGGGCATGAACCACAGTAGGAGTATACATGGCTGCCATCTGGGATTTCAGCCTTCACCCCGAGATAAAACACTTCAGGGTTTCTACCATCTGAAATTATATGTATTCAACTTTAAAATGGCTCCCAACCCTTACTCCATCAACAGTGCTTGCCTATGGGATGGCCCTGTGTGACAAACAGGATGTTTGGCTGATCCATTACTGAGTTTTTTCTGGTCATGGTGTGTGGTTAGCAGACTCAAAAAGCTTTCACAGATTCACCAGGAGCATCACAAAGCATGTGTCTGTCTCAATAACCTGTGCTGCTTTAGCTGTTTTTCTGAGCCCACACTGTCACCAGTCCCCCTGAAACCAATCACAAGGAAGAAACAGAGGCCACGGACCCAGAGGTGGAAGAAACAGAAAATCCCTCAAAAAGAGATAAAAGGCAGTTAGGCTGGAGTTCTTAGGAAAGCTTTTAGTTTCACAGTGAGCATGAGGTTACTCCTGTTCGCAGTATGTAGACAAGTGTCATACAATGAAACATTACAGTAACTTTTATTCCTTAGAAAATATCCTTTCAGCAAATGTATTGTTGGACATTTAATCTGTAACTTTTTCAATACTTAAAAAATTTAATCTAACAGTATATTATTGACACAAATCCACTCAATACTAGGAATTGCTAACCATCCAATCATGTTTAAATAATGTAAAAGAACCTTATGGGAAAATTGATAAAGAATTGCTTTTAGATTGAGAAACGAGTATGTTTAAACTATGGCTATATTTTGAAAGGAAGAAAATACACAAGTGATTAGTCATAAATGTTGTATTAGGTCATTTGAAGGAGGACCGGCCAAAAAACTGCTCTGTCTCAGTGTAGGACTTTGGCCATTGCTTTTTGTTATTGTTTTGAATAATTGCCTTATTACTCCATTTATTTATAGAACTTAAAAGAAAGTAATTTCACCTGTATGAGTAAACATTTTTGGTGAAGCTGCTGCCCTTTTGGTAAAATAGATCATTTATTTGTGGAACAGTTCAAGATATATTTTAACTGCCCATTGTGAGCCAGGGAGGCACTGTGCTAAGTGGAAGGGATTAAACTATGAAGAAGACACAATTCCAGACTGCAGGATCTTGTGGTAGTATTGTTGTCGACACAGGCACATCACCAATAATTTCAACAGTGTAAGAATTATGGAAGAGTTATTGTATGGACCCTGCAGCTGAAGCTTGAAAAAGGAAGAAAATATCACCTAGGTGCAAAAAAGTGGGAAAGGGGTGTCAGACAGAAAAACCAGCAGAAGCAACTGCAAGGAGGCAAAACACAATTTCATAAGCTAGATCGTCATAAGACAACTTATATTTGTCTTTTCTCTAATATCCCCACAATTGCAGATAAAGCGAAGTGTTTATTTTGAAAAATTAAAAAAAACAAAACAAAAATAGTTGTCATCTATTTATCTATCAGTAGGTAGATATCTTCTTTTATTAGTAATAGATACATATTTGGAATTAAGATTTAAATGATTTGGGCATTAAAATACTCAAAATATATATTCTCTACTATAAGATATTTAATAACACCCCTTTTATAACTGACCTCAACTAACAGAACTTAATTGAGTAGTATCAGTACACTTCTAATAACCTAGCTTTACGAGCAAGAAGGATTTTGCTGAATTATATATTGCTTTAAAATAAGCATTTCATCTCTATATGGGGTATGAAGGGATAAAACTAAGTAGGAAATCTGTCACTCAACAATACTGTTCCAGCATGTTGGATAATGTTGTGATGATTCCCGTGCTGTGAGGATGGGAAACAGCAAACATTTGAGGGCTATTTTATCAGGATTCAGGGCATTTTTACAAAATATAGAATGTATTTCTACATCAATTTGTAACATCATTTATATCTGAGCAAAAATTATGTATCTTTTTAAATAAAGCATCCAATTCCTATTTTTTTCTCACATCCATGTTCATAGCAAAAAGAAGTGTTACTTAGTTGCAAATATGAGAAATGTACCAGTATTCTTCAAGGACTGACTATGCATTTTAATTTCTAAATAGCCAGTCATTCAGGGATATTCACTGAAACCAGATTCAGCTAGAATACTTGTTTGGCATTGTGCAAATGCAGGCTACACTTCTTTTACATACAAAGGTGCAAAGTAAAAGATAGCCTGCCCCCCAAGATATACTCTTCAATACAAATATTCCATTAAAGTACAAAAATAGTAACATTCTGTTTCCTTTAATTCCTCACATTTTTATTTCCTCAAAATTGTTTTAATGCATATACAGTCAAGGCAAAAATATAAAATGTGTTTATTCTTTTTTTAAATTCATGAATGTGAAAATTTTGCAAAAGCACTTTCCTTTCAGATAAAGTTCAACAGATTATCAATTGCAGTTTTATTACCACAGCCACTAAATAAATCTTCCTGTAGAGATATATTTATTGGTAAGCAGCTTAAAACTTGGAAATACTGGTAGATAAAGTGCTATGGGTAATATGACATGGTAAATGGTGTCAGGAAACAAATAGAATCCATGAGAGAGCAAGAAAATTCAAAAGACTAATTTAGTGACCTAAATGCTAATCTTTCTGTATATATAATCACACATTCAAATGTGTTTGGAACACAAAATATTACTTCAGTGTTTGTGCATTTGATTGTATAATTTCTTCCATTTGTGTTCCTAACTTCATTTCAGCCTCATGCCTGAGAACATTTCTTGAGTTATTAGTCTTGCTCAGGATTACTTTAGAAAAAATGAATGCATTGATGATGATGATGATGATGATGATGATGATGATAGGGTTAAAGGAGACCAAAAGTAATTTGAATACTTGACTAATAATATAGTAATTGTTTGCCTCAAAATTTTAAATATCTTCTCAAGTAGAGAGTAAATTGAATGATATCTTCTTGAAACATGTTCTTGCAAAGAGCCAAACACAGTTAAAGTGCATGCTTGCAACTTTCTCAATCCTTAAATCTTTAAATGTTAGACACCAAACACTTGTTTGCATTTTTACAGTATATTCTAAGTTAAGATATGGGAATGAATGCCTTCCAAGGTTTATTTTGTGATAAAGTGAATGAAAAGGACATTTCATGATGCTATAACTGCTTTAAAAAATGCCAGGTTTGATTTTGTCAGGGGCAATTAAATATGACACTTACAAATAAACTGAACAGAGCATCTGGCCAGCCCATAAGTATGAATCATCTTCAATGGAAGTACCAAATTATAGTAAAATAAATAAATAAGTAAAGTGACATGAAAAGAAAAATCTTATTTCAGGCATGATTAGGGCCATGAGTAAAACTAATCCAAGTTGATATGTGGCAACTTCTAATGCAACATTGTTTTAGAAAATTATTTAGCGATTGTACAAATGTGACATGCCTGAGAAATGCTCATTAAGCTGGTTTACACAATAGTTGAGATGTATAACTATTTAGCCATGCTCCCACATTGAAGAAAATGGTAAGTCCCAATCCTAATAGGGTGTTTTGAATTATAACCCCCAGAGCTGGTGCTGAATGCAGAACCTTTTCTACCCACGGATAACTACAGGGTCCCAGAAGTGCCGCAGTCCCGCCTCGCTCTTCTCTGATTTCATTCATGCACGTTATGAAGACCAACGTCAACAGCAATAAAGATCTACACTTGAATGCGTTTCTCTCTTTTGTCCAACATCACGTGGCATACTTACTTCATGGGAGAAAGCGGTAAGGTATTCGGATGGGTCTCAAAATGAATAATCCAGCCATTGTGTCTTTATTTATTTATTTTTAAAATATATTTTATTGATTTTTTACAGAGAGGAAGGGAGAGAGATAGAGAGTTAGAAACATCGATGAGAGAGAAACATCGATCAGCTGCCTCCTGCACATCTCCCACTGGGGATGTGCCCGCAACCCAGGTACATGCCCTTGACTGGAATCGAACCCGGGACCCTTCAGTCCGCAGGCCGACGCTCCATCCACTGAGCCAAACCGGTTTCGGCCCATTGTGTCTTTAGATTGATAAGCACTCCAAGCAATCTTAAAGGCGGAAGAAGGAGAGATGGCTGAGGTGAGCTGAAGGCCCTCTTAAAATCTGGAACATTTTTCCCAGAATGCGCTGAAACTGATATGAGTGCCTTGGATTGATTTCCCTATCTTCAACTGGAATTATACATTTGGGAATCAGGCTGTTGAAATAAAAATTGGGATTGATGATAGAAGTATTAAGTGGAAGGGTACCTAGGATTTTGAGGTGAAAAGTTACAGACAGAAGATCTCAGAGGTGTGTTTAGTGTGTGTGCGCGCACATGTACATCAGGGAACCTGCTGAAACATAAAGCAAGATCATCTTTGCAGCTTACTGCTTTAGTGTGAGGTTTGTGAACAAAAACAGCACAGTATTAAGAAAGCATAGCATAGTAAGGAAACTCTTGCATCAAAGTAGGTCATACACCTATGACAGACTGCAACCTTAAGAAAATCAACAAATACCAAAACTTAACTTCGGTATCATAAAATTTTATCATAGCCCAGGCTTAGGGATAAACTTGCTCATATTTATACTGACAAAGCAAATGAAGATTTCCATGGTCAGTTTTTGTATTGTATTTTGGTTTCCATATCAAATAATTTATATTGTTGTTATGCCTACTATTATCAATATTATGAGCTTAAGTGAAGACCAGACTGTTTCAGAGCTCTGGGCCTTGCCAGCTGGGCTTACTGAGACTAGGAAAGAAGAAAAAGCTCTGAAAGTGAAATGAACCAAACAAATGTCAACTCCACAGGCACTGGAATTAATTTCAGACCAAATTTGCATAATTAAATTAAAATAAAATAGGAATAATTCATTATGCAACTAAGTTGTTCAGTTTGACAATGCAGACTATTTTTTCCCTCAACTCTAATTTAAAAATTCAGAGGTGGTCAGAATAATTTTGAAAGCTTATGTTTGTTCTGATGCCAGTTAGAGGTGTTTTAAAGGAAATATTTCTTATGGAGAGTGTTATGGAAAGTATTCAAAGGACTCTTCTCAAAGGGTAATACCATCGACATTTGTTCATAGAGCTGTCTGCCATACACTTGAAGTGACCTTGATTTTCTCTAGTCTTCATAGAACCAGCCTATGAATTTCTTCTTGAATTTCAAGGCAAAATAAAGGCCTTGTTCAAACAAGCAAATACATAATTGTAAGTACTGCAAATTTTATGTTATTACACTATATTGTACCTGGGAAATTATTTGAATAGTATCATTTAAACAAAATTTTCACTTCAATTTTGGTTTTCCATAGACCACCATAAAGGGTTCAAGCCCGGGTCTAATTAGCATGAACATGGTGGGAATTTTACAACTGTCAAAGGACAAATCAGTTAATGTAGGTTAAAAACAATCAACCATGATTTTTCCTTATTGATCATTGCCGAATCTTCCCTGAGCTGCGCGCTAGGATGCCACAGCTCTAGTAAGCAATTTCAAAATCTTTTCAAATAGAAGTCAGTATTTAAAATATAGCAACACCCCATTTTCAGGTGCTTTGTGTAAAATCACTTTCTTTAATGTTCTAAAATATGATTTCCCTACATCTTGCTCCCCCTACTGTTGAATAGATGTATGTACTCCTTAAAGTAAAAATAAATGCCTGGTTTCAAGGTATTATGTTTTTTCTATAAGAGGGTGCCCTTCCAGGGTGCCCCTCTCCCTATCTCCCAGTCAGCATGTGAGTTAAACTAGATAATAAATCTTACTTTCTATCACCATTATTCCTATCAATAGCATAAGCTCACTCTGTATTGTTTCTGAGTTCTTTTATGTAGCTAGGCCTACGTCCTGGAAATGTGAACCAATGTCCATTGCAAGAGTCAATGCCAATTTTCTTGACCAGAAGTCCTAATGCTGGCCACATGGCCTACCACTGTACCTTCGCTTTGTCCATTTGTTCAGCAAACATTTATCATAAACCTTCTAATTTTCAGACTTTGGATTTAAGAATAAAGATATTAGCCCTAACCGGTTTGGCACATTGGGTAGAGCGTCGGCCTGCAGACTGAAGGGTCCCGGGTTTGATTCCGGTCAAGGGCATGTACCTTGGTTTCGGGCACATCCCCAGTGGGGGGTGTGCAGGAGGCAGCTGGTCGATGTTTCTCTCTCATCGGTGTTTCTGGCTCTCTATCCCTCTCCCTTCCTCTCTGTAAAAAATCAATAAAATATATTTTTTTTAAAAAAGAATAAATATATTAAAAGGATGTATTTCTTGACCTTGAAATATAGTCTAGTGATGGACACTAATAAGTGAATAAATAATTTTAATGTGTGACAAGTGGAGGCATTTTATATGTATATCATAGTTGTTAAGAACATGCATTTTCAGGTCTGAGCTAGCCCTAAACATATTCTCACTTGCCAAATAGTATGGTATTTGTACCTACCTCAAGAGGTTTTTGTGAGGAATAAATGGTGTAAGGTATGCAAGGCCCTGTGCCTGGCATATAGTAGGTGCTCAATAAATGACAGTTATTATTATTATTACTAGCCATTAATGGCACTAAAATCATAGCAGTTATCTAGATTTCCTGGAGAAGGCACTCTTCCTTCAATCACTCACCACTTAAAATTCCTTCATTTGGTTTGACATAGCATTTAAATAAGTTAAGATCTAATCAGACCTTGGGATATGGGATATGGGATATGGGATTTAGTACAGGAATGGGACCTTGCACTGCTGTAGGTGGAGCTGGGGGAAGTGAAGGCCCAGGAAGGGATCCGGAGTGTCAGAGAAGGAGGCACCAATCCAAGGAGCCAAGCATGTCCAGCCACGAAGGCGGGACAACAGATTGAAGACTCCGGCTTCTGTGTACCCCCACCTTGGTGGGTCTGCCACCAGGCTCTGGAGGTGGGCTGGGGCCGCTGCTTTTCCTAACGGTCACCAGTCAGGAAGGAGAGCTGGACGTGGGGTGGAGGAGAGCAAAGGCAAGCTGTGCCCCCTGGCACCGCCGCATCTAACCTCCCAAGAGTAATCACTGCTGCTTTGCTTCCTCCTTCTTCCAATTGGGCTTTTGGCCAATTTTAACTCAGAGCCATACAAAGCACCGCATTCTGAGAAAAATAGATCCAACCTAACTAAATTGACACAGTTAAAAAAACACTAGAGTCCATCTGCTGTCGACTTGGCATCTATACCTTTTAACCATATTTAACTTCCAGATAAAGACATAAGAAAATTATGCCTCTAGCTAACATGATACAAGTATCTCTCATATAATGGAAAACACACTCATACCTTCTATCCAAGACAATATAGATTCAGTGTATTCACTTTTTAACGATGGTCATTCCTCTTATAGTTAAGTCACATTCAACCTTCTGCCATCCTGTAGCTTAAACATTGAGGTATAATAAGGTTAACTACTACCAACATATCTTAAGTTAGATTAAAGAAGATTTGGAGCGGGGAACAAAGAAAGAAAAAGGTTTCATACTTTATATTCCCTTCACCTTCAGCCAATGGCTGGTTGTGATTTCCCTCCTGGTGGTGACCCAAACCTTCATTTCTGAAAAGTCTATGCCAGGAGCATTCCTGACTGTCAGGTGGCTGTAAGTTTTCATTATAGAACATGGGACAACAGGCACCATCAGGATCTCCTGTATTCCAGACCATCTCTCCCTCCGTTGTGTGGTAGCAAACTTATTTCCTTTGACAGTCAGAATTAATCACATCCGTGAACACAGTAACCCTCCTTTGTCTGTAGGTTCACTGGCACAAATAGCCTTAGGAGACCACAAGGCAATCTCCACTTTCAGCTTGATGGAACGCTGTGTCCCTTGGTGGGAACATTCCTTCCTAGGGAGAAGATCTTTACATCAGCAGAGCCCAAAGTTGCAGCCTCTTAGAAGCGAAAATCTCACTACTAAGTCATCAGGGATAATAATGAGAGGAACTACTCCTCTCCCCATCCCTTGATTATTGAACATGTGAGTCATGGCTATGGAGAAACATTGACATGTATTGTTTGCTGTCTCAGAGTATATCACATTCTAGAGAATATTGCTCCAGCTCTGCAAAGTGTCGCAGTGCTGTGTGGCCTTCAAAAGACCATTTCACTGTTTTATCAGGCCAGCTGTTTAGACCATTAAACCTGGGGGGTTTGCAGTGCATGAGCCCATTGCTACATTACATTCACTGTAAACTTAGTTATATTGTCAGAATCAAAACTATGGAATACCATCATGGTAATAAAGGCATTCTGAAAGCCCACAGATGGTGATTTTGGCAGGAGCAGTTCCACAGGGAAGGCAATTCCATATCCAAGGTAAGTGTCTACTCCAATGAGAATAAAACATGGTGAAGTGGTCTAATTTAATCAACCTCCCACCCACTTGGGGGCTCATTGTTGTCTCTGCTGTCATAATTACTTTGTTCATAAGCCCATTGGACAACAATAGGGGTGGCAGGGAAAAGAGTATGACTCACATTTACAAAATGAGTTATCTTGTCTACCTGCTTATTAAATTCTTCCTCTTTTGAGACTGTTATTTGGTGAACATAAATATGGGACACAAATATCTTTACCTTCTGTGCTCATTCAAAATAGTGCTACCCATAATACCGCTTTCCCTGTACCTTCCTGTTTACCAGTCACCTGTCACCAGTTCTCTAATCGTGTTCTTTCTAAGTCCTGACACTTAGGCTCTGAATAAATGCGGAGACATACTTCTGGGCATTCCTCCTCCCAGGCAAAATAAACAGCCCCGTGTACTCTGCCCACAGGAGGCCTTCCTTTTGGCTGTCTTCCAGGGCACCCTGGAGTGGGGCTATGCTAGTATTGCTGCCTTTCAGCAAAATTTTGTAGTTTCCATGTTATGAGTTCTTATCTCTTTTGTTAATTCCTAAGTACTTTATTCTAATTTTATGCTATTATAAATGGAATTGTTTCTGTCCGTTCCTTTCCAGGTTGTTTGATTTTTGTGTACAGAAAGAAAATGTAACTGGTATTTGTGTATTTTACTTCTTTGCTGATTTCATTTATTTGATCATCTTTATGGAATTTTTAGGGCTTTCTACATGTAAGATCATATGACCTGCAATTTGAATTTTATTTTGTTTTCTTGCCTAGTTGCTCTGGCTAGGACTTCCAATACTACATTAACTGGAAGTGGTAAAAGCTGGCATCCTTGCCTTGTTTCTGATCTTAGGGAAAACGCTTTGCAGGCTTTCGCCGTTGAGTATGAGGTTCACCATAGGTTTTTCATGTATGGCTTTCATTATGTTGAGCTATTTTCTCCCTATTCATAGTTTGTTCAGTGTTTTTATCATAGAAGGATGTTGAATTTTGTCAAATTATTTTTCTGCATAAATTTAGATAATCATATTGTTTTCTCCTTATATAAATTCCTGTATAAATCCCATTAGTCATGATTTATAATTATTTTTATATGCTGCTCAGTTAGGTTTGCTAGTATTTTGTTGAGTTTTTTTTATCAATGTCCATAAAAAAAATATTGCTCTGTAGTTTTCTTGTAATGTCTGTCTGGCTTTGGTGTCAGGGTGATGTTGGTGCTACAGAATGAGTTAGAAAGTGCACTCTTCTTCATTTTTTTGAAAAAGTTTGTGAAAAAATTGTATTACTATTTTTTAAAATTCACCCATAAAGCCATTGGGTCCAGGATTTTTTTCTTTCTTAGGACATTTTTATTTTATTATCAATTCAATATTTTAGTAGTTATTGGTCCATTCAGATTTTCTCTTTCTTCATGATTTAGTCTTGGTAGGTTTTATGTTTATAGGAGAACAGGCAAAATTTTATGTTCAACCTGTATTGTAATTTAGCCTCCTGAGAGATTAGACTTTGAGTTGTGTTTTTAAAAATGCCAATTCTGCAGTTACAGGAGATAAATTCATAGCTCTTTTAAAAGCTGGAAACTTAAAGTCCTGAGCTCAGTATTCTTTCTCTAAACTTTCTAGCACCCTTAGAAGCAGCCAACAGACATTACTATGCTCTTTATTTTTACTAAAATGTTTTATGGCAGCTGTTATTTTATCACCAAAAACCTTGTCGGTCAGAAGCCATTGATTACAGGTGATTACAAGTGACAATTTAAGTAACTGTTTTGACACCGAATGCTGTGGACTGCCAGTGCCCTGTTTACTTCTAGAAACATGTCACTAATTCCTTTAAATCTAATCAAGTCAGAGAACCTATTCCAGACTCCCATTCTGAGGTACCGGAGGTTAGGGCCTCAATTATGAAATTTGGGAAAACACAAATCTGCCCAAAACACTCAGAGAAAAAGAAGTTCTGGTTGGACAGCCTTCAGTAAAGTCTGTTCTTAACCAGCTTTTCTACCCCAGGCACCAAAATCTCCCTTGTCCATGTGACACATTTATAATAACACCTGCAGGAGCTCTTTAACACGGGGTTTCATAAAGACAATTAAAAGTTAGAAAATGGCCCAGCCGGTGTGGTTCGGTGGTTGAGCCTCGACCTATGAGCCAGGAGGTCACAGCTCGATACCTGGTCAGGCCATATGCCCAGGTTGTAGGCTCAATCCCCAGTGTGGGTGTGCAGGAGGCAGCCAATCAATGATTCTCTCTCATCATTGATGTCTCTATCTCTCCCTACCTTTCCCTTCCTCTCTGAAATCAATAAAAAAAATATTTTTTTAAAGTTAGAAAATGATTGATCTCATTCAATTTAATGAGAATTAAATAGACTTCCCAATGTACATAATGTACTTACATATACACATACTTACATACACACACGTGGAAGTGTTATGTGATAAAGTTCCAGTATAAATACAACCTAAGAAAAATAGATTAATCTTGAAACATTTGTGGCTAAGTAAATGGTTGCTCTCTGGGTTCTTCTGTCCCATCATCCAGGTATAGCTTTCAGCTCTCATTGTTGGTTTTCTGGGCCTTTTGTGAGGGTCTCCACTACAAATTGGAAAAGCACCTTTGGGCGTAGTGTTGCTCTAAGCACAGAATGCATATCCCCATGCCGCTCACTCCTGGGAAGTATTGTTTTACCAGGAAACTGCTGATCCCAGTAAACAGAATGCAAAATGCTTGTTGCTAGTTGTTCTTACCCAGGAAGTGTGCCTCTCTCTGTCTGGGTCCACCTAAATGCTCTCTCTGTCTTTGTTATGTTGTGGGGGTGGGAGGGTTATATAGTCCAGAAGTTTTTGTTGTCAGGGTGAGTATCTTGGCCTCTGTGACCCCTTAAAAACAGAGGCAAGGATGTACATACACAACCTTCAGTACCTTCTAATACAACTGCTCTCTTGGCTCAATGGTGGGGGCTCCTAGGTGGTCTGAGCACCCTAATGTGCAGGTTCTGGTGAAATGGCCTCATCTGGCCAAATATTAGACTCCTTAACCATTCTAAGAGCAAGGAACCCAAAACTGAAGTCCATGCTTTGCTTAGAGACTGGGGCCCCAGCTCTGTCCGAATGTCTTTAAATGTTAAATTATTTTCAATTAACATGTTCTCATTGGCAGGTTCTCCAAACGTTATAAGACACAAGTGATTCTTAAAGAGCCAGTCTTAACCCCCAGATCTAATGTGAGTCCTGAACTCAAGGGCTTACAGTCGGGGTAAATGGCATGTGGACATAGTGCACAGCCCCTGAGAAGGTAAGGGGCACCTGTTTTGTGATTTCAATACAGAGCTGATGAGGGGTAGAGAGAAAAGAACAAAAAGAAAAAAGACTTTTCAGCTTTCCCAAGGACGATCTATTTGCTGTAACTATTTCCATAGCTGCTACGTTTCCGCTGTGTTGTGATTATTTATAGACAGTCAAAAGAGTCTCTTTTCCATGTGTAGGTTCCAATTAAAATCTGGCTGCAATGCATCAAACCTGTGAAGGCAGTGCTGGAACTGTTGGCGTGCCACCTGGCTCCACTTCCCCCAAATCAGATTCTTTTCCAAAGAAAAATAACTTTTTGGAATCCTTTATCTACAAGGTAAGCAGTGGAAGGGCTTAGCCATGGGAAGAAACATGTTAGCAGAGTCTCCATGGCGGTTTTCACTCTTGGCTCTCCATGTAATCAGTCCCATAAGCAGAAAGTTCTACCCCAATATTATGTTCCTTCTTTATTGAGCAAAACCATTTTTTTTTCTGTGAAGTAGGAATGTCCTGTCAGCTTCTCACCGTTCAGTGATTCTTGGCAACATCAAAAAACCGGGATGACAAAAGGGGATGCTTTCTGAACATAAAGACGCCGGGTCCTTCAGTCTCTTTCAAGAAATAATGGTGTCAGCAACGCCTCTCAGCTGAGATTATCATCCGCACAAACAGCCCCGAGGTGCTGGGAAAAGCCTGGGTTGCTAAGAGCACAGGCATACACGCCACTTTCAAACCAAAAAGCACCCAGTTTGGGGGGATATTAGGACTCCCTGTTACTTTGTAATGATTCCGGAAGCTCTGGTATTTGGAGCAAAGGAACAATAAAATATAGGGAACACCTGAAAATTAATCATTGTGTAGGAAGAAATGACTGTTGAGATAATAACGAGCAGCCATAGGAATGCAACTCCACAAATATCACCCCTGAACAGTGTGGGAATGTCGCAGGTGGTAGATGTTTCTATTATGTGAATGAATAAAATTAAAGTAACTCAGGCCCCAATGAACTGTAGAATGCCTCTTCCATTCCCATCCGCACACTGAACTCATTTCCCTTACCTTTTCTGTTTTGTTTGCTTTTTTGTTAATCCTCACTTGAGAATATTTTCCCATTGATTTTCAGGGAGAGTGGGAAGAGGGAAAGACAGAGAGAAACGTCGATGTGAGAGAAACATACTGATTGGTTGCCTCCTGCACGAGCCCTGACCAGGGCCCGGGCTGGGGAGGAGCCTGCAACCTAGGTACGTGCCCTTGACCGGAATGGAACCCAGGACATCTTTGGTCTGCAGGCCAGTGCTCTATCCACTGAGCCAAACCAGCTAGGGCTTTTTCCCTTACCTTTTGAGGTGGCCATCACTGGCTTGTCCTGGCTCATGGATCCCGACAAAGGTCAGTGCATGTAACTGTGGGGAACGAGAAGCAGCAACACTGATTGCTTCCTAATGCTTCTAAGTGTCACGTGGGAGGATGTGCTTCATGTTGCTCAGCAGAGGGTCCCTGAACGCACCCAGACTGGCATGTGAACTTGGCGTTCCAGCCAAAGGAGTCATTCCAGATGGGGATGTTCATGCATACAAGCAGATCTGAGTCAGTGTTGTTCTCAAAAAGTAGGTACTGATACCAAGTGATGGATAATCCCTTTAAAATAATCAGCTCTTGTAGCAGATCACTGGTTCCCTATTGTGGTGATTTTGTCCCCGTTCAGGGACATTTGGCAATGTGTAGAAGCATTTTCAGTGGGAGTGTGCTACTGGCATCTAGTGGGTAGAGTCCAGGATGCTGCTAAACATCCTATAATGCACAGGACACCCCTCTCCCCTCTCCCTGCCCCTTTCAACAAAGAATTAATTTTCCCAAAATATCAATTAGTGCCCCGGGTGAGAAATGCTATGAAGTATTAAATATGGCCACAAATGTTCTGCCACTTCTTCCATTAAGAGAGGGCGTCTATTTCCCCACGTGGGGCTTGCCGTGACTCATTAAGTGGAGGAAGTGATGTTCAGGCCCCTGAGCTGAGGTCTCACGTGGCCTTTGGGTTCTGCCTGTGTTCCCTGAGACCATCTACCAGGTCATCTCAGGGTGCTGCCCTCAGGCCATCCTGCCAGGAAGAAGCCCAAAGTGAAAGATTAAGTAGCTAGAAAGACCCAGTTGCCAAGCAAGGTCAGCAGATGAACCCCAGCCACCCCACAGCATGGGGAGAGATAGTGCACAGCTGTTCTATGTGACTAAGGTTCGGGCTGGGGTGCCATGCAGCCTCAGGTAACTACAGCTACTCGATGAGAACTAATGTGGGTCTGGATAGTGTTTACGTTCCCAAGTGTTCTCCACCTGATGGTCCCACAACCCTTTCTAACAGGCCTACCCCCAGAAAATGCAGCATCTAAACCTATTGTTCCTTTTCCTCCAATGACACAACCCAAACCACCACTGGGATCTGCTTCCCCTTCTTCCTCTTAGTCAGGTATGTTGAGGGGAAGAGAAGAGGCTAGGGGAAATAATAGTATAGATATGAAAGTCCCTGTTAAATGATTATGTGGGGGGTTATTTTATTTTTTGCACTCCGCGTGTGGTTCTCTGGAAAACCCAGGAGAGGCTGTGATTCTACTCACCAGCCCTAGGAGTGGGGGGGGGGGGGGGGGGGTGGTGGTTGCATTCCTTAGGACATTAGTCCTCTGTAGTTACTCACACCCAGCCAGATGCCAACACCCACCCAACCAGACAGAAGGCAGCACGAGGGTGTTTGGGGCTGAAGAGGAGCACAGCACAGTCGGTCTTCTCTACTCTGTGGGGCAGAGGGTGACAGCCATGGGAGCTGGTGACGCTGGCTCTCTATCTTCAACCTGACTTCTCCCCACTTCCTGCCTCCCGAGCAGTCAAGCCCTCTTAAGCCGCCTGCCTGCCCCAAAGTGTGGAGCACAAGAACTCAGAGTGCAGGGTCGCGCACCCCAAGATTCAGGCACTGCTCTCTGTTGGGCGAAGCAGGGCTTGTTGGCAGCTGGCTGCCCAGGAATCTGTGGGTAAGGCGCTTGCTTCATCATCAACAGGACTATCTTCCAGAGGTGGGGAGTGCAGTATGGAATAAGGAAGCCTCGTGGGGTGGAACATCTCATAATAAACGCGTGTGAAACATCTGAAGGAAGCAGGATGGACTGTGGTCCGTCGGGAGCGTGGGCCCAAAAAAACCACCACAGCACACACACAGGCTCTGTGCTCCCACCTGATGGAAGGGACCAGGCAGCCTAGTCTTTACCAGAGAATGCCGAGGAGGGGGGCTGGGAAAGGAAGGAAGGAGGCTCACTGATGTGGAGCAGAGACAGGCGAGGGCCCACTGTGGCAGCTGGACCACATCTTTGAAGGAATGAGAGCAACCGGCACACCGCCTCCCAATCTTCACGGCATCTAAACTGCTTTCAGTTTCCTTATGCATCCGAGATTCTCAACCCTGACTGCACATCAGAATTAGCAAACTGAATTGAGCCGAGCATAAATAATAATTCATAATAATATATCATGATCTAGAGAGTCTGATAAAAATTGTCTGGGGTGGGATCCTGGCACCAGTAGCTCCTAATGTGCCGGTATTTGTCTGTTTGCGGGGCAGGAAATTATTTTTTTTCTATCTGCGGACTGTGGCGCTTGCCTTCTTCAGCCCCTGGACAGCTCACTGTGGGTTCCACAGTCAGTGTTAGCTCCAGGAGGAACTCAGGAGCGTCAGCGCCCTCTGCTGTCGGCCAGGACACTGCACGGCTCCTAAGGAAAACATTCCATTAGGCAGGGCAGAGCCATTGAAGAAAAATGAGAAAATACATATATACAGGAAAAAAAAGACGTAAATAACCTGCACTCCTCAATGTTAACAACTTATGTATATATTCTCAGAATTTTTTGATAAATTTTGTTCTTCACAAAAATAGACGTAAGGCTGTATATGCTGTCTTGTTAACTTTTTAATTCATATTCTATGAATGCATTTTGATGAAAATAAATTTAATTTAATATTTTAATTTCTTATACCATTAAATGGTATTTAATATGCAATAGTAATAAAATATATAATATTTACTAAGCACTTACCACATGCCAGAAACTGTATGTGAAGTACTTGACATTAATAATCTCATTTTATATTCACAACAACCCTATAAAGTAGGTATTACAAATATTCCCTTTTTATAGATAAGGATATTGATGTTATAGAGATTTGGTAATTCCTCTAAGGGGTGGAACCAGAATTAGACATCAACATTTTACTCTATATTTCTAGGTATAAATATGTATTAGATCCATTTGTCATTGTTACCATATTGTTGTGTCTTTTTTTAAATTAAGTTATATGGATATATGTTACTTTACCTTTATTTTTTCAATATTACTTTGTATTGGTTTAGGTGTATAGCATGGTGGTCAGATGATCATATACTTTATAAAGTGTTCCTCCTGATATTTCCAGTATTCACCTAGCACCATTCATAGTTATGAGAAAGGGAGGAGGAGGAGAGAGAGAGAAACATCGATGTGAGGGAGACAGATCGATTGGTTGCCTCTCATATGCATCTCAGCTCGGGCCAGGACCTGAGATCTAACCTGCAACACAGGTATGTGTCCTGGACTGGGAATCAAACCTGAGATCAGGGCACATTTGTAGAACTTTTTATCATGGAAAGAGAGGCCTTTTTTTTTCTGCTTTTTCTCTGTTGAGATGGTGATAGGATTGTGTTTTTTTTAAAATTAAGAAGATTGCAATGAATTATTTTTCTAAAGTTTTTTTTTAAAATAACCTTTTATTCCTGAGATAAACCCATCTAGGTCATGATATAGTATTATTAATTATTATTTATGCACTTCTCAATTCAGTTTGCTAAGATTTGTTTAAGATTTTTAAAAATCTTTTTTCTTTCTCATTACATTGGAGTGTCAAGATTATACTAGCTTTTGTTCTCTACAAGAGTTTGTATGAACTTGGAATTAATGTACCTTGTCTTTACCTGTAATGTCAAATGTGCTGAAAGTTTCTTTTTAAGAAGATTCCTGTCTACTGATTACGTTTCATTATTGATTACTGGAGGCCCGGTGCACAAAAATTTGTGCACTTGGGGGGTCCCTCAGCCTGGCCTGTGCCCTCTCACAGTCTGGGACTCCTTGGGGGATGTCCACCTGCCAGCTTAGGCCCACTTCCAGGGGGATTGGGCCTAACCTGGCAGTCAGGCATTCCTCTGGCAGCCTGGGAGCCCTCGGGGGATGTCCACTTGCCAGTGGGGAGCAGGCCTAAGCTGCAGTCAGACATCGTTAGCACTGCTGAGGAGGCGGGAGAGGCTCCCGCCATCACCACTGTACTGGCAGCTGTCAGCCTGGCTTGTGGCTGAGCAGAGCTCCCCCTGTGGGAGCGCACTGACCACCAGGAGGCAGAGCCTGCATTGAGCATCTGCCCCCTGGTGGTCAAGTGTTGTCATAGTGACCAGGGATTCCCAGTCATTCTGCTGTTAGGGTCAATTTGCATATTACCCTTTTATTATATAGGATGAGGATATTCAGATTTTCTATTTCTTCTAGAGTCAGTGTGGTTAGGTTGTATTTTTTAAATTACTCAATTCCATCTAAATTTTCAAATTAATGGGCTTAAAATTGGTCATAGTTCACTCTTACCTATTAAATCTAGGAAGCATCTATAGTTGAGTCCTCCTTTCATCCCACTATCTCTTGTCTTCTCTCTGTCTCCTTGATTAACTACCTCAGAGGCTTGTCTGTTTTACTCATATTTTTCAAAGAACCCATTTTTGGCATTATTTCTCTTTTTATGTTTGTTTTCTATTTCATTAATGGTGGCTTTTATTTCTATAATTACCTTCCTTTATTCTACTTCCTTTGGGATTAATTTGCTGGGGATTGTTTTATTTTGTTTCTTATGTTGGATGCTTAGTGCCTTAATTTTTAGCCCTTTCCTTTTAAATGAAAGCATTAAAGGTTATAAATTTCCATGTTAGTTTCATAGCATTTCACTATTTTGGACACAGTATTTTTGGTTCTCCTTTGACCTGTGAATTATCTAGAAGTTTTAAAATTTTCCAAACATGAACTAATGAACAAAATAAACGGAAGAACAAAATAGATCCATAGACATGGAAGCATAGAACAGAATGTGGTATCTCAGAGGGAAGGTGGGGGAGTGTGGGTGAGTGGGAAGTGGTCAACCAAAGAACTTGTATGCATATGTGCATAATCCATGGACATAGGGTGGTGAAGGCCTTGGGTGGGGGCATGGGAGTTTGGGCTAGAAGGGGTAAATGGGGAGGAAAAGGGGATATGTGTAATACTTTCAACAATAAAGATTTTTTTTAAATAAAATAAAAATTTCCAAACATGGAGTTATTTTACTTTTCTTTTTACTCTTAATTGTATTTTGGTCAGAAAATATGGGTTCTGTGATAGCAGGCCTTTGTTTCTGTTGAGGTAGTTATGGCCTCTGGGTGATCAATTTTTGAGAATGTTCCCATGTGTTTGGAAAAATGTGCATTCTTTAATTGTTGCATACAATATTGCAGGTATCTAGCCTTGTTAGTTATGCTTTTTAAACCTTCTGTCATTATTCAGTTTTGTCTGCTGGAACTATTAATTTCTAAGAGGAATGTGTTCAAATCTACATGTGTTTGTTTTCTCCCTGCAGTTCTATTTTTTTAATTAAATTATGCTGTTACAATTTTGACATTTCATATCTTCCTGATGAATTGAACTTCTTATCAGTTGGAAGTGAACTTTTACCACTAGTAATGCTTTTTGCTTGAAGTCTTTTGTAGTTATTCACTAGCTATGTCAACACTCTTCTGGTATATTTAATTAAAATGTGTATTTTTGGTTGATCATCATTTCGTATATCTTTTTCTATTATCTGTCAATCTTTGCATTCTTATGTTTTTGTTATAAACAATGTATGGCCAGAATTTTTAGAATCTACTTAGTTGCATTGTTTTTTAGTATTTATTTTAGGGAGGGATTTGGCTCGTGAATCTGGGAAACCATCAGTTTCGGTTTATTTTGGCTTTTATTTTGCCTTTATCCTTGAAAAATGTTCTCTCTGCCTGTAGAATTCCAGATGGTCAGTTCCCCACTCCAAAGCTATCACTTCGCACTCTCTGGCTTCCATTGCTGTGCTTGGGAAGTCAGAATTCATCTACTAGCCAGTTCTTCGTGGGTCTTAGTTTTGCATTTTCTCTCTGGCTTCTCTAATGTCTTCTCTTTTTGCTATTCTGAAGTGTCTAGATGTTTGTTTGTTTGTTTAATCAATTATCTTGTTTTTCACTGGATATCCTGGATCTGATATTCTCTCCCCAAAGAAACTGACAAATATAGTTGATTGTTGCTGAGTTACATAGGCTTCTGAGTCAGCATTTTTTAAATTGGAATTAGGTCTACATAATGCAAACTTGTTTTGACACAGCTGCCATTTCAGATTCGAATGACAGAATGTGGTAGGGAGGAAGCGGCACGCACTTTAAAGCTGTTTACAGCGGCAGAGCTGACTCCCTCCGCCAGGTCACTTCAAAACTCCCACTTGGCTTGAAGGAAAGATGGTCCTTAGGCTCTCCAGCTTCATTCCCTTCTCTTTCTTCCCCTCCCTCTCTCCTCTTGCTAGCTGACAAAACTCTATCTAGATCTTAAGCTTAAATTCCAAAGGAGTACAAACCCTTAGGAATGGAAAAGAGTTCTGGTCCAAGATGCTTAGGCCCTCCAATATCAGACATTTCTGAGGGGCGGGGGGGGGGGACGGAGAACGTGCCTTTTCAGTAGAAATGAGGCTGCTTTGGACTGTTTCCTAGGCGGTAGAATAAGTAATCCATTTGATGTCTGCATAATAAGGTGTGTCCTTCTATTTTCACTCCTCTCAGACATGAATTATTGAAGACTCTTATTGTTCCTCTGTAAGCCCTGTACATAATAGAGAACTCATCTTGAAAAAAAGGAAAAAGAAAAACTGGAAGTAGCAAAAAATAATGCATCTCAAGCTTGTGATTCCTGCCAAGTTAAAATCATTTCTTGTGCTTTTGTACAAAAACAATGTTTATTTTCCCCATTTTATTTCCACCCTGTGCACAAGGTAATTAAAAGGAGGTGCTTTCAGAGACACCTGTAGGGAGAGGCATGAGAATGTCTGATCATTTTTAATGCGTTTGCCTCTGCCTTTTCTTTCTGACATTCTGCGTGAAACGTTAGCAGAGGATGCCTTCGTTAAACAGTCAGTGCTGCTTCTGCCTTAGCAAGTGTTTGTCCCTCCAACAGAGAAAGTGCACAGGAGGGAACCAAACTCTGTGAACCACAAACTGCTCCTTGCAAAAGGCAGCCTCTTGGTTTCTTCTGAGCAGTTAGCCACCTGCTGCGTCTCCACTTTGAACAATTGCTACGAGAGGAGAGCATCTCTAAATAATTGTTTTAATGGACGGTGAGACAGTATATTTTGGACTAGAAACAATCTTCAAGATTTTGAAAACTAATTTGTTCAATACTCGATAATAATTCACAGTGAGAGGAAAAGTAGGCTATATCATAAGCCTTATATTGCCTTTTCCAAACTCTGTTTCTTTGCTCTTACATATGTAATGGAACACTAGATTTTACACCTATTTTTGCATTCACTTTGTAATTTTCCCCTTCTAGAATTAAAAAAATCTCAGGGACTGTTGGTTTTCCTGTGAGTGCCATCTGCTGGTCTGCATATCCTGACGGGTTTTAAGCTTCAATACTCTATGGAAAACTTAGAACAAATTTTTAAAGCAATAAAAAATCTTCACTCAGAAATTTTGTTTAAACATTATTTCACATGCACCTGATATTTGTCATATTTTAATTCACATATCCTTTTACCCCCAAAGCTATAATTACCATGCCTTCAAGTCATTCATATGTATGTTCATATTTATATAATTTTACTTTATACTGTATGTTATTATAATGTATGACTTTTCTATTTTCCCTGAAAGTTAAGAAATCTTGGAATGATAACATTCATGTTTTATTACATAATCTCTAAGAAGCAAGTTTCAAAGCTACAAGAGAAAAAATTGATTATTTTAACATTTTATATGTGGATTAAATGAACTCTTGCCAACCTCCGAAAATAGTATTTACATCTATCTCAAACACTTTAAGTGGGTAAATTGTGGATACTTTCTTACAAGTATCTAGTTATATAGATATAACTATATAAAATCTAGTATAGATATATTAGTCATATCTAGTTACCAGCAATTTTTTTCTTCTAGTTGTCTGTAGTTTATGATTAATGCCTTTTAATTTTGCAAATGTTCATTAATTTTATTTATTGTATTGTTTCAAATAGATTTCTACCCATGATCTGTAGTCTAGATGGCTTTCAGACAAAGAGGCATCTCTCTACGTTTGTATGTGCATCCAGCACTGAACGACACCCCGTGGCTGGCTGCTGTGCTTCGGCATACTCTCAATCTCAGTGGCTAGCGGAGCATCAGGGCCCATCAGACTAGATCAGCCTCCTCCCCTCACTCTAGCAGCCCTCAAGGAGCAACATGCCTTTTTATGGAGAAAATGACACTTGCTTCTGTCTCAACCATTCTTCTATTTAAAAGTATTCAAATAAAAGCCAATATTATAAAGCTCGAAATGGGGCAAAAAAATGTGACACATGATCAAAAAATAGAAAGAAGTCAATAGAAGCAGACCCAGGTGGCCCAGATGTTGAAATGGCCAGACAAGGGCTTTAAAACAACTCTGATAAAAGTGCAAAGAATAAAGACACGAAGCGCTGCACAAAAACACTGAACTCGATTTGCTTCTCACAGGGTTAGCTATTCTTCCACTTCACACGGGGCTAGGTTTGAGCAAATAAAAAAACATATTACAGATAATGAGAGTCAGGTTTCTCGCTGTCAGAGGAAAAAGTTACAAATGAGGAAAGGAAGAAGGCAAGAGTGAACCCTGAGGAGGCGTTTGATTAGAACGGGAGACATGGGTATGGTGTGTGTGTGCGTGTGTGTGTGCGTGCGTGCGTGCGTGTGTCGAGGAGGCGTTTGATTAGAATGGGAGACATGGGTATGGTGTGTGTGTGTGTGTGTGCGTGTGCGCGCATGTGTGTGTGTGTGTGTGTGTGTGTATTTGACAGACAGATTTGGAAATTAACAGAGAGAGGCGTGTATGCTTGGGTTAGTATATATACATCTATTTCCACACTCTCCACTGAGAGGACTGGAAACAATGGCGCCGCAGCAGCAGTGAGCACACTCAGAGCCCAGAGCTTGGTTTTTCAATTCTTCTCCAATGAAAGGGAGCGGGGTTTCTTGCAAAACAGATTGACTCTAGAGATGGGGCAGGGGAATACCCGATAAAACCGGAGCATCTTATGAAAAGAAGTACTCAAAAGAGGGTGGGGATACGTCCAAAGGCATAGGCCCCAACATGGAAAAGCTCCTGGTGGCCAAAGCTGGAACAAGTTGAGCAAATAAATAAATAAATAAATAATGATAGTATTAGAGCCCCATAGAACAAAATAAATATTCATGAGTCCATACTGGCATAATAAATAATTGAATAAATAAATGGGGGAGGAGAGAGAGCTCTTTCTTACAGAATTCCAATTAATTAATGTAGGAAAAAAATAAGAGAAATGGAAAATTATCCTCGGAACACCACAGTTGGAATTGTTGCAGGCAAGCTCCACCAATGGTTGCTAAAATTAGTGCATAAGTGTTTGAGGAAAAATAGGATATTTGCATAGTCTCAATGTTTCTCCCCAAGGAATTTGTTAACTACAAAGAGAAAAATAAATAACTTCACAGTGGAGAAACCCAGAAGACACCACCTTTACCAAGTTATAATTATGATTATAGCCAAGGTTGGGAAGTAGTGGGCTAGCCCAGTGGTCGGCAAACTCATTAATCAACAGAGCCAAATATCAACAGTACGATTGAAATTTCTTTTGAGAGCCAAATTTTTTAAACTTAAACTATATAGGTAGGTACATTGTTATTAACTTAATTAGGGTACTCCTAAGGCTTAGGAAGAGGCACACTCAAGGGGCCAAAGAGCCGCATGTGGCTCTCGAGCCGCAGTTTGCCGACCACTGGGCTAGCCTAATCAAATTAGCATTACAATATAAAGAACCTATATCGATGTGTCTAGGGTCCCTAAGGCCACCCCTATGTTAGGAGTGTCACTAGAAAGACACAGGAGAATCAGCATATAGTTTCACTGAGGGCTAAGATGACTTGCAGTAAAGAGATATGGCCTGATCATGAAAGAAAAGACAGCTCCCACCGTCTCCCTCCTATGAGGGGGCGCCCTTGAACTTGCTCCTTTCTCCAGCAACAAGCCTGTGGTGTTTCTGCCCAGGGAGGTTAGAGAATGCAAAGTGCTCATTAGAACGTCCAAGGTTTTTACTGGGAGCTGGTCCCGTAGGCACCTTCTGCTTAATACAACCCAAAATCCACACTCCCAGAAGGAAAGCAGGTGACTCACACAAAATCACATTATTTGTACAAGCAGCTGAGGCCTAGTGAGCCACTCTTGTCTGTGAGGAAGTTTTATATCATTGTCAGGAGCTGTTTACCAGTCAAGTTCCCAGGCCAAGGGCCAACCTTGCAAGCAAGCCTTCCTGAGGACAGTGGCCTGGGCCTGCACATATAGTAACCCACCCAGGGCTCCAGTTCACTGAGCACTAGGGGAGGCCCACCACTGTGCTATGTGGACGAAAGGGGCCACATGCTAACCTGACAGGCTCAGGGAAGGTCTGCATGGCAGTCTTGCAAACTCAGAGACCTAAAGTAACCACAAAGGATGGTCTGAAATTAAACTTTAACTAAAAGCAGTTATGGTGGGTAGTTACATCCTAGGCCAGTATCTTCACTGACAAGGTCAACCTTTACCTTAACTGAGCCTATCTGTCTTTTTGCATCTATAATAACATACCCTTGAAATGTCTGGTTAACTTGTAACTTCTCTTTCTTTTTCTGGACCCCTTGGGGCACAACCTAATGTGCTGGGCCCCAGGACAGATACCACAAATTCTTTCATTATTAGGTTAATTGTTCCTGCACCCACCTAAGTATGTGTCTATCATTTTACTTTTTATCCAATCCCAGGGGTTTCCCCACTTTGCTTTCTCCCACCTCTCTAGTCTATCACCAATGGATTTCATGTAACCCACCTATGTCCCTTTCCTTTGATTGTAATGCATAAATACAGATGTAACCCACCATTCTCCGGAGCATTATCTCAACTCGCTGAGGTTCTGCTTCCCAGCATATGTCGACAGTTTGGCTCAAATAAACTCACAAAAATTCTTTACAGGTTTCAATGGTTTTTTACATTAACAGCTAGATGCTTACACACATCATCTCGTGTATTCCTTGTGACAACTCGCAAGCTCAGTTTTGTCTTCACTTTACAGCTGAGAGAACTTGAAGCTTAGAGAATTCTTACCCCAAGAGATAATTTACCACAGCATCACGCAGCCAGGAAATAGCTGTCATCAAACTCCCAGTTCAGTTGTGACACATTCTCTTCTGAATCTTCTTTTTCTCTCATTGACATTAAAAATAAGTAATAGCTCTCTCTCTCTTTGCCATAGATCATTTTTAATATATGTATTTTATTATTTTTCTTTTTTCATCGCCATTTATCCTTCTGTACCCTCTTCCACCTCCACGCACTCCCCTCTACCATAGAACTTTTTTGAGGATAGATAATAATGCCTCTAAAAGTACCTAGAAAGAAATTATATAAATTCTATGTTTTTCCATGGCTATCACCAACAAAGGTAATTTCAACAAAAAGAAGGGTCTCAAGTATATCAATAAATGTGGCATTTGAAAAATCACCTCTAGGGTTTTTCTCAATCTCTTGCCACAATACAATAGTATATGAAAATATCACTTTCCCAAACTCTTTCAGTTGGCCTATTTGCCTTTCTTTTCTTTTCCTTTTCCTTTTCCTTTCTTTTTTTAAGACACGTGGGCTTTTGCTTTTCATATATTTCTGACTTTTTCCCTTCTTGGCTCCTCCTGTCCTTGGACCATGTGAAGTGTTTTTGTAAGTGGTCATACTATGCACCAATCAAAGCTGCTGACACCTCACCAACCTATTCCAAAACCTGTACCTCCAAAGCTTCCCTGGGAGTTCTAGTTCAATAAGCATTACATTCAATTTCACTACCTCTCCTACATGTCTTTCAGCAACTGGATCCAAAAGGTGAAAGAGAGGCGCTCTGCTCTGACCAGGAACAAAGCTGCCTTGCTGTGCCCTAGAGAACACCGTGGGAGTTGGGGGGGGGGGGGGCGGCCAAGGGCAGGCCAGCCCGGCTGACCCCGCTGGGGGGCTGCCTGTGCAAACTGCTAAGAGAAGTGACCCTTGTCATCTCTCTTGGTGGGTGAAATGGTCTCTCATGGTCAAGCTCTGGCTGTTGCCAAGTTTATGCTGATTGAAGCAAAGATGCTGATCTAGAACTTTAAATAAAACACAGCCTTAAGGAAATAAAGAATCTAAGTTTCTAGAACAGGAGTAGGCATCTGTTAGGCAAAAACCCAGTAGTAAATATTATAGCATTTGGGGGCCATATGGCGTCTGTCTCAATGACTCAGTTCTGCCTTGCGCCGCACAAGGAGCCTCTGGCAATATATAAACAAAGGGGCGTGGCTGTGTTCTAATAACATGTATTTATAGAAACAGGACACAGGTTGGAGTTGGTTTGCAGGCTGTCATTTAGCAACCTCTTGTCCGAAAACATTAGCACAATTTGCTATATTTTTCCCTCGAATTAAGAGACTCAGGAAACTTTAACTCTTTTATTCATAATGTACCTTATTATTCCTGCCTAGAGCACAAGTATAGTCCTCATACTCCAAAGCTAGAATTTACAGATGTGAAGCGCATATATGTTTGACTTTCTTTAGAATAGTTACCAGCACTAACCATTCTTAAATATAGAAATGCAGACAGAGCTGGTGTGTGTTAATCAATAGCACATGAGCCATTGTAGTTGGCCCACCGCCACAATCTATTTGAAGAACAGCTGGGATCTAACTGATTTTGCAAAATGTACTAAGGTACCATGATAAAAGAACTATATCCAGATGCCTGTATATGATAATACATCTACAAAGAAGCTAGGTTACAGAATCCATAGCAATAGGATGGTCCAATCACACAGATACTCCTGGGAAACAAAAATTACAAATACAAGTACATCTAAGCAAGCCTTTAAGTTCACAGCAGCTTTGTTTTGAATGCACTCTGAATTTCAAAATGTAGCTTTGCTTATCCAGTGATTGATTTGCACAAAATAACCCTATGAAGGCCATATTTGAATTTTAGTGATAGGTATCCTGACCATTCTCTCTCTGCATTGAAAGGATGGCCAGTTGTGTCTAACAGTAATTACAACCAGTAGATGGCATCTAATAGCTGGAGGAATATTTTATATCTATTTTTAACATCAGACTTGCTGATTGATGGGAGTTCACTTTCTGATGTTATTTATATTAGATCCGTTAAATGTTTAGCCCTACTCATCACAGTTGAATTTTTAAATTCCCATTGAATAAATGCATAGAAAGGGCTAAAATGACCCCCAATTATGCCCCAATTTGAACCTGGGGGTTCTACTGCACTTCCACATAACAGGCAGGCTAAATGTTCTGAAATTTTTTAATTGATATATTTAAAGACATTAAATATTGAACACTGGCATTTCCAATAGAGTTAGTTCCTTATGATTGAATAAAGCCAAGTTGCTAATTTCATCAGGATCAAAAGATGAAATGAATGTAACACCCCCCAGCCGGTGTGGCTCAGTGGCTGAGTATTGACCTATGAATCAGGAGGTCACAGTTTGATTCCTAGTCAGGATACATGCCTGGGTTGCGAGCTCAATCCTGGAGGGGGTTGGGGGTGTGCAGGAGGCAGCCTATCAATGATTCTCTCTCATCATTGATGTTTCTATCTCTCCCTCTCCTTTCCTCTCTGAAATAAATAAATATATATTTTTAAAATGAATGTAACCCTCAAATTGGATAAATTCCATGGGAGTCAATTGAGTTTAAAAGTTTCCCAAATAATTAAATTACTGACTAGGATAGACCAGAAGGCAAAAACCAATAGATTAAATTCTGTTCCTTAAAGTTTAATTTGCTTTTTAGCCAATTATATTTAGCTATTTGCAATGGCAACAAACTAGTCATTAAAAACCCATCCATTTTCTTATGCAACCTCAACAGAATTTCAATGGATTTTTACCAAATATAGATAATAACACTTTTTTAAAGAAGGCAGAATTTGCAAGTCTCAATGCTTTCTTTTCCCTGCAGTGCTTATCAAAGTCAATATCTTAGATTATAAATAATTTGGGGTAAAAAATAAACAGGATGTTTCTTTTTATACATTTTCTACATTTGATCTACATATTTTGGTGTTTAAGTTAGATCGATTGCATAAATAAAATAGCATTCCTGGAAATGTGAAGGACAGGGGTCTGTAGGGGGAAAAGAGTAATCTAATCAGAGACTTGTTTCTAACTTTAATCATGAGCCATAAAAACAGCCAAATCCCAGGTCATGCTGCAGTAAAGGTTATATCCACACTTCATACAATATTTATAGTGTAAACAAAAGAAGCCCTATAGTCCAACCCTAATATGACATTAATCTTCCTGCTCTCTTTATCCCTTATCCCACCCTCCCTCTCACCCCTCCCCTCAGCTAAATGTGTACCCTAGAGCCATGCTGATAATGCAGATAACTAACAATAGAATATTGATGTAACAAGAAATCCAGACCACAGATCAAACAAAGAATCATAGTGGATCCCAGGGAAGTGCCTTTAAGGAGAAGGACAAACCATCCCAGTTTGTCCCAAACTGAAGGGTTTCCAGGATATAGTCCTGGACAAACCTGGACAAGTTGATGAACCCATGGCTTTAAGAAGGCTTCATTAAAAAATATTTATTACATTCTAGTCATATAAGAAATTATCATGGGCCAGGCATGACATGGAGCTCTGCTACTTAAAGCCAGCTGCTACTGAGACAAAAGTCAGGGTTTCATACCCACAAGAGCCGGAGAGCTTTTTTATGATCCCAAACTTCATCCTTAATGTCAATCATCTAGGCTCACAGGTTTAGGGAGGGTGGGACAGGGCTTCAGAGAGTTAATAATTCCAGAAACTCGATACTATTTGGAACAGCATCTCGAAGCATAGCTCCTACTGGGACTCTTTTCCTATGGTACTGCCCATTCTGTAATTCTCAAAAGAATAAATCAAAGCAGCTGAAAGGAGCTCAGTCATAATGATTCAATCAACGTGATTATCATTCCTGTGCACAAGCTGCTCTGCATAGCTGGAGGATTGTCAGGTGGGAAGTGAAGTTTTGCTGCCTGTGACGTCTACACCGCTCCGTGAAAAGCTCTCTCCTCCACTCAGGGTAAACAAGTCATTTACAAACGGTTACTGAAATGGGGTGGAGGGCTTTGTGATCACCCCTATTCCAAACATGTAGGCAAAGGCAACATGATTAGCAATTGAATAGTCAAAGGTATTGAAAGGACCCTTTGATTATTGTTCCCTGAAAAGTCAAAATTTGCAATGCTCTACTTAGTATCAATACTGTCGCATAGAATGACTTTGTTATAACACATCCCCTCTGATAACATGTCTCCTCACCTTATCATTTGGAAAAAGCAGAAGATTATCCCCTAAGTCCATGTCACATGCTAGGTACCCCATTTATGCATTCCTGCCTTACACTTCCTCACCTATCATCACCATCCACCTTCTCCAAGATCCGCACCAATTCAGGGACCTCTGCTTACAAGAGTCCTGCTGCTTCTCAGCAACCTCTTCTTCAGATGGCACCTTTGGGCATCTCTGTGCTTTTCTTGGGAAACTGGATCGGGGGAGAACACAGCCTGCACTGCTGTGTGCACACCTGGACGCAGAGGCCACTGCCTGGAGAAGCAGCAGACTGGCTGCATAGGCAGCAGTTTCATGGAACCCAGAAACAGGTTCTGCGGCTGTATATGCAAATGCATGGGATGGGATGGATGCAGTAGAATGGGCTGCTAGATTCAAAACCAGAAATTCTACCCCAGAGGCCAGCATTTAAAAAAAAAAAAAGTAGCTAGAAAAAGGCACAACAAAAATTTTTTCTTAGAAAAAATGCCTTCCTCCTAACCAATATGAAGTTTCTACCTGCAGCAGGTCAATGGTGGCTTCTTAGAGAGCCCCAAGTAGCTCTCTAAGAACATTATCCTGTAAGTCTTCCTGTTCTGATTTTATGTTAAAAATGTAGTCACCTTAAGCACATTTTCCATTGGTACCTGCCTAGTCTCTGGCCAGCTCCTCCAGCTCATTCTGATGAGACAACTGTGCTCATGTATTCTTAGGAAGTTGAAGTCTATTTCTTGCATTGAGTAGGCTACCTTTGTCAGGAAGCTTCCAGAATTAAAACTAACCTCAACAGAACATTCACAAAGGCAAAGAAATTATTTCACACTAGAGGCCCAGTGCACGAAATTTGAGCACTCAGGGGAATGGGGGTCCCTCAGCCCGGCCTGCACCCTCTCGCAATCTGGGAGGCCTCAGGGGATGTCCGACTGCCAGCTTAGGCCAAAGCTGGTAGTCAGACATCCTTAGTACTGCCAGGGAGGTGAGAGAGGTTCCCACCACTGCCACTGCGTTCGCCAGCCATGAGCCCAGCTCAGGGCTTCTGGCTGAGTGGTGCTCCCCCTGCGGGAGCACACTGACCACCAAGGGGCAGCTCCTGTGTTGAGCATCTGCCCCCTGGTGGTCAGTGCGTGTCATAGCGACCGGTCATTCCGCCATTCGGTCGATTTGCACATTAGCCTTTTATTATATAGGATGAGACTACAGTGTGTCCATAAGGAAAATATACTATTCTTATTCAAGACCCACACCTCTCTCAATTCCCCCATCATTTTGTTCCCATGTTGAAGGCCACAATACTCTAGTAATACTTTCATTATGGCATTTTTCATGTTGTAACTGATATACCTACAAGTCCAACTCTTTTCTCCTTTCTAAACCCCTTTATTCCCCACAGTGTATGCATCCTCCAGCAGAGGGACTTCTCTTAGTAGTCTTTGCAACTAGTGCAGTACATAACACAGAGCCGGTGCCCCACATACTCCTTAAAAACAGCAGCCTTTAGCTCCTGCCCACATCAGGTTCCTCGCTTCTCCTCAGGACAGAGAAGACCACGAATCCCAGACCACTTGGATTCAGGGCCCACATACAGTTCTTCCCACTGGGATGAGAGCAGAAGTGATGAGTGTTGCTTCCAGATTGACACTTAGAATGTGCCAACATCGTGACAAATGCTCCACATCCACATGGCCACATCTCCACGTGTCTGGAGCGAGCTGTCAGTTGATCACTTGGGAAATGATTGAAAAAATCATTTGTGGTATAAGCCACTGAGCTTTGAGAGATTTTGTTACAGAAGCATGTCCTACTCTATCCTGACTAACACACAATGATGACAAGTATTTTCATTTCATTAGATTCAGACATCAGATTGGAAGCATTACAATGTCATAGAAAAACACTCCATTAGGAGTCAGAAACTAAGATGTGTAATGCATATGCACCTGTGTTTTATTTGTGTGTTTTTTAATATATTTTTATTGATTTCAGAGAGGAAGGAAGAGGGAGAGGGAGAGGGAGTTAGAAACATCAACGATGAGAGAGAATCATTGATCAGCTGCCTCCTGAATGCCCCCCACTGGGGATTGAGATTGCAACCCCGAGCATGTGCCCTGACCTAGAATTGAACCGTGACCTCCTGGTTCATAGGTTGATGCTCAACCACTGAGCAACACCAGCCAGGCTGCACCTGTGTTTTAACCACTGACAAACTCTTGGAGATTGTAATCCCTTGGGGGTAAAACTAGGAGGCTGAGCCAGAATGATTTGAAGGCCTATATACTATGATTCCACAGATTTGAAAAAGTGATGATAATGACTGCTGGGTCAAATGCTCAAATTTAAGAGATTATTGCTGCATGGGCTATAGGTTAGAAAAGATCACTGGTTACTACAAATCTCCAGTGGAATCTCGTTTACACTTCAGCCAAGTGTTTTATTGGTCCTTAATAAGAACACTTCTGTTTAAGAGCCACTTTCAGAAGACAGTGATTTCTATAGAACTGTATCTGTTACCTGAATTATCTGGTGATTAAAGAAAGATTGTGTCTGAGACACCAAACTTCCTAGGCAAATTGGCATTGTAGAAACAGGAGCTCCTGTTTAGGGTTAGCCTGCATAGAACAGACCATCACAAGGGACACATCGGCTATCTAGATTCTAGAAGAATGAGATTGTGGGTTTAACTCAATGGGCAGGTCTAACTTGGCAGCTTTTCATTTAGGCAGGCGGCTGTGAAGTGATGCAGGCAAACCTGTGAGCTCTCAGCTGATGAAGGCTCATTAAATGCAATTGAGCTCTGATGATTGTGGTGTTTACACCAGGGGCAGCTGACATTAGGACCCCTCTTTCACTAGGAATGTGCTCACTGCAGTGTTACACCAAGTAAAAGAGCCAGAAACTCACTCTCTGCTGACCCGGCTCTCACGGGAGCAGTACTCATCACCCAGGACACATGACCAGGTGCTGAGCTGTTGCAATGTTTCTCGTTCTTTAGAAGGCAGCAATGAAAAGCAATGGAGCGATCCTCTACTGGCTTGGTGCGGATGTGGATGTGGATGTGGATGTGGCCCGCTGCCATGCTGAAAATGGGACAATCTCACCACTTACCAGGTGGTTCCCAGCCTGGGCTGCTCACCTCAGACAACCCGAGGTCCCAACCAGAGTGCTGCACTGAGCAGGCCGGGTGGGGCCTGGGCCTCCGTATTTCTGTCAATAGGCCAGGGTTGAACCATTGGCTGATAACAGGGATTTGCCCTAAGGTAAGTTAGAGTCCCTCGTCCTGTTGCCCTGCTCCGAGTTACCCTTGGGTAAGCAATGAACAAGCCAGATAGAGGCTGTGAGCACTGAAGCTCTATTCTGTTTTTAAAGGAGGCACCTTCCATAGCTGTTTCCAGTCTCAGAGCCCCTGGGAGCGGCTTACGCGGGGGCACCTGCAGCTCTGGGTACAGTAGTCCCTTTGCGGCCTCCACACAGGCAACAGCTTCTGGAGAGGCCAAGGAGCTGGGTCCCAGGTGCCTTACAGTCCTGGGTGCTGAGGAATGCAGGCGCAGAGCCCAAGGCACAACCCAGTTTATCCAGCTGCTGTCTGACCATCAACAAGGTCTAGGGAATTTGTGAGTTAATTGGGTCATCTGTGGTTGGAAAAGAATGTGTTTTTTTAAAGGAACCTTTATTTTACTCCCTAACAATTTCAAAAAGGCTTTTCACATTATTCAATTACTTTGATAATGAGGTTTGCCTCTGGGCCTTTTAATTATGGGTACATTTGGGGCTTAGGGGAAAGAACAGAGCTATGCCTATGGTCTGGACCGAGTCCCCAAACCTTAGCCACCTCCCCCTGCAGCCTGGGCACATTCCCATCACTCCACACTTTCCTGGGGGGGGCGAGTGTGGCTCTGTCCCCCCAGTTGAAAGGTGTTAATGTCATAATCATCAAATTCATGCAGTGGGCAGTCGCTAGGAGTTAGGAGCCTGTTGAACCTTTTAGAAATATTCAAATTTAATTTTCACAACAACCCTTATGACCGGGGAAGAGAATGAGGCTCAGAGAGTTTAAGGAGTTTGCTCTAGGATGCTAGCAAGTGGTGGGGATGAATTCACGCCCATATCCCGCTGACCATATCCATTGAACCCCTGGGCATTCAGATACAAGCCTTGGCACCCTACAAATAAAGCAGTCGTGGAGCACACACTGTAAACACAGTTCCACAATATGTGAGGCTGTTATCCATTCCATTCCCAAATGGGGAAGGGCAGCAGTCAAGCCCTGAGGACGGGGGACTCAGGACGGGGGACTCGCTGTTTGGCTCTTCCCAGTTGCTTTTGCCAGTTAGGGCCATTCCTGGGATTGCTTGTTCCCACTTGTGACAGTCGGGCATTTCTTAATGGTATGGGGGCAGGTGAAAGGTAAACATTTCACTGTAAGATTTCTCACAAATGAGATGACTTTGAAGACACCAGACACCGACGTGTCAACTTTATTTATTTTTCAATCCTCACCCGAGGATGTTTATTGATTTTTTTAGAGAGAGGAAGGATGGGAGAGAGAAACATTGATTGGTTGTCTTCCATACAGGCCTGGACTGGGGATCAAACCCAAAATCTTGGTATGTGCCCTGACTGGGGATCGAACCCTCAACCCTTAGGTGCATGGGGCAATGCTTCAACTGAGCCATACTGGCCAGAGTACCAACATGTCAACTTTAAAAAGAAAATTCAAATAAAAAAAAAATACTAGAGTCTAAGCCTTAGACACACCTGATCATTTGGGGTAAAGTTGGAACAGGAATTTTAGGGGTAAAATAGGACAGGTTTAGGAAATTTTGGAAATTAAGGGGGCCATGAGGAAGCACAGGGCTGCAGAGCAGCAGAAGGTATATTTCCATAGAATAGGGAAGCTGAAAAGCTGCAACAGGTACATTCCCATAGAATGAGGGAGCTGGGAACAGCAAAAGGTCTATATTTACAAAATAAAGAGAAGGAAGCCCTTCATCCAGAAGGAGAAGAAGAAAGCCCAAAGGGAACAGGAAAACAATAAGGAAGGAGCGGGGGAGGGGAAGAACCTGACATGTCCCATGTAAGGTTCAACCTTTGAGCCCAGGAGTTACTATAGTAACCAGTCTAAGGAAATACTAATGACTAATCAGAGGGGATATCAAGGCACCAGGATCTGCAGCCTTTATAAGCCATAGGGAAAAGGAACTCAGTGGAACCCTTTCCCCTCCCTACGTGGGAGTCTGTACTTGTCCTACAGTAAATTTCCACCTTTGCTATACCACTTTTCTGTCCGTGGATTCATTCTTCGATTCCGGCGGACAAAGAATCCAGGCAGGTTCCAGTCCAAAAATTACATTTCAAGGTGATTAAGAACCTGGTTCAACAAGCCCTCCTGCAGCATCTGGAAGCTGGTCCCTCCTGGCCTGCCGGCTGCTCAGCATAACCACTCCCTAGAATGCCCATGTGAGGCTCGGTGTTGAAATGTGGAAATATTATAACTCTCTATAAAAGTTATCCTACTATGCAGTTGTAATCTCTTGAGTTGGGAAGCCAAATATTAGAAGAATATTTTTTCTAGGAAGAAACAATATACACATAACAAAAGAGGAAAATGTGAGGGTTAACTTATGGGGAGAGATGCTAAAGAGAGGCCAAGAGAAATGATCTTTCATTATTTTGGATGCAAAACCTCCAGGTGGCATCTCTTGCCCTTGAGTACCTCCTGCAGTGCCCAGGAGGTGAAGACAGAGACCCCTTGAAAATCAAGTTCTGAATCTGGAGCCAGGCCTATGTTCCAGGGTGGGTGGAGAGAAGCTGACAGAAACTGGCCGTGAGCCACAATCTCCCCTCCCCTCTTTCTCCTGTACCAACTTGGCTTAGCCCAAGTTTTGTCTTTGATGCTTTAGAGGCAAGAAGAAATAACATCAAGAAATCCTGTGACAGTTGTTAGGTGGCTCAGGAGGCGGCGTAGGAAATAAAGAGAGCCAAGTCAATCAGAAAAGAAAGAAAAGGAAAGATTTTAATCTGCATCCCCGCACGACCCACGAACCCCAACGATAGGGCCAGTGGATTCGCGCCAGCAGGGAAGGGGGGTTTCTTTTTATGCAGGTGTTTAATGAGGGGTGGGGGCATGAGCTGAGGAAGCTCCCACCGCGGGGGTCATTACGGTATTCAGCTGAGGAAGTTCCCGCCAAAGGGGTCCGCAGGGTAAGGGTATTCAGGAAGGAGTCAGTATCTGTGTGGGGGTCATAGTGGATACCAGGGAGGAGCCGGTATCTGTGTCTGGCACACTGATCTGTTAGAAATTCCAGGGACGGTCCATTATCTCGCATCTGCATGCATCTAATCTTGGGCTCCCTCCAACCTAACAACGGTGATATATCCCCTTCTCTCTCCCTACAGCCCTGCGAGTGTCCATCTTGGAACCCAGCCTGGGAAGATGTTTCTAGTCAGTGTGAACTGAGGGCCAGCAAAAGCAATTGTTCTCTGTTTATCTGCTTTGGAGCCTATCCTGAAAATAAGCCTTCTGGACACATAAGAGATGGATGGACTGCTGATAAGTGACACTTGCCCATGACTTCCGAGGGCCATTGATTGGGGTCCTCTAAAGGAGATTTGGGTTGTGTTCTCCACTATCCAGATGGCAAGTCCAAGGTACCAGGCAGAGCTCTGGTTACTTCTGAGGACCGTTTTAATCCCACGCAGCATAGCTGCTGCCTGGGACATCAGTAGCACAAACCTATCCTGATGTTCACCAATAGGTAAAAAAATAAATAAATAAAAATTTAAAAAAATTGCTTCCCCTCTCTGTGGTGCAGGCAGCTATTTGGAGAGAACAAATGAAACATTCCAGGTGCATCTGGTGAGCCATAAACCTGAGCACTGCTCAATGCTCACTCTCAAAATAGTAAGCAGCTCTGGGAGGGTAAAATGTGAGTTACTGTACCCAACTAGCAAAAGGCCTTCTCCTTTAGCTGACCTGTTCTTCAGAGGCCAATGGACAGCAGCCTTCATAGAAAGTGGTCCACAACTGGGATTCCTCTTGCTTTTGCTTTCTCCATGGATGGAGGCTCTGAGGGATGGCCGCGACCTACAGTGGTTTCAACAAGGAGGGGAGGGGAGGGAGGAGGAGAGTAGGAGAGGAGAGGGGAAAGGAGAAGAGGGGAGGGGAGAGGAGGGGAGCATAAAGATCCACAGTCAGCAGCTTCTCAGCTAATACTTCTCCAAAACACTGGGGATATTGACAGTGCCCTTCTGTTCCCTATACAGATGCCTTTTCTTTTTTTTCTCCAGAATGAATACTAGTGGTACACAAGGGGATGACCACCAGGAAGAATTTAGAGTTTTTAAAGTCATAGAAGAACCAGGACTGACTAAAGTCCTTCAGCTTTAGTTTTGCTCTGTTCCGAGGCCAAAATAACCCTAGGGAAAGACACGTACAAAAGAAGAACCATTAGGTATCTGCAGGCTACCAGACTGCCCTTCCTTCTTGTGAGACAAAGAAAAACACTAGCTCATTAAGGTCCCCGGGGCTCAGAAAGGAGTGCGCATCCTTAAGGAATTCAGGAAAGCACCCAGTTGTAATATTGTAAACAGCATCCCCAAGAACAGCAAGTACTCCTGCCTGCCACCCCCAAGTCCCCTTGGCAAGATGGGAACTAAACATCTTTGATGGGTAGGTATACAGTGTGCCACAAACACTGGTACTTTCTCCAAAGATGCCAGCTGCCACTTGCCTGCAAGTGAAAGGATGCAGAAGTTGTTAAAGGCCGGAAATAGACCAGAGACTAGAATTTTCCAATCAGAACTAATCCCTGCAGGCATATAGCATTTGATACATCAAAGGCTTAGTATGTGATACATCAAAGACCTTCTCAGTAATTCTTTTGAGGAATCAAAAAAACTATGCTAATGAGTGTATGAGCTCTGTAGTTTTAAATTGTAACTTTTTTTTTTTCTGGCTTGGGATAAACTTTTCAAAACTTTGATTGACGAAGCATCTGCTTATGTCCTGAGGTTTAAGATGATCTCAGAGAACCGCTACCACACACCTTCCCTGCCAGTTTGAAACCCCTTGGTGAATCTCTTAGGTTAGGGACTTGAGAGCCCCATTAAAACACATGTTGCCCCAAAAACAGAATGGATAAAATAAAATCACCCATTAATACGTTAGGTTAGACCAGTGGTTGGCAAACTGCGGCTCGTGAGCCACATGAGGCTCTTTGGCCCCTTGAGTGTGGCCACGAAGTTTCAATCGCACTGTACGTGCGCGCCCGCACATGGTATTTTGTGGAAGAGCCACACTCAAGGGGCCGCAGTTTGCTGACCACTGGGTTAGACTATTTGTCAAATTGGCTCATCTCTTCCTTAGGTGGCATTAAAGAGTTGGGCCCTAAACAGATACCCTTTGACGGGGCTTCACAGACTGTAGAGGTTCATTACTTGGGGTTTTGGACCAGGGAGAAAGGGGAAAACACCCAAAGAAGAAGGTGTTAACGTAAAAACCATTGAAACCTGTAAAAAATTTTTGTGAGTTTATTTGAGCCAAACTGTCGACATATGCTGGGAAGCAGAACCTCAACAAATTGAGATAATGCTCCGGAGAATGGTGGGTTACATCTGTATTTATACATTTGCAATCAAAGGAGGGACCTAGGTGGGTTACATGAAATTCATTGGTGATATATTAAGGAAGAGGGATAAAGCAAAGTGGG
Source organism: Myotis brandtii (assembly GCF_000412655.1). NCBI lineage: Eukaryota > Metazoa > Chordata > Mammalia > Chiroptera > Vespertilionidae > Myotis > Myotis brandtii. The sequence goes on from NW_005360509.1 coordinate 813,789, forward strand.
GAAACCCCTGGGATTGGATAAAAAGTAAAATGATGGACACATACTTAGGTGGGTGCAGGATCAATTAATATGATAATGAAGGAATTTGTGGTATCTGTCCTGGCACCCAGCACATTAGGTTGTGCCCCAAGGGGTCCAGAAAAAGAAAGGGAAGTTACAAGTTACCCAGACATTTCAAGGGTGTGTTATCATAGATGCAAAAAGACAGATAGGCTCAGTTAAGGTAAAGGTTGACCTTGTCAGTGAAGATACTGGCCTAGGACGTAACTGCCCACCATAACTGCTTTTAGTTAAAGTTTAATTTCAGACCATCCTTTGTCTCTGAGTTTGCAAGACGGCCATGCAGGCCTCCCCTGAGCTTTTCAGGTCAGCATGTGGCCTCTTTCGTTCACAAAGGAATAAAGGAGTACAAGAGGAACAGGATTGTTGGAAGCAGAATCCTGATCAATCATTCACATAATTTTTGATTTGAAGACACAGAGAACAGGGTTTTGAAGGAGACCTACCTTTTCTCCACCCACCCCTAATTATGCTGTTGAGTGCTCTGGGCTTCGGGTTAGTGTCTTCCATAAACTTGGTCACAACACTAATTATGTGGCATCACTTCTTCTGTTCATGTGACTGCTGGCTGCAGGGTAGGAAGGACCATATGGTTTCCCAAGCACCCAATCTAATGCCTGGCCCTCAGGAGGCACTCAAAGTCTTCATGAATGAACAGTTACCCAGTGGATTGCATAAGCCCACACAGGATTGAGATGCTTTTGATCTCCCTCCCATTTCATCCTCAATGAGGGCACCTTCTTTTTCTTTGACAACAGGGGTTTCTCAGCCAGGCCTCCACCTGCATGTCCCGTGCATTTATTGCATTGTACCTCCTGAGTGGGCAAACAGCAAACAGATGCCCCTCCTCCCTGGCACATGGTGTGGCCAGTCGAGGGTTGGATGGCTTTCTGCCCACACACTTCCCCTGCGTGGCACTTTTGGACCATACGCACTATGAATGGTACACACAGCCTGCCTCTCAGCTCACCTTGGTTCATAAAGAATCCACTAATCATCTACCACATTCATTTTCACATGAACCCCTGAAGAGTTTTACCTGTATCCTTTAAAATATGTATTTTAAAGACTGAAATAAGATACTCTATATATGAATCTATGGGGGAGGGGGAAAGTATCAATGTAAAAGAATACTGTAGTCCTTCCAAATTTAAAAACTCACACCTATAAACACATAGTCATCGGAACAAGCTCAGATAATCATGAATTCTAATCTTTATATGTTTTAATAAAAATGCTGGAGGTCATGAGCATAGTAAGTCCCAGCAAAGCTTACTTTCCTTAAAAACATCAGGAGTTGATGAGGAGTCTTTGCTCCAAAGCATAACTCCTCTCCCATTTCACTCTCCCATTTCATTTCTACCAGAGACAGATCAGAAAGGAGTCCAGTCTAGGTTTCCTGAGATGCAAATGTTTGGTGTTTGAAGCTCAATTGTCCTTTGCCTCTTTGACCCTTGAGCACCTCTTTAAGAGTCTCTAAGAACACCCCTGCACACTGAACGGGACCAACAGCACCAGAGGCCTGAAGTCTCCAGAGAGGAGCCCTGGCCTCTGATCCCCAAAAAGAGGCCTGGTTTTACTTTCTCAGCTTGATGCTCTTTAGTTCATACTCTGGTATATTCTTCTGCATGTAGCAATGTATTTTATCTAGTACTAGAGGCCCGGTGCACAAAATTTGTGCGGGGGGGGAGGGGGAGGGTCCCCTCAGCCCAGCCTGCACCCTCTCCAATCCAGGACCCCTCGGGGGATGTCTGACTGCCAGTTTAGGCCCGATCCTGGGGATGGGGCCTAAACCGGCAGTCGGACATTCCTCTCACAATCCTGGACCGCTGACTCCTAACTGCTCACCTGCCTGCCTGCCTGTCTGATTGCCCCTCACTCCCCCCCCCTGCCAGCCTGGGCGCCCCTAACTGCCCCCCTGCTGGCCTGATCACCCCTAACTCCCTCTGCCTGCTGGCCTGGTTGCCGGCCTGGTTGCCCCATGCAGCCTGCTGCTCAGTCATTTGGTCACCCCTCACTAACCTTTCTGCCGGCCTGGTTGCCCCATGCAGCCTGCTGCTCAGTCGTTTGGTCATCCTTCATTAACCCCCCTGCCGGCCTGGTCACCCCACGCAGCCTGTTAAGTCATCCGTTCTGTTGTGATGGTCGCTTAGGCTTTTATATAGATAGATTGTTTAAATATATTGGGTTCCACTTAGATTTTTTTCCCTGATGCTTTGTAGTGGCAAAGAATTGCCCACCAAATTAACTTATGAATGGAGGAAAACTATTCATTATCAAACATACCCGTCCTTTCCCCTAAGCATATCATACTGCCTTTCTCTGTCCCAACTGATGTGGTCTATTCCAAATCCCTGACACTATTTGAAGAAAAGCAAAAACACCAACAGCACATTTGCCACATATCTGTTCTCAACCCTTCACAAGCTTTAATCATAGCTCTCCTTCCACCCGAAAGCCCTTCTCATTACTCTCTCAAGTGACATAAAGCTAAAATTTTGATTTAAAGTTCACTCTGTGGAAAGCAAGGACAGATAGGTACAAAAACACTTCTCATTTATCTTCTATAATTGGGGTACTAGCACTGAGTCAACATGGGGCCTCTGGCCTGCCTGTGCTGAATAGTTTAACTATTTAGATGATCAGAATTATTTCACAGCCATTTAGCAAGTGCAAAGACCTGAAGATGTCTTAACAAAATTAGCCAAGGGTATTGAACTTTAAAAAGGAACACTTCACAGAGCTGGTTATCTCTGAAGCACTGAATGGCCTATTTCAAATGGAAGCTTCAAGAATTTCATGGTCACTTTTTTTTCTTGATATTTTGTCTCAAAAGGAATATTGCTCAAATCCCCAAGCTCATGTTTTAGTAATATAGATTGAAGAGTGCACTCACGTCATTGCTCCAAGATTATTTTTTTAAAACCTGCAAAATTGATTACTCATTGGTCATTAGTTTTTCTCATATTTATCAAATTCATTGATCGCCATCCTTCCTCTTTCAACACCAATAAAATGGAGCCTTCAGTCACATTAAGAAGGAAAAATCTGCTTTGACAGATTTTTCTTTACTGAAGCTGGATGGGTTTCTTTACTCCCAATCTTGTTGCTTAATTGATTAATGCCACTGACATTGATAACTGATGCTAAATGGCAAGTAGAGTAACAAAAATATTAAGAAGTCTCCATTGGGAAGCTCTTTGTAAGCTCCCTTGTAATGGCCAAGGGAACAGAATGTTTTGCTGAGCACTGTTCCCTCAGTCCCTAATTCATTGGTTTAATTAACTATTTTCTATATGCTGAAGGTTCCATCATATATTCTTTTGACAACTTATTGCTGAATAGACAGGCATAAAGCAATTTGGACCCAAAGATTTAATAGTACTAAGTATCTGGGTTTTCTTACTTTTTATACTATACTCCACTTGTGCCCACAATCATACATATATAGCTCCCTGACAGATATTCTGATTGTGAGAATTCTTGTTAAGTTGGGTTCCAATATCATGCCAAAAATGAAGGGGAGGAGAGGGTTATGCCAAAATGTATTTCTTCAAATGACTTATTGAAACAGTTGTAGCTTGGAAAAACACATCTGCAACAAAATTGGTGTACAGCTGTAAGAGTTCCCCCTTCTAACCATCATCACCATCAGCTTGAGCTGAGTGATGATAATGAGGATGAGTATCATCTGCTTTGGGATCCTGACTATAAACAAGTTTCCAATCTTACCCAGAATCAACAGTCACACAGGGAGAGAAAAGGAACAAATATATACTTTGCCTCAACCACAGAGTGTGGTATGTGATCAAGACAAATTTTACTGTTTTCCAGAGGAGTTGATGAAAGCAAAGGTGAACGGGCATTGGTTTACCTGGGAAAAGCAAATGGTACCAATTCAGGGACTAACTAGTAGCAATGAGGGCTTGAAATTTCATGATAGTCAAAGGAGTTTTTAGGGGTAAAATAGGCAGATTTAGGAAATTTTAGGAATTAAGGGGTCCATGGAAAAAACACAGGGCTACAGAGCTGCAGAAGGTACATGTCCATAGAATAAGGGAGCTGGGAGCTGCAGAAGGTACATTTCCATAGAATAAGGGAGCTGGGAGCTGCAGAAGGTATACATTTACAGAATAAAGGGAAGGAAGCCCCTCATTCAGAGAGGAAAGAGAAAAGCCCAAAGGGAATAGGAAAACAGTAAGGGAGAAGAAGAGAACCTCAAGTACCTCAGGTGAGGTTTAAGCTCTGAAGTTGCTATAGTGACCAAATCAGAGGGGATAGTGACCAATCAGAGGGGATGTCAGGGCACAAAGAACTGCAGCCTTTATAAACTGTAGAAAAAAGGGACTTAGGTGGACTCTCTCCCCCTCCCCATGTGGGAGTCTGTGCTTGTTTCTCAATAAATTTCCATCTTTTCCTATACCACCTTTTGTCTGTGGTTTCATTCTTCAACTCCAGTGAACAAGGACCTGGGAATCATCCTGCCCAGAGGAACACCATGCGTTCCAGTTCAATTTTCACGTTTCAATAGGAAGGCAGAACCCCACTCCAAATAGTTGCTGATACATGGGGAGGTTCTTAGGCTAGCACCCTATTTCTATAATACATGAACAGGAAGAACATAGATATGGAGAACCGACTAATGATTGACAGGGAGGAGAGGGGTTGAGGGACTGGGTGAAAAAGAGAAAGGAATTAAAAAGTACAAATGAGTAGTTACAAAATAGTCACGGGTATGTAAAGTACAGCATAGGGAATATAGTCAATAATATTGTAATAACTATGTATGGTGCCAGGTGGGTACTTGAAATTTTGGTGGATCACTTTGTAAAGTATATGGTTGTCTAACCACTACGCTGTACACCTGAAACTAAAACAAAATAATATTGAATGTAACCTGTAATTGAGAAATATTTTTTTAAAGGCATAGCCACTGCCTCATCAGATCAGGGATTGAAAGGGTAGCAAGTCCTAACCGGTTTGGCTCAGTGGATAGAGCATCGGCCTGTGGACTGAAAGGTCCCAAGTTCGATTCCGGTCAAGGGCATGTACCTTGGTTGCAGGCACATCCCCAGGAGTAGGTGTGCAGGAGGCAGCTGATGGATGTTTCTAATTCTCTATCCCTCTCCCTTCCTCTCTG
>NW_005360509.1:819368-829934 GCF_000412655.1 Myotis brandtii
AAGAAAGAAAGAAAGAAAGAAAGAAAGAAAGAAAGAAAGAAAGAAAGAAAGAAAGAAAGAAAGAAAGAAAGAGTAGCAAAACAGAGGGGCAGCCCCACACTGCTCATCTGGGATGTTTTAAAGACACTCATTGGGGAACCAGAATGTAAATATAAGTTTAAATGGGAAGCTAATCAGCTGCCTTCCCTGATATACTCTTTGTGCTTCCAGCAGAAGCCACAGGGTGGTTTTCCCACGAGGAGCACAGGGAGCGGCCACTGCTTGCTGCCTGCATCTCTCCCAGTATGGATGGTCACATCTCTGCTTCTCATCTGCTAAGCAACAACAGTCATCCCAACTCTGCTGAGGTGGACCCCTTGTGACAGCACTTAGATTTCAGGTGTCGATTTCAATGCCTGCATGAATGTGTTTAAAGCAGCTTGTGCAAAATTTGCCTGCAACCTGTGCATATAATCTTTTCCTGAGAAAAATCACCTCTGTTTAACAGAGGCAGCTGTGGACACAGGCAAATGCATGTCTATCTGAAATTTGGAGAGAAATAGAGTTCCCTGGCCCAAACATTATACCATTCCCAATTCTCCCGACTTTTTCAGCTCAAAGCCCTTCATTTGTGTTAAAACAACATCTCCTAAAGGCTTAAATTAAAATGCAAATATGATACCTGGGAGGGGAAATACTCTAAATTATTCAAGTTTACTAATGCATTTGCCAGGATTAATTTTTCTGATTAGAAAAGTAGTATATCCATCAAATGCAATGTCCAAAAAGACTAAAATATACCCTTTTGATGCTGTTTGCAATGGAGGAGAGGGAGAGAAAAGACCCAGCACCCAAGATTGTAACCAGAGGATGAATGGAACATCAGCTGAGCATGTTCTGAATGTTGGGTGCTTTTATTTATTTTAGTTAATCTTTACAACAATCTTATGAGATAGGTTTTAGCATCCTCAGCTTACAGATAAGGAAACTAAAGCTCAGATATTTTAAATAACTCTAAGTGGAAGCAGAGCCAAGAGTTAAGACCTGGTTTCATAGATACCAAAGCCAGCATTCCAGCAAATACCCGAGGGGTCCAAGGGCTACCGGTGAGTATATCAATCAATACTAGGCTCTGCCTTTCCCATTCTTCCAAAGACCAAAGAGAAGGAGGCAAAGTGAAGATATCTGCAATCTCTCAGACAATTTGGGCTACGGTAGGTCTGCATGGAGAGAGACCACTTATCAAGATACTGTTGTAAAATGTCATATGACTTTCTAGAGTGACAGAAATGGCTATCTTAATTCAAATATTGGTTATACATTTGTCACATTCATCTAACTGTACACTTAGGATCTATGTGTTTAGCAGCATAAAATTATAATATGAAAGTAAGTTATAAGCTTGACTTAAATCAAACCACTTCCAGGACCAACTTCAAGAGCCTATGCTAGCCCTTCCTTTCTTTTTGGTCAGAACAGAGAAAACAACTTCCTCACCTAAGAGACTAAGATAGATCTTGAAGCCTGTACAGAGCTCCCACAGGTATCAGGAAAGAATATTTTTAATAGGATCCATAGGAGCTGGTGTTCCTTGTGATGTCTTTTACCTGAGCCTAATGACAACCGCAACAGGAATTCATGCAAGGAGGAGGAGGAGGAGGACAAGTCCTGTATGATGGTCCTAGATTATAAAGAAAATCAATGTTAATTTGATAAGCATTAATTTATAATCAAACATCCAAAGTAAATTCATGCATCCCTTGAATATCAAATTAATTTTAACAATAATGCTAATAAGATTCTTTTTAAAATCTAAATGTATTGAAATCAGAATTGTGGTGCAATGCTTGTAGAACAATGTAATTATCATGGTCTTCATACAGTTGGCTGTTAATTGACTACTGAAATTGAAAAGCATTTCTGTAATTAGCCTCATGCCATTTTCCAATTATAAATTTGATAGAGTGAAACTGATGCAGCTTCAAAAGCAACTGAAGGTAAAAGCTTGTTTGGAGGGATGGATGTTTTCTGAAACCATCCAGGCCAGTTGCGTAATCAATATTTAGCTTTTTGAAATCCTGCGCACAGAGGGAGTAAACTAAAAGGAGCATGAAAACATTGTTTCAAGCTCATCTTTGAATAAGTTAAAAAAGATGAAATTTGGGATGAAAAGAACTCAGTGTGATTATATACACTGTAGTTTGTCCAGACAGCTCAAGACAAGCACTGAAGCTGAACAGCATGTCAATTGCCATAGAAGCTCTTTACTCCTCGATGTGTTAAATTTGTCATAGACCACCCAAGTTGCCAAAGCCTTAAGAATAGACAAAAATATGGTGACTGACACTTGGCAATTTGAAGAATACTATGATGACCACATTTTACCTATAATGACTCTGTGCCCTTTAAATGGCCAAAATGAACCACAGAAATGATACATCTTATTTAATTCTCCAAAGATAGACACTCAGAAAACCCCAAATACTCCTAGGAAAGGGAGAGGGAGTGGAGGACTGGCTTATTACCAGTCCTATCATCTAGTTAGAAACAAATTAGGTAACATGTTTTTGATCATCATCTTGGAGCCTCGCTGGGCTGGGAGACCATGGGACAGGACACTGTGAAGGAGAGAGGGAGAAGCAAAGAAGCAGTGAATAAAGCCCAGGGCACTGTCCAAGCTGCAGCATGAAACTTTGGTCTGTGCCCTTGGAGAGTTGTAAGGTCAATGCAAAGGAGACTGGAAAGGGGCAACTTAAGAGATGCCCAATTTCACTTCCAGGATCGGTTGGGCCTTGAATGTAACAGGCAGAGCATGATAGCCAATGCTTGGTTTCCAGGGTAAAGCTGTTCACAGTAAGCTAGACACAAGATACAGGGTCTAGGAAATAAGGAGACTTGGGTTTAAGCTTTTGCTTTGCTGCTATGCTATTTGACTCTGAGCATTTTGCTTTAACTCTGAAGACTTCAGTTTTTCCCTCTTATTACCACAAGATATGAAATTAGACCTTTCTACTCCAATGTTGAATATTTATTTCTTTTCTCAAAAAGATAGGAATACGAGCCCTGGGATAGCACTGGAGAAATGTAAAGAACATTTTCACCATTAATATACTATTCACACCCTTTCTTCCTAGGCTATTTAGTTCACAGATTCTCATGGGTTTAATTGTGCTCCTCCAAAATTCATATTTCGAAGTCCTAATCCCCAGGACCTCAGAATGTGACCTTATTTAGAAAAAGGGTCATTTCAGATGTAATTAGTTAAGATGAGGCCATACTGAAGTAGGGGAGGCCCCTAATACAATATGACTTGGTACCCTCATAAAAAGGGCAAACTTAGACACAGAAATAGGCGCACCGGGGGAATACCATGTGAAGATCAGAGTTATACTGCTGCTATCCAAGGAACTAACAGCAGCTAGGATGCGGGACTGGAACAGATCTTCCCTAATACCTTCAGAGAGAACATGGCCCTGCCAATACCTTCATCTTAGACTTTTAGCCTTGAAAACTGTGCAATAGTCATGGCTGGTATGGCTCAGTTGGTTGGAGCATCATCCAATGCACAAGAAGGTCGCAGGTTTGATTTCTGGTCAAGGGCACGTACCTGGGTTGCAGGTTTTATCCCAGGCCACATCCATATGTCTTTCTCACCTCTCTCTTTCTCTGTCTCTCTCTGTGCCTCTCTCTGTGCGCCTCTCTCTCTCTCTCTCTCTCTCTCTCTCTCTCTCCCTCCCTCCTTCCCTTCCTTTCACTCAATGAAAAAAAATATCCTCAGGTGAGGATTAACAATAAAATAAAAAACAACTGTGAGACAAATTTCTGTTGTGTGAGCTACTCAGTTTATGGCACTCTGTTATGGCAGTTCCGCCACACACACACACACAAACACACACCTTGCTTCTATGCATATCACTTCCCTAGTGAATTCTCCAACAGTTCTCATTCAATTTCTCTTACAACTCAGGGCTTCACTTCTTCCATCAGGTCAAACTCAAAGTTCTTGCCAAGTCATGAGACCTTTTCCATAAATTTGGATGGCCTCTTGCCATTCAATTTTAGTAAACAGGGCATAGGGTTAAAGCACTAACTTCTCTATTCAATAATGAAAATTAAATTTAAGTCTCCCCACATGCATACTCTCTCCCATTACCTAATATGCAAAATTTGTTTAAAACATTACAATCATGATGGCAGATGAGTGAGTAATAATAAATAAGACATCCTGGAATAATCATAGGACATTACAACATTTCCAGTACAAACCTTTCTCCTCTCAAAGATTGCTAAGCATTTCTGTTAGGCTCCACGCCAGCTCCCCTGAAAGAATATTGAACTGGATCTGTTGAGACTTAATGTGCCTGTCCATTAGATTAGATTTTGCACCAACCACCTTGTCCTCCAAAGAAGTGTCAAATCCAACATTGCTTATAGAAATTATGGCTGAATTCTGAGGTAGAGAATATGTCAGCCACTTACATTTAAAAGGCAACCAAACAAACAACTCCTAATTTAAAATATAAAGCAAAAAAGTTTAATAAGGACATAATTTAATTTATAATTTTTGTCTTATAATATACTAGAAGCCTGGTGCACAAATTTGTGCACCAGTGGGGTCCCTCGGCCTGGCCTGTGGGATCAGGCCAAAACTGGCTCTTCGACATCCCCCAAGGGTCCCGGATTGTGAGAGGGCGCAGGTCAGGCTGAGGGACCACACCGGTGCATGATTGGGGTTAAGGAGGAACGCGGGAAATTGGCCAGCTGGTGAGGGACCAAATTGGCCAGCTGGTGAGGGACCACGGAAAGACTCCAGGGCATGTTTGGCCCGTCTTGCTCAGTCCCAATCAGCCGGACCTCAGCAGCAAGCAGCAAGCAGCAAGCTAACCTACTGGTTGGAGCGTCTGCCTCCTGGTGGTCAGTGCACGTCATAGCGAGTGGTTGAGTGGCTTTAGCATATCATTAGCATATTACGCTTTGAATGGTTGAACGAACAACCAGACACAGCATATTATGCTTTTATTATGTAGGATTATATAGGATAGAACAGTTTTAACACATTTCGTACTGCTCAGGAGTTTCTCATGTTTCGCACGCCATCTGTTAAGGACCACTCACGAGTGTTCTCGTTTTTCACGCCCATGGAAAAAAGAACAAATCTAGATACTTATGTAAATTTTGTTTGGTCCCGCTTCATAGAGGAAAATGTTTTACGCAGTACCATACATTAAAAAAGTACTAGGAACTTTAATTGTTTAATTGTTTTTGTAAATAAAAATGTTATAATTATTGAAAAACAACACCTAAAGTGCATTATGATGATTTAAATAACGTGCAGTTTGCCCAAAAACGTGCGGTCCCTCGCATATGTCTTAGAGATTTCTATGCGGTACGCAATGTGTTAAGACCACCTTTCCTTGGGTACTCAGCGAGTGGGGACCTCTTCCTATTACACAGAATGGGCACAGACAAATACACAGCTTGAAAATTGCATTAAACTCTGGCGACAAATCTAAAAATAAACAAATCCTAAGTCAGTGCTTCTCAAACTTCCATATGCAAAAAAACTGTCTTGAATTGTGTTAAAATGCAGATTCCCAGACATTTTGGCATATTCTGATTCAGAAGAGCCTAAGAATCTACATTTAACCTGAGGTGGATTCTGAAGCAGGAAATCTAAAGATAACCCTTTCAGAATCAGTAATCCCTACTTTACGTAATGTTCTTTTCAATGAGAAGTGATTCCTTCATTGTCAGTTTTTATAATAACCTTTCCTTTCAAGTCAATCTTCAAATCAGAAAAAAAAGTCCACCAGACAATATGCTCTGATTATTGGCTGAGAATCTGTGGTCACTATCAATTGTAGTGCCATCTCAGTATAATAACCCACAGGAATTTACAAATACTCTCAGTAGGACCAGAGCTCATCTCTGCTCTTGCTCTCTGGTCTGCAGAGCCAGTTGAAGAAGCCTTAGCATCGTCCTGCTCATGACACCCTTAGTGAGAATTCAGTCACCTTGTGAAGGGTGCCTTGCTCCCAATATTTCTAAGATCTGCCATGCTGAGCATCCCAGAGCAATGCAGAAGAGAGGTTTCATCCAAGCCTGTTTCAGCTCTATCTTCATGGAGAATTTTATCAGTTTCTTATAGCAATGATCCTGTCCAGCCCCAAATACTTGCTACCAAGTACTGTGGGTAGGATGGATGGAAAGAGGTTGAGAAATGGAGAGAATTTGCTCCCTAGACAACTGTTCTTCAGGGAACCTCTGCTCCTTCTAAGGTCCCAAACAGTCCTGATTAAATAAATGCCCAACAGTGGAGGGACCTACAGGAGGGGGAAAAATCTAGTAGTTTTCATCATTTTTTGTTAGTGGAAAGGATTGCCTCTATGGGGACTGTCCCAGAAAAGCATACATAAATAATTCTAATGATTATAAAGTAAGGCTAGCAAAGGCAAAGGATATCTAAGTTCATACTTGTTGGTAGGAAGGTAGAAGGTAGAATGATTTAGGGCTTATGAGAGTCAGACAAACTTGAGTTCAACCAGGAATATTGCTAGGTTATGTAGAACCATTACTAAACTGCTCATGGGCTCAGTTATTTCATCTGTATAATGGAGCTAACAATACTTACCTTGCAGGATTGTTGTTAGAATTAAATTTATATTAATACACACATGTTTATGTAATATATATATATAAGATATATGTAGGACACATACACACACACGCACACCTCAATGCATACCTAATACACATAAATACACATGTTATACATATATCAGTATACTGCCTAGCATGTAATAAGTGTTCCATAAATGACAAAGGTAGTAGTAATTTATCATTATTAGGATAAGAAATGAGTCACAATGACCAATTTAAACCTCTAATACTTGGGAAATAATTTTCCTTAATGATACCTCATTTTATTTACTATGGCTATAACAGCCTAAGCATACAAGTAAGCAATTTACTTATTATTTACTATGTGCCAGCTAATATGAATACAAAAGCAAATGAGGCATAGTAGTCTGGGCTCTATCTCTTCTAACTCTTCGCCATTACCATTCCCTGTCTCATGAGGTTCTTCTACTTCCAGGCATTATTCTATAGAAACTTTCTTGCATCAAATTGTTAGATTCAAAAGTATTGATACTGTTGTAATAACCTAGTTATAAATAACTGTAAAGGAGCAAAGGGACGGCCAAATAGTAGACACTTACCCAGTAAAGTCTGGGTGACATAGGAAAAGTACGTGTCTGTCAGTCACACCTGGGAACAGGTCAAGGCCAGAATAAGTGTGGCCACTACAAATGTGGTGAGATTTGAGATACTTAAACTCCTAAATAGAGGAGTTTGCTCTCTTGCTCTCTTGGGACTCTTGTTGCATGGGACATGCTCTCCTGGCTCTCCCGAGCAAACAAAGAAAATATCATAAGAAAGAAAAGAAAATATAAATTGGATTTTATTAAAATCAAAAACTTTTGTGTTTCAAAGGAAACCATCAAGAAAGTGAAGTATTTGCAGAGTGGGAAAAATATTTGCCACGTATCTGATAAGGAACTTGTATGTAGAATAGATAAAAAAACAAAACCAAAAACTCTTACAACTCAATCATAAAAAGACAAATTTAATGAACAAAGGATTGGAATATGCATGTCTCCAAGAAAGATGTACCAATAGTCAATAAGCACCTGAAAAGATGTTTGATGTCACTACTCATGAAGGAAATGTAAATCAAAACCACAATGAGATACCACTTTACACCCACCAGAATGACTAGAATCTAAAAGTCAGCTAATAACTAGTTTGGTGAGAAGTGAAGAAATCAGAACCCTCATACACTACTGGTGGGGATGGAAAATGGTGCAGCCATTTGGAAAATAGTCTGGCTGTTCTTCAAATGATTAAAAATGGAGTTTCCATATGACCAAACAATTCTATTCCTAGGTGTATATCCAAGAGAAATTGAAACATACTTCATACAAAAACTTGTGCACAGATGCTGATAGCAGCATCCTATCTAATAAAGAGGGAATATGCTAATTGACTGCCCCACCCTCAAATATGATGGCACTCATAGGCAATAAGGAAGGAATATGCTAATTGACTGCCACGCCCTCAAAGATGGTGGCATCCACAGCCACAAGATGGTGGTGCCCAGTCCCCTCAGCCCTGCCGGGGTGGCAGGCACTCTGTGTGCCTGCCTCCAGAGACCCCCAGTCTCCTCAGCCCCCCAGCCGCCCATGGCCGGCCGGAGGCACAGACAAGCCTCGGATGTTGGCTGCCCAGCTGCCCAGGGCCACCCAAGGCGCAGAGGCGCAGGGCCGGCCGAGGCTTGCGCTGCCGGCAGAGGCAGCAGCAGAGGTGTGATGGGGGCGTCGCCTTCCCCTGATCGCCGGGTCACCTCCCACCCCTGAGGGCTCCCGGACTGTGAGAGGGGGCAGGCCGGGCTGAGGGACCCCCCTCCAGTGCATGAATTTTCATGCAATGGGCCTCTAGTTATTTATAATATCCAAAAGCTGGAAACAACCCAAATGTCCAACAAACAAATAGATAAACAAAATGTGATACATCCATACAATGGAATATTATTTGGTCATAAAAAGCAATCACACTGATCCACGCTACAACATGGATGAACCCTGAAAACATACTTATTAAAAGAATCTAGGAACAAAAGACCACATATTATACACTTCCATTCATATGAAAGTACAGAATAAGGACCTCTACTGAGACAGAAAGCAGATTAGGGCTGAGGGGTTTGAGGAGTAGGTTGGGGGAGGTGACAGCTAAAGGGTACAGTTTCTTACTGAGGTGAGAAAAATATTCTAAAATTGACTGTGATGATCATTGCATATATCTGTGAATATGCAAAAAATGATTGAATTTCACACTTTGAGTGAATTGTACGGTATGTGAATTATATCTCAATAAAGATATTTATAAAAAATATATAAAGTACAGTTCAAATGTAAGTTAATATTATTTTTATTCCTGCCTGATTTATATAACATTTAGAAGGCTAATTGTGCAATGTCATCATAATACTCAGAAATCAACTTTTTAATGCTTAAACAAATCATTAAAATTATAAACTTCACTGAGACCTTTGGATGACAGGGAATTTTCTTGGATTATTGTTATAAGCAATTATTATTTTACACAGAATGTGTTATTTAAAATTGAGAGATAATTGGTCCTACCTTATTGAAAATCTATATTCTACATATTAGCCTTAATGGTTTCTTTTCTTAGTACCAAGGTTATTTTAAAGTGTGCTCAGCTTGTGCTTTGATAGTCCTCTTAAATGTGTTCCAGTTTGTTATACTTTGCTCATGTATCTTCTAAATGCACCACATTATGTAATATTTATTCTTTTCCAAATGTGAGATAAAATCATTTTGCAGAAATGAGAGAACTTTTACAAGGGGTTGGAATTTTAGTCACAACTATAGAAAAAAATATCTTCCTTGTCTATTGGCAAACTTAAGGGCTTTTCCCCTCCAATCAAAAGATTTTGGTTTTGTATCAGGTTTAAACCAAAATGATGACCAAAGAAGAAATGAGGGATGGTTAGCACAGAAATGGCCAGATACAATCAAACATTTTCCTGTCAGTATTCATAAAGGAAAGCTGGTCACCATTCTCCTCTTGGTCCATGCTCAACTGAAAATAAAATCAATAAAATGATACTCAAACTGGTTTTCTAGAAGGATGCCCCGATGGCTCCAATTATGGAAATATGTGTCTATATTCCCCAGGTAAGATTATATAGTCTGGGATTATAGTCTGAGGAAAAGGTAGAATAGCTCATGGAGATTGATTTATTTATTTAGCCAGTGGAGATTTATTAGAAGTAATATTATATGCTGGTGATAGGTAAGAAGCCTGAGAATTACTTCTAAATTATTCTGTTTTTATGTTACTGAATCATACACCAATGCTTAACAATCCCTAAATAAAACAACATTCAAAGGACTTGAACAGATATTTGTACAATGTTCATAGCAGCATTATTCGCAGTAGCCAAAAGCTAGAAGCAACCTAAATGTCTGCTGATGGGTAAATGTATAAACAAGATGTGTTCTCTACATACCCTAGCATATTATTTAGCCTCAAAAAGGAAGAAAATTCTGATACATGCTACAACATGGATGAACCACGAGGACATCATGCTAAGTGAAAGAAGCCAGTCACCAAAAAAACCCCCAAAACAAATATTGTATGATTTCCACTTACATGAGGTATTTAGAGTAGTCCAATGCATAGAAACAGAAAGTAGAATGGTGGTTGCCAGGGGCTGTGGGAAGGAGGGAATGGGGATCTATTGTTTAATGGGCAGAGAGTTTCAGTTTGGAAAGATGAAAAGTTCTGGAGGTGGATGGTGGTAATAGTTGCGCAACTATGGTTATACTTCATACTACTGAATTGTATACTTAAAAATGGTTGAAATGGTAAATTTTATGTTATATATATTTTACCACAATAAAATGTTTTAAAATTTATATATTAAAATTTACATATGTACAAATTTTAAATAAGTTTAAATCATTTTAAAAGTCCATAAATATAAAAATTTATATA
>NW_005360509.1:829995-855062 GCF_000412655.1 Myotis brandtii
AACAACAACATTCAAGGAGTTCAAATCTCAAGTAGGGCATTTACCCTACCCCCATACTATCTTGACTATTTAGAAGTGGGATAGTTCAGATCCAGAATAATCAATTAACATAACAATGCTGTAAATAATGGTTTCTCAATTCTACCAAGTTACCTGCTACTTTTCTGTTCCTTGCCTGAAATACAAGATAAATGTTGCTGCTTTCTTTTCCTTTGGCAAATGAGATTTTCTGGAATTTATTGCTCAGCGACTTTTAACATATGTGGCATAATCTAAAAGAAAATAATCAACAAGCCTTCCTAGTCTCTTAAAATGCCTGGATGAAGTAGTCTTGGATTAAAGCAGCTCAGGCGAACTCAGGAGCATGGCCCAGGGGTTTGCCTCCCTGGGTCATCAGAGCTCTTTCCCAAGACATAATCTATTGATCTAAAATTGAACATTTGTTGATTATAAAATAATTGGTGGACAACTTAAGTTTGTGGGGTTTTTTCTTCAAGCATTCTAGGGGAAAACATTCACTGTCAGGCAGGAGTTTCAGGAAGAATTGATAAAGAACCATTAACCAGAACAGTCAAACAGAATTCTCTATTTGCCAATAATTTTACACAAGACTCAAACACAGCCCTAGCTGGTTTTGTTTTCTCAGTGGATAGAGCATCGGCCTGTGGACTAAAGGGTCCCGGGTTCAATTCGGTCAAGGGCACCTGCCTGGGTTGCAGGCTCAATCCCTAGTAGGGGGCGTGCAGGTAGCAGCTGATCAATGATTCTCATTATTAATGTTTCTATCTCTCTCTCTCCCTCTCCGTTCCTCTCTGAAATCAATAAAAATATATTTTTTTAAAAAGAATCTCAAACACAGAATTGTAAGAAGCCATCAAGCAACCATACAAAAACCAAGTAGCTTGACCTTGGTTGTTGATAGCTAATTACAAGGGACACCAGCTCCCATAACTCCTAGTGGAGTCTCTTACCACACCATCTCTTTTCTACGTGAACATGCTTCTCAAAGTATAGTCCCCAACCACCAGTTTCAACATCACCTGGCAACTTGTAAGAAATTCAAGTTCCCTGGGGTTGGGATGGGAGGTGGGAGGTGGGGGTTGGGGGCATAGGCTTCCAGGTGATTCTAATGGGAACTATTACTCTATATCAGTGGTTCTCAACCTTGGCTGCACATTAGAATCACCTGGGAATCTTTTTAAAATCCTGATTTCTGGGCCTCATCCTCCGGAAATTCTGTTTTTTTGTTACTAATGTTGTGGCCTCACCCCATAACAAAGAAACAGAATTTCCGGAGGATGAGGCCCAGAAATCAGGATTTAAAAAAGATTCCCAGGTGATTCTAATGTGCAGCCAAGGTTGAGAACCACCGTCTTATAAGAACTCTTGTGATTATATTGGTCCCACCTGGATAATCCAGGATACTCTCCCCATCTGAAGATCCTCAACTTAACTACACCTGCAAAGCCTCTTTTGCCACATCCTATGTAATCCTATATAATAAAAGGCTAATATGCAAATTGTCCCCTCAACTGGGAGTTCGACCAGGGGGCAGGGCCAGTAGGCCAACCACCCATGGCCCCTCCCCCTGGCCAGCCAGGCCTAATTGGCCCCAAGTGGGGCGGGTGGGCCAGACCCCACCCATGCACGAATTCGTGCACAGGGCCTCTAGTAAGATAATATATTCCAAGTTCTGAGGATTACAATATGGATAATTTTGGAAGGAGTCATTAGTCTACAACAGACATATACATGCTGGCATGCCCCATGGTCGGAGACAATGCTTTTTAGGATCCATACAGATCCTTCAGATAATGGTTTTGGTCAATGTGGGCAAAAAGGGCAAATCTGTAGCAGAATATGTATCAATTCCAGCCAAGTTGAATCACTGGCCCATCCAGGTAGAATATAAATCAACGATCCAGTGAGTGGCTGGCTGGTCCCTTTGCAGCTCAGCCAGGTTCAGTGAGCCCGAGTTGGGGCGGTGAAGGATTGAGAAAAGACAGACAAGAGAATGAAAGCTGGGTCTCGGTGGGACACTGTCCTCTCTGACGGAGAGAGACAGTGCCACGGACTACAAGCCGTGTCTTCATTTTATAGCAGATTCCACGAGGCAAAGTAAGGGCGTGGTCAGGATATTTACAGCATTCTCATGGGTTTCAATCCTACTCAATTACATGCACCTGAACTCTAGCAAGCCCGCATCACTCAGGCACGTGGGACCACAGGTTCAGACCATAGGTTCAAGCTTACAACTATAGCTGTTGGCTATAATTGTGCTGGGAGGGCTTTGCGTTCCAAGCTAGGACTTGCACGTGGCCATGAGAGGACTGTGACCTCTCATTAGTCTGAGGCTTGAACCTGTCCAAACACTGTAGCTGCTCTTCACAAACCACTCCACCAGCACAGAACTGCAGAGTTTATACAAACACCATTGTGTAAAACAAAACACAAATAAACAAAATACTTTCCTTCATCATTAAGATCCCAATTTCATTATTTAACTAGTACGTTCTTTTCTGGCGACGTTGCAGACACCAGTTCACCAGATTTGTGCCTATAATTTCCCCACCCTAACTCATTTGAGAAGCGCATTTTCAAGTTTTCACCCAATTCCCACATTGTCTTGATTTAGCCAAATCAGCTACTGGAAGCTTACACAGGGTTAAATATTAACATTCTCTTACATCTTGGTCCAAGGATAAATTCTCCATTCAGCTAAGTTTAGATAAATTCTCCATTCAGATAAATTATCCACTCAGCAAACTACTGAAGTGCTAGTGACACCCCAAAGATGGACTTCCGATAACCTGACTCCCTGATACATGGGTTAGAGAACACAGAAAACTGGTATTTACTACACAGGTAAGAACAGCCATCGCTTCTATCTCCTCTACTTTCAGCTTTAGGGGGTTGCAGTTTTGCTTCATTCATAGATGGAAAGCAAGGCTTCTGTCAGGACTCGGGGCAAACTTCAGGGACCCTCTCCTGCAAGCTCTTTCCTCACTTCTTACCAGCACCGCCATCCTTTCGCTCCTCCATAGCCTCCCTGGAGCACCTTCAACTGAGCTCTTTCCAGGGGAATGAACAGGTGTCCCTAGTGAACAGAATGCAAACTGCTTGGCAAAACTGGAGTTAAGTGGAGAGCCCCAAAGGGAAGCATGTGGAAAGAAAAACTATGTTCAAAATATGCTCAAGGAAAGCAGGATTGTTTAATTTAAGGAGACACGGAGGAGTTTGTTTTATCAGCAAATTACCTGAAGGTTTTCTGCCCAAATTAAGACTTTGTAATCTCCAAAGCTTTAGCACTGCGGGCTGGTCTAGCTCAGCTGCTGTAGGTGATGGTTTGACAAAGTCAGGGAAGGCGTTTCACACAGTTTTACAAGGTATATTTATTAGGCCCACACAACTTCTATTTCATCAACTCCACCTCCATTCGTGGGTTCTTCATCTTCTACTCTGGGGTTGTTATCATAGATTTGATAAGGATATCTTTATATATCTCTAGTAAGCTACATTATAGTGCTAATTTTAGTCTTATTAATCATCACTTTATTAACATAATTATTTTATTAATTATCTAATTTAATGCCCTATTTGTGGTCCTGAAAAGCCTTATGTCCTGAAAAATTACATGCTAAAAGCTATAGGACTTATGGGAAAAAATAGGGTTAAAGTAGAACACTCAAAACCTATAGAACTTTGTCATCAAAGAAGTAACAAAAATAATAGCAACTCGTTTTAAAAATAGTAGCACAGTTAAATCTCCACTGGCATTTGTGTTTAGATTCACAGTCCAGACATCATAGCAGCCTTAGACTCCGGGACTCCTGTTTCCTCCCTCAAGGTGAAGGTTCTGTAAAGACATGTGCTCTGATAGAGGCCAGTTTCATTAATGTAACACATATAACCTGGAGTTAGCCTCTTCATAGTCAATATTTGTTGACATAGAAAAAAACAGCCTTTGTAAATTCTTCATCTGAATTTATAGCTTCCCTAGGTAGTGTAACATATGCACTGGTTCTCTTTTCTCTTTTTTTTTTTCTTTTTTCATGGTCATCTATTTTTATTTCAAGATTTTTTTTTCCTTTTTTAAAAATTTTATTTTATTGTTTAAAGTATTACAATTAGTAGTACATATGTCTCCTTTTTTCCCCCCTTGACCTTCCCCCGTATGTACTGGTTCTTAAAGTGTGGACCTCACATGCTTCAGCATCATGCAAACATTTGTTAGAAATGCAAATTCTTTTTTTAAAATATGTTTTTATTGATTTTAGAGAAGAGGACGGGAGAGGGAAGAGAGAGAGAGAGAGAGAGAAACATCAATGAGAGAGAGAAGCATGGGTCAGCTGCCTCCTGCACACTGCCTACTGGGGATCAAGCCTGCAACCCCAGGAATGTGCCCTGACTAGAATCAAACTGGCGACCTCTCGGTGCGTGGGACAACACTGAACCAACTGAGCCACACTGGCCACGGCAGAATTCTTAAGCTGCCCTCTAGACTCACTGAATCTTAAAGCCTTGGGATGGGGGTGGAAAAAGAGGAGGAGCCTAGCAATCTGTGTTTTAACAAATTTTCCAAGTGATTCTAATGCAGCTAGTGGTTCAGAACAATTAACATATTGAAAAATGTCACTGTTCTTGAAACCACTATAGCAGCCGCTTCTTGCGGAAGAGGTTGCTGCATGACTCCAACTTTTTCATTAAGGTCTTCAACATTGCAAAGACTTATTTAATTGTGAGAAAGCTGGCTCCTGATCTTGACAGAACATTATCACACGGGAAAAATCACTTATTTGCCAACATGACCTGTGTGTTAAACTGACATCAATTCCCTATTGATCAATTGCATAGGAACTGAGTCACATTAAAGAATATCGTGTTGTGCTAAACTGACTGTAGTAGAACAGAATGAAATAGGTACTCAATAAGTATTTGTTGAATGATAAATGTCATGTTTTAGGTAATTCAGAGTAATTTCCTCTTTATCCTCATAGTACCAACACTTGGTAGGCTGAGAAGAGTATTAACTCAATTTTTTTTAACCCGTATCTGAGAATATGTTTTCTTAAATTTATTTTCAGAGAAAGAGGTAGGGGAAAAAGAGAGAGAGAGAGAGAGAAACATTGATTGGTTGCCTCCCATATGAGTAGCAACGGGGATAGAACCTGCAACCTAGATATGTGCCTTGACTTCAAATCTAACCCACTTTGGTTAGATTTAACCATTTTGGTTAAATCTAACCCCCTTTTGGTGCATGGTGCTTACTCCAACCAACTGAGTCACCTGGTCAGGGCTTAACTCAATTTTATTCCATATAATAAATAGCTAATATGCTAATGGTCATCATGCCGTCACGCTGTAACGACCAATCAGCAGGAGGCTGTGTGTGCAGTGAGGAGCGGAAGGGTGGCTGCGCAAGGAGGTGGGAGGTGGAGCACTTCCTCGTGCAATTTCAGCTGCTCGCTGGGCCTCTAGTAAATCAATAAGAAGATTTAAAAAGATAAAATGACAGACACAGAAACTCAGAAAAATAGAGGTTGAAGTCTCAACATTACTTATTGACAGAGCTTCTGAGTTTCACAACTTACTCAGAATCTAGAGACACAATCTGCTCTAAAATATTTAAAGTCTGTAGATGAGTTATCTTCCAAATGTGGCTTTCTTTCCTCCCCTTGAAATTTATATTTGGTGCTACTGTGCAGATGGCTGCCAACATATGCTTTGACTAAAACACTGTGGTCAGAGGTCCCTTGTAGAAGCATTCAAGAGAAGATAAGCAATGACAAATTTCTTTAATGGGCTTTGTCAGAGCTAATACTCTCTGCCTAATATCATATTATTTTTATTTAAAATAAATAATTCTAGACCTTCTGGTAAAGTAGATTGTTCTAAGCATATTGTCCTCCCTCTGTCCTCTTGAACCTGTGATCTTAAGGGAGGATCATTTCCATTTGCTTAAGAATTATCTGTGATGTCATTTTGTTGTTGTTAGACAAATCAGTAGTTTAAAAAAATATCAGGCTATGAGCAAACATTTCATAATTTATTAGTAAAGATGAAGTATGGGTAACTTTCCCAATGAGAATAAGCCCATAGGTATGAATTTATGTCCAAAACTAAACAGGAATTGGGGAACTGAGCAAAACCGGTGAATGAGGAAATTCAAGAGGACTAGAATCAAACACTCAGAGTTAAGAAAACAGGAGCTGCAATTTTCAACTACACATCTGTATCTGAAAAGGCATGGGATAGAAAGCAATGAGCTACAACTTCAAAGGTAATATGAGAGATGATGGAAAATGCATGCAGACATTTGAGTAGAAAGTGTAAAAAAAATTTTTGTGCAACTTAATTTAGAATGTTCTTGTTTATTCTTCCCCAAAGCATTTGATTTTTTTTTTTTAGTTCTGGCAAAAATAAATCATAGTAGCAAGTAAAACATGGTTCCACTCTAGTGTAAAATTATATCTATGTGTCAAGGCTTGCTTATAACTTATATCCAAGTATTCTCTCTCCTTCTCTTTCTTTCTCAGGAGACGTTTTATTAAAGTAATTTTATTTGATTGAAATATTTGGTTTTTAATCTTTTAGTTTGACAGGGAGATGCAGTTCCAACATGGAGACCTGGAGACCAAGAGGTCCTTTGGAGAGGGCCAGGCAACATTCTGCTTTTGCTGATGCTTATGGGCTTGATCTCAGTTGACTGGGAGATCTGAAAATCCCTGGGAGCCTTTCTGAACAGTTAAAATCAGAAGTAGTTAACACTTAGAAACTGATTAAATATAATGCATTTAAATCTGAAACACTAGGAAGAGCTTTTTGTTTGTTTTGTTTTTTAAGGAAAGAACTGATCTTGTAGGATAGGAAAAAATAGAAAGCATTATTATCTCTCACTCCAATTCATTTGAAGCTAAGAAAAATCTCATTCAGTTTCATTCAAATTATTCTCTGGCTCTGTATGAATGATACATGCTATTTGAGAAAATGGGGGAGATGATTGCCTCTCGGCTAATAGCTCATGACAAGATGTGTGTGAATGTGTGTCTTATAAGGAATGGGTGTTTTTTTAATTCTCACCCAAGGATATGTTTATGAGAGAGAGAGAGAGAGAGAGAGAGAGAGAGAGAGAAAGGAACATCAAGTTTCCTGTTGTCTGCACCCTGACCAGGCACTGAACTGCAAACTAAGTATGTGTCCTATCTGGGAATCGAACCCACAACTTTTTTGGTGTACAGGATGACACTCCCACCAAACGAACCACCCGGCCAGGACAGGGATGGCTTATTTTTAAAAACAGACCACAATTAGATTGTGGTTTAGGAGATGTGAAGAGTTTTATGTTCAACTTTAGTAGAAATAACCTTAAGTAGTAATTGATTTGCGGCATGATTACCATTTTGATTAATTTAGCCTTTCCCTGTGCCCTAGAGGTGGTGGGAGGGCCATGCTAACAGCCTTTTCAATCACTGTTTCGTGTTTTTGGTACTGGAGTTGAAAAGTTCTTTTAAATCACTACAATATGTCAAAGTCAAGTATTTTATTCAGTTTGGTTTCTAATTAAAGTTAAAAGAGGGCATGTCAGTCACTGGGAAGTAAAATACATATTGAATAAAAATACTTTTATTCTGAACTTTTGTCCTGAAAATGGTAAGAATTTGTCTTTAATCAGAAATAAGAGACTCTGCAAAAATCCTGCCAGTCCTTGGGCAGGTGAGGTACAATTTTGATGATTATTGTCCTTCTCTACCCTGCCCATGGTCCCCTTCCCAGGTCAGGCTGGGCTATCAGGATATCACAGTTGGGAAGCCCTCTAACTAACCAAGACCTTTCCTCTGCTCATGTACAGGAACCCTGTTAACCAGGTTCTTCAAATCCTTCATCCCCACAAAGTCCTCTCTTCCCTTATATTTTCTCAAGTCTTACCCTCTCTACAATGGCAGTCGATGGATGTGGGGAGATTGGTTCACCACCTTCCCAGAACCCCGGGTAAAACCTTTGCATTTTAATTGGATCCCCCCCGCGCCCCCCCAAAAAATTGAAGCACATTAAACAATGCCATTACCTGTGATAATATCTCCCACTGTGGTTAGACATGAGACGCAAGAAAAGAGTATAAAGCAGAAATTCCTTCCAGAAACTCTTGAATTTTTTCATTCATTCATTTACAGTCACTTATTTATTTTTTTCATCCAACTAACTTTTCTTCAAAAATAATTAGTTTCCTGTTGTTGCTGTAACAAATTGCCACAAACTCAATGGCTTAAAACAACATAGATTTAGCCCTGGCCAGGTGGCTCAGTTAGCAGGAAAGCCACTGAAGCATCATGTGTAGAAGTGTGTTGTAGAAAGATTATACTGTTGACAGCAATTTGTGCCTGGGCATTTTTGCTGTGTGGTCTGCACACGTGGACATGAGTCTACCATGCTGTCTTCACCAAGGCACACACCAAAGGCAAGCATCAGGGTGAGTTGGGGTGCCAAGGGAGTGGCTGTTCAGGAATGAACACAAACACTCTCCTTTACTAGGGGACATGCTTTGCTTCCCACATGCACATTGGTTACCCTGAGATGGAATTAACAGGATACTGTAACACCCAAGAGGACTCTACCAGCCTCTCAGACACTCTCTTCATCCATTATTTAGGTTCAAAAATTTAACTACAAAATCAGATTCTCTTAAGATTTATGATTAGTGCTAGCAGTATTCAATCTTTGAAGTGGAGCAGTTAAAAAACAAACAAACAAACAAGCCATGGCCTCTTAAGTGACAAATACCATCATATGTATGTTTGTGGCATTACCACGAGCTAGATCTGTGATTTTTAAAGAGGTCCCTTTAACCTCTTTGAACTTCAACAATAACACCAGCTTTTATTAATCTGCAAGCTCTTCCTAGTGTTTCAGATGTAACGCACAAGGTCATTTTAATGTAAGGATCAATGAGATAGTAAGCAAGATGCTTTGTACATTGAAATGGGTATTACAAAAATTAATTCACATTCCAAAAAATGTGATATTGAGTCTGTAATTAGTTGAAAAAGTATTTCTCAATGTGTGTTATTGTATTGGCCATGGTGAAGATCAGGTTAAGGGAGTGAATGGTGGCCTTTGAGGTGTTGATCCCCTAAACTGGAGCATCTAGGGTTGCCTGGTGTTGCCAGGCTCTCTGTCAGGGCTGATCTCCATCTTTGAAAATCATGAAGTGAACTGACCACAGGCAGTCTGACTCGAGAGAAAGTCAGAGAGAGAGAGAGAGAGAGAGAGAGAGAGAGAGAGAGGTGATAAATCTGGAATTTAATTAGCAGAGTCACTCAGGTGGAAAGGTTGAAGCCTAGCTGGATTTCTGTTTACATTAAATAGATTTGATTTGTAATCTGACTCAATTAGCCTGAAATTAAATTCATCTTGAGGTAGAAATATCATAGATGCAAATATTCTCTTTGGGGGAGAAACACTCAGTAACATGACAACTCCTAATCTCTTTCTACAGTCTTATTTTAGGGATGCTCCCCCACCTTCTCTCCAGGCCACAAATGGTCATCTTTTGCCCTTCCCAACCCCATCCCCATCTGATTTTGGCTTAATCAAAATTGAAGCTACCTTCTCTCAGTGCCCCAAAGTCCTCATGGTGGAAACTTATACACAACATTTTAAATGATTCCCTGCTAATATCTTAGCAGTTACTCCAATGTGTTCACTACTGCTATTTCAATATAAGTTGAATAAGAATTGAAGCAAGAATATTTCCTTACAAACAATGTTACTATTAATCAACTTTTATGAGCACATTGGGACAGTTGCCATTGCAGATGACTCTTTTTTTAAAAAAAAAATATATTTTATTGATTTTTTTACAGAGAGGAAGGGAGAGGGATAGAGAGTTAGAAACATTGATGAGAGAGAAACATCAATCAGCTGCCTCCTGCACACCTCCCACTGGGGATGTGCCCGCAACCAAGGTACATGCCCTTGACTGGAATCGAACCTGGGACCCTTCAGTCCGCAGGCCGACGCTCTATCCACTGAGCCAAACCAGCCAGGGTTCAGATGACTCTTGCAAAAGCAAACTAAGCTTCAATGGAAACACTGAAATATGTTTCCATTCCTCATAGGAGAGAGTTGGTTTTTGTCCGTGTCACCTGGGGGCAAACCTGTTAGGGAAAGGATGAATCCAGACAAAATTATAATTGCAGTATTCAGGGTCTTTGCCTTCAAGACTCCTCTACTGTGAATCAGAACCCCAAGATCACACAGAAAAATGGAAAGACTGGTAAAATGAACACCCACCATCTAGATACAACAGATGCTTTTTTATATGTAACTAGAGGCCCAATGCACAAAATTCATGCAAGGACTTTGGCCCTGGCCCCCTGCCTGCTGCCTCTGCCACGGCCCCTACCCTCTATGGCTTTGTCTGGAAGGAAGGACGTCCAGAAGGACATCTGGTCTAATTAGCATATTGCACTTTTATTATTATAGATTGTTTAATATCATCTAATTTCTAGTTCAGGCTTCACTTTGAACAGTTAGCCCAGTGTCTTTTATGGCTTTTCCTTTTCCAAACGAGGCTCCCACATATAGGAATACACACTACATTTGGGTGTTATATCTCTTAAGTCTTTTTCAGAATCAAGAACATTCCCCCATCACCCTTCTCATTTTTTGAGAAAAATATTTAAGTTTCTAATTTAAATCTCTTATTTTAGAGTCTGGGCCACATGCCTAATAGAGTGTCCCACAGTCTGGTTTGTATCATTGTTTCTTTTTGGTGTTATTTACCTTATTCCTTTATTCTCCAAATTTCCTGTGAAATTATATTTAAAAGTTAATTAAATTCAGGTTGCTTGGAAAGAGTACTTCATAGGAGATATTGTGTACTTCATATTACACTGTGTCAGAAGGCAAATAATGTTATTAGTGCACATTTTCATTTAACCCATAGCAGGTCCTTTTTTAGAGTATCCTTCTCATTGCTCATTGATTATGTTTGTGTAGGGGTTGTAGTTTGGCATGAAGTTAATTTAGGGCTATCACTCGGGGCTTCTTTCTTGCAAGTTGGTATTATCTCTGTAACTCATTGAGGGTACTCGCTATGTTTGCCACCGGATATAAAAAGATGAAGGGCCCTAGCCAGTTTGGCTCAGTGGGTAGAGCGTGAAACTGCAGACTAAAAAGTCCCAGGTTCTATTCTGATCAAGGGCACGTATCTTGATTGCAGACTCCTCCCCGGCCCAGGCCCTGGTCAGGGTGCGTGAAGGAGCCAACCAATCAATGTGTTTCTCTCCCATCGATGTTTCTCTCTGTCTTTCCTTCTCTCTTCCACTCTCCCTAAAAATCACTGGGGAAAATATTCTCAGAGGAGGATTAACAACAACAAAAAAGAGAAGGAAATCCAGCCCCGTCCTCGGGGATAGCACTGGGGAATGCCAGCATGTCCTGTGTGTCAAGTGCTGTATCATAGGTGTATACAAACACACTGTCACGTGGTGCATACATGAGCATACATGGCCGGGCATGGACATACACGTAGTGTCCTGCAGCACCATCATGCCAACAAGGACAGTGCCTTTAACAATGTCAAGCTACTGATTGGGGTCTAACCCAATCTCCAAGCTCCAAGTTCGCAGGAAACTGCTGCCCAGGGAAGCCTCCAGGACCTCCCTTTTCCTACCTGGAACACTCTGCCCCGGGCCTGCCTTGAGGAAAAGCTAAAGGCCCAGGAAGTAAACAAAATTAAAAATCAATAAAGTAATTTGTGGCTATTCCTTAAGCACCAAACAGGATTTGGCGCCTGCCGTCTCCGTGTTTACACGTTTAAAGAAATTTGTTTCACGCTGCGCACCAGCTAGGCATGCATGCTGGCATTAACTCAAACCAAAACCCACTTTCTTTCAACTCTCTAAGCGGTATGGAACCAGACTAGCCTGGGCCAAGATGTTTCTTACTCTGTGGTCAGCAGGAAGCCAGAAGCAACTGAATTCTATTCGGCAGGCACCTGGGACCTGCTTTTGAACCCAGTGTTGATACCCCACTTCCCTTCTGTGCCTGCGTATAAACACCATTTCTAGCATTCATAACACTCGAGTCTCACACAGGGTTCATATACTGATCACTCAGCTCATCTGGTTTGATCCCCGGTGGCCCAATCAGGATTGATTTTAGAAACACACCCTTATCTGGACTTGCTCAAAGAAATCATGCTAGGAAAGAGAAGCCAGCACAATTTGTACAATTACTGCAGCAGGTAAACAAGTGCATTCCTGCAGTGTCTTCATCCCACTGCAATCCATCTTGAAGCAGTCAGCAGTTCCCGGGCGCACCTGTCTGTGACCCGCGGCCTTTCACCAGACAATTCCCTGGCACAGTCTGGGAGGCGCCCTGCAGAAGTGAGGCAATCTATTCAAAGGCTCTGATCATGGGCACGGCCTAAATCCTGGCTCCGCTCCTGACGAAGTAGTGCTGATTGCTTTTTACACATATCTTTTATCATCATTAGCCGCCCGCTTCCCTTCTCTAGATGGGGATAGGAAAATCAACAGGCTGAGCACAGGGAATGGAAGAGGCACATTGTGGCTGACAATCACAGAGCAACAAGGCAGCTAGAGACGATACAATAAAAACAAGGCATCTGAGACCCGCCAACACGGATGGCACCTGGCTGTCCACTGCACGTGCACTCTCTCAACCCATCCCCCCCCCCCCCCCCATTCCCCCCAGGAAGGATCATGCAGACATGCCTCTTATTATCAGGTGGTGAGATAGGTGGCTTTTGGTAAATCAAGGCACAGATACTCATAAAGACAGACTCATAGACAGAAAGCAGCAGACAGCTGGGGGCGGGGTGGTGGAGAGAAAAAAAGAGAGAGGGAGAGGGAGAACTCCTGGATATGGACAGCAGTGTGGTGATTGTGGGGGTGGAGGGGAATGGGTGGAGGTGGTAGAGGGCATAGAGGGGATAAAAGGTGATGGAAAAATAAAATAAAATAAATAAAACCTTTTTAAAAAGGCATAGAGCAACTCTGTAAAATCTCTTTTTTTAATTATAATATTCATCTTCCCACTCCTGGTAAAAGACCGAAATA
Source organism: Myotis brandtii (assembly GCF_000412655.1). Classification (NCBI taxonomy): domain Eukaryota; kingdom Metazoa; phylum Chordata; class Mammalia; order Chiroptera; family Vespertilionidae; genus Myotis; species Myotis brandtii. Next base: position 843,081 of record NW_005360509.1, read on the forward strand.
AAGTCCAACTTGTTTGACAAAATGCCATGCAGCTCTGAAAACTAGAGTCTGATCCACTGTACTACATGTGATGTATATTTTTCTTACTCACGAGTTTGCATTTAATAAGCTATACGGCTGCCCATTCTTGTGCCCCCGGGCAGAATAGCTCATGACTATCAGGAGGGAAAAGCCCCATTATTTCGACTTTCATTCTCTCTATGGTCATCAAAAACGAATTTCCTCTGGCAAACAGTTTATTTTGCAAATGAGTTGAAGTGATTCATAGGCTGCTGAAAAATAGCATCTTGAAATTTATTCTTAAACATACTGCTTTATAAACTTAGTTCACACATATGGTGTCTCCCAAGAAAATATTCGGAGACAGAGGGATCTGCGAGTTTGCGCTGGGGATGAAACTGGGACGCTGTAGAAAGCAGCTCTCTGGTGACCACTGGGGGGCAGGGGGGTCCCATGAGCCTTGGCCCATGGACTCAGGCAGGCAGGCGCCCCAAGGGTCATCCATCTGGAAATCAGTGTGGCCAGAATCCAGCGCAACACAGAGAGAAGAGATCGGGTCCTCTTTCTCCTTCCTCCCTTCATCCTCTTCACTCCCAGTTCAAATCCAAAAAGGGTCTTTCACTGCTATGTGTTTTGTAAGAAAAAGCCCCCATTATTTAGGACCGTGGTCGGCAAACTGCGGCTCTCGGGCCACATGCGGCTCTTTGGCCCCTTGAGTGTGGCTCTTCCTAAGCCTTAGGAGTACCCTAATTAAGTTAATAACAATGTACCTACCTATATAGTTTAAGTTTAAAAAATTTGGCTCTCAAAAGAAATTTCAATCGTTGTACTGTGGTATTTGGCTCTGTTGATTAATGAGTTTGCCGACCACTGATTTAGGATGATGCTCAGAGCAAGGGTCATGTATTGTCTGGAGCACACACGCTAGAGTGCAGATGGCAGAATTCAGACAAAGGATGAAGTTTGATAACTCCAAGCGCAGGGTCAGACACCAGGCGTGGCGAAAGCAAGAGCTACAAATCTCATAGGGAACGAGGCTCTGCAATCTGGGCAGAAAAGTGTCCTGAGAGATGGCCGGACAGAAGTCAACCTGGACCCTGCCCCTACGGGAGCGTGGCTTATCTCAGCCAGAAGACTTCCTTGTCTTTTGAGAGACAGTGGGACCATGTGGTAAAGCAATTTATCTGGACCCCGAAGACCAGAGTTCTGGTCTTAAGCAAGTCACTTAACTTTGGTTTGGATCTCAATGTCCTCCCCAGTGTACAGTGCCCTGGGAAGCCCTCTACCAATACACCATCTTTTAGTGCACCCAATTGAAGAACAGAAGGAACTTGAAGCAAGCTCTGAGAAATCCCCAAGTTTTAGAGCTTTAAGAAACTGAGCACTCACCCAAATGGTAGGAGACCAAGTTGGGCTAAAACTTGTTGTGCATCCCCTTGTCCCGGGCACATAGTGCAGAAGCAGAGGGAGAAGCCCGCCTCCTTTCATATGGATCCTCTTTCTTCCCACCTGGTTGCTGAAGGGGCCAAGACGGATGGGTCCTAGCCGGGCACTCTTCTCTGCCCACTGCTGTTGATGGATGCTGGGAGGAACAGTGACTAGTGATACATTATTTAAAAGAATAACAACAAAATAACAATAGCCAACTTTTATTCAGCTATGAGTATTCTAGGCACTGAGCTCAATGCTCTATATTTAAAATTCTTCATCACAACCTTATGAGGCAGATCAATGCTAATATTATTATTCCTACTTTGACAGTTGAAGAAACAGTATTAAGTGAGCTACTCACTCAAAATGAGAAGGCTTGTCCATGAAGGAGCTAAGACACAGACCCCGTCCTGCTGTCCCCAGCGCCAGCGGCTAGACCAACCTCCTGGCAGTCTCACAAGAGGGTGAGGAGGGGGCTTTAGAGCAGCCGTATGTCCGTGAGGAAGACGGTGTGACCGTCAAGTGTGAAGCCTGTAAGATGTGTTTAGGGGAGGCCTGGAACTCAACTGCACCCGTATTTCTCTCCATTCATTGTCTGCAAACTGGTCTCAGCCCCAAATCTGAGGAAAAGGGAAGGAGATGGAATTATTCCACCAGAAGAGGAAGGGCTTCAGGTTATGGAAGAGGGTGGAGTAATGTCATTGTCACCTTTCTTGGTAGAAGGAGGGATCTTACCCAGATCACAGGAGGCCTCCTCTTCTATTCCCAGAAGGAAGAGAACAGCTAGAAGCAGGGTGAAGTTACCGTCTTTAGAATCGGATGGGGAAGAAAGCATTCTGTGACTAAGTTGTTGACCACAAACCTCTCCTCTGAGCCCCCCGACAGGAGGGGACATTCTTGAACATCAGTGTGTCGCTGTTCATTGCAATGCTGAAAAATTTTAAATCAAAAGTGAGATCTCCAGAAATGAGTTTTCCTACATTCTTCACACTCGGGTGTGCTATTAATATGGAAATGAGAGAGTTTAATCATGTTTGACTATTTGCTGGAAAGAAAGCAAACATGCTGATATGCTAAGTATCATCAGACTTGTTAAATGGGGTCAGGATTACAGGGCTGATGTGGGACTGATGGATTTCTTGCTGTTCATTATCCCAATTGAATGGTTGGAATAAAATCAATACCGAGAGAGGCCAGGCCACGGTGGGGCCACCAGCATCCCTGCCCCTGGCACAGGTCTCCTGAGAAGCTGTTGGCTTTGGCAGTGACTTTGAAGGCAGGCCTCTGCCAGCCAGCACCAGCCCCATCCACTGAGCCCTGCTCTCCCCACCGCTGGGGGATTGTGGTGTAGAGCTGGGACAGGGCTGGAGGAGAGGATCAAAGGGCAGATCAAACAAGGACTCCTCGCTGGTGTATAATTGATTCCTGTTTACACAGTCTCTCCTCCAATATTGTCTCAATTGATTCTCTCAAGACTTCAATGAGGAAGGCAAGACACATTTTTATCTGTCCGGTTTTTAGATGAATAAATGAGACCCAGAGAAGGTAAGAGATCTGTCCAGTGTTACTCAGCCTACAAGGCACAGACAAAACCCAGGACCCCCTCCCCACTAAGCCATAGGATGGCCACCCATGCAGTGGATCCATGGAGGTCCAGGCTCCAGCTCCACATCCCGTGTGGGATCCATATCCCACGTGGGCTCCAACCCCAATTTAAACTCCATTAGTTACCTGTTCGAGGCTAATCTTGGCCCCCAGCCATGGGCAAGTAAGAAGCTCAGGGTGATTTCAGAACCAACACCCTCTTCTTAATTAGTGTATTGATCTCTTCAAGAAAGATGTATTGTGTGGCCCTCTTGTAGTCACTTTCAAGAGCAGAGGGAACAAGCATGAAAAGTGGCTGCTCTCGTGGTGAAGAGCTGTGCTCCCAGATTTTCATGCATTTTTATTGTTGTTTCTAATCTTCATGCGTGTTTTAACCAACCAGGGACCCTGCTAGAAGGCCAATTCTGATTCAGTATGTCCTGGCTGGGGCCTGAGACTCTGCATTTCTAACAGATGCTGTCAATGCTGGTGGTCCATGGACTATGGCGCTGCTACAGTGTTTGGGCAGGTTCAAGCCTTGGACTGAGGAGAGGGCACAGTCCTCTCGTTGCCATGTGCAAGTCCCATCTTGGAGGGCAGGGCCCTCCCAGCACAATTAGCCAACAGCTGTAGCTGTAAGCTTGAACCTGTGGCCCGAACACGTGGCCCCAGGTGCCTGAGTGATAGAGTTCAGGTGCATGTAGTTGAGTAGGGTTGAAACCAACGAGAATGTTGTAAACATCTTGATCATGCCCTTACTTTGCCTCGTGGCATCTGCTATAAAATAAAGACACAGCTTGTGGGCATTGTCTCCTCATCAGAGGGGCAGCATCCCACCGAGACACAGCTTTCATTCTCATGTCTGTCATTTCTAAGCCTTTCATCGCCCCCACTCAGGGTCACTGAACCAGGCTGAGCTGGTATAGACAGAGGGTGAAGTTTGATAACTCCAAACTTGGAGTTGGCATGGCACATAAGGCGCCCTGGGGCTGAGTATCCCATGGCCGTGCCGGCTCCCCACAATGGACCACACTTTGAGTGGCAAGACCATACAGAAGAAACTTAACAGAATTGCAATAGAATGTGATCAGTACTGGGGCAGAAGTTGTATAGGATGATCTAAAGACAAAAAGTAGGGGCACCTATTGATAACCATACGGTGAGCTGAGGTGTTTTCCCGGGGTCGTGTCTCGTGACACTGAAGAATGAGCTCCACGGACCAGAAGATTTAAGCAAAAGTGTGGAAAATTTATTACAAGCAGATTCAGACTTCCCTCATGGGGAGGGGGACCCAATAATGGGCTGCCCATTGAAGCTTTATAGTCCAGGAGTATATATTTGCTACAAGCCTGCTCTGTGTCTACCTGTGTAGCTACCCGATTGCTTCCTTCATTGTTCTCGCCCAGCAACGGACCTGACCTTTCCCTGTTTCTGTGTTTTTTCTCTGTTCCGATGCTGAACCTTCTCTGTTTCTATTTGTCAGTCCACCTTATTGCTGCAGGCCCTCCCTTGGTTTCCCATGCCTCCCATTTTGAGCCCAGACACATTTTATTATTCCTGCTTGGTTGGTTCCTGTGGTTAGGCTGCTCAAACGGCCGTGCCTGCCCCTGCCTATGTTCCACCTGCCTTTGTTTTCCACTGGACCCCTGCTCTATCTGCCTGCATTTCAAGCTAACTTCTCTCACTATTTCTGATTGGGAGATCAGAGAAGGCTTCCTGGAGGAAGGGCAGGCTAAATTTAGATCTAAAGCTGAAGTAGAGATTAACCATACCAAGGGCTGCAATTGAAAAGGTCCACTCTAGACATATGTAGTCTTGTGAGCAAGAAAGAAAGCAAAAGCTTCCAAGGTTCTAAGAGTTAACTCTGACTGAAGATACTAAGGTGGTGAAGAGAGGTGCAACAGAGGCAACGTGGAGCTATTGAAGGATTTACAGCAGCAAAATGACTTGCATTTTTAAAATCTCCTCTAGGCTGCCAGGGAGAGACTGCATTAGAGAGGAGGCCTCTCTAGAGGGAGAGTGAGCGAGCAGGCTTCATTCCAGTGATTCAAGCCAGGGGTGGAGATGGTCTGAACTAGGGCTGTGCTGTGGGCTAGAGAGAAAGCACAGCTTAGAGCTGTTATGTGGATGGATCACTCACCTTGATCACTGATCAGAGTGTGTGTGTCCGGTGTGGTGGATAGTTAGCATGTGCTATGCCTTCTGCCCTTGATCTTGTTCTGTAGTTCCTGAAGCCAGGCTTTTGCTCCCCCTCCCCGCCCCTTCTTTGTGACTATCTTCTGCTTATCTAGTAATGATCTTTGTCATAGTCTCTGAAATATGTGGAAGGTTCTTGCTCCTACTTATCCTTTTGGGAACTAAAGTCCAGCCTGTTACCTGGCTGCCCAGCCTCTCCAGCCTCCCCTCCTCTTGTCAGCTTACACCACTGCCTGGAACTCACTGCCAGACACGCTCAAGACTCTCATCTTGTCCATCTCACTTTCTTCCATCCTGAACTTTGAGGTCTCAGCCTTTCTAGGTCCAGCACATCCTACCATTGATGGGTTGAATCAGGAAATGTACCCAATCAGAGCCCTGCTAAACTAGGATTCAAGGCATTAGATTCCCAAGCAAGGGGGTATATTTAAAGCTGTGTCAACCTCTTAATTAGACATTAGTTCTATTTACTGTCAATTATGAAGAGACAGCCCTTGTCCCACTGAGGATAAATGCCTCTCTGCACTCTCCTTTGAGGCCCACTTGTTTCTGCTGATGACTTTATTAAAAGGTAAGGAAATTGGCCTGCTTATTAGCATCACAGCAGGAACGGGATCTTTGCCGTAAATGAACCTCCTGAGATAGCTTCTGAAATCCTAGGTTGAGAAGAACTGGCTCAGAGGCTAGAAATTCAGCTTTCCAAAGTAAAGGAATGTAGGAGCAGAGACTGAATCACAGTATAAAAATATGTGATCAGAAGTTTCAAGAGTATAAAAAAGCCCATGAGGTGACAACCATCATTACAAAATGGCATTTCCTGCACATGTATTAGGATTTAGAGATATGGTCCATGATTCTGAGGCTACAGATGTGAGATTTCAGGAGCCTGTTGAAAAGACGCCTGCAGATTGTGTTCTTCCTGATGGCCCAAGAAGAGGACTTTAGAAACACTTCTTGCCAATGGCATTACCTCAGCAGAGACCTCTACTTATTTTCTACTGAAAAAGGGTCTTTGTTTCCTGAGTACTGATGAAAGATAATCTGTTTTTCTCTCTCACTCAAACTCTGGCCCTTTCCTTTCTACCCCAGCATTCACGTAAAGAACAGCTCATGACATTGCATATTTTGTAAAATAGGCTTTCTCCATTTCAAACCAGAAGATAAAAGTCCTTTGATTAAAAAAAAAAGCTCTTTTTGATTTCTTGCTTTCAACTAGTATTTCTTTTTGGAGCCATAACACTGTAGTAGAATAAAATAATCAGTTTTTCTGATTCCATCTTGCTGGAACCTGGAATGTCAGTCAGCAACTTCTGCTTAGTCCTGGGAGTAGATATGCTAATCATTGAAAGAATCTAACCTATAACCTAGAAATTACTGAAACAATCTCCCTGCTTGAAACTACCTTGCCAAGGAGATAAGGAAGAAATGTACAAAATTAATTATTGTTTAACAAGATATTTGCAGGAACCTCTTGCTGAGACCACAGCAACCATTGTTTGAAGTTTCACCATCCCCCTTGGACCTTGCTGACATCAAGATGTCTGCAGTCATCAATCACCTCTGACTTCGAACCCCCTTACCCTGACATAAAAGAAGCCTGAATTCCTTCTTTCTCAAGGTGGTTTTTTTAGGATGCTAGTCTGCCATCTTCTAGGCTTGCTGGATTTCTGAATAAAGTTCATTTCCTTGCCCCAATTCCTTGTCACTTGACTTATTGGCTGTTGTGTGGTAAGCAGAACAAGCTTTCACTCAATTACAACTTTGACCTCATTAGCTGGAGGAGAAATAACTGTGTTGATTGAAGGGGGGAATAACAGACAGCCACACAGCTCGTCTTTTCTCCACATATTCTCAGCATCCAGGAAGGCAGGTTTTCTTTTTCTGGAAGTTCATAGGTACTAGAGGGGAGAAAGGAGCCTCAGAGCAGATAGATCATTTTGATTTCATCTGTCCTCATCCCATATGCATCTTTTCAGGGGGTCTTGGAGCCTGGCCAGGTACAACAGCTCAGCATGGTTATTGAAAATGATGGCACACACTGAATGTTTGATATGCTAATGACCACCTCTCTTCCCAGACTTGCTGAATGTGAGAACTTAGTTCAAAACAAGACAGACTCTGAGAAAGAAGAACAAAGTTGGAGGGATCATAATACTGGATATTAAACTATACTACAAAGCCATTGTAATCAAACAGCCTGGTAGTGGTACAAGAACAGGCATATAGACAAATGTAACAGAACAGAGACCCCAGAAATTGATCCATGCCTATATGGCCAAATTAATATTTGGCAAAGAATGCAAGAGCATACAGTGGAATAAAGAGAATCTTTTCAATAAATGGTGCTGGGAAAATTGGACAGGCATATGCAAAAATATGAAACTAGACCACCAACTTACACCATACACAAGGATAAACTCAAAATGAAAAAAGACTTAAATGTAAGTCGTGAAACATAAAAATCCTAGAAGGAAACATAAGCAGTAAAATCTCAGACATCTCACATAATAGTATTTTCACGGATACATCGCCTAAGGTAAGGGAAACAAAGGAAAAAATTCACAAATGGGACTACATCAAACTAAAAAGCTTTTGCACAGCAAAAGAAACCATCAACAAAATGAAAAGGGAACCTACTGTATGAGAAAACATATTCACCAATGATAAATCTGATAAGCGTTTAATTTTCAAAATATGCAAAGAACTCATACATGTCAACACCACGAAGATAAACAATCCATTTAAAAAATAGGTAAAGGACCTTGAATAGATATTTCTCCAAAGAGGATATACAGATGGCCAATAGAAACATGAAAAAATGCCCAACATCACTAATCATCAGAAAGATGCAAATTAAAGCTACAATTAGGTATCACCTCACACCTTCCGGAATGGCTACCATCATTAAATCAACAAATAAGTGCTGGTGAGGATGTGGAGAAAAGGGAACCCTAGTACACTGTTGGTGAGAATGCTGACTGGTACAGTCACTGTGGAAAACAGTATGGAGGTTCCTCAAAAAATTAAAAATGGAACTGCAGTTTGACCCAGCAATCCCACTTCTGGGAGTATATCCTAAGAATCCTGAAACACCAATCAGAATGAATATATGCACCCCTATGATCATAGTAGCATTATTTACAATACCTTAAATCTGGAAACAGCCCAAGTGCCCATCAGTAGGTGAATGGATAAAAAAGATGTGGTACATTTACACAATGGAAACTATGCAGCTATAAAAAAGAAGGATCTTTTACCTTTTGAGACTTCATGGCTAGACCTGGAGACTAATATGCTAATCAAAATAAGCCAGTTAGAGAAAGATAAATATTACACAATCTCATTTATAAGTGGTTTCTAAAGAACAAAATAAACTAATGAACAAAATAGGTCCAGAAGTATGGATGCATGGAAGAGAATAACAGATCTGGGGGCGGAGGGAGAGGGGGAGGGATATTGGGAGGAAGGAGACAGGAAAAGATTAACCAAAGAACATATATGCATATATGCATATATGCATAACCCATGGACCCTGGGACATGGGGAAAGCCTGAGGTGGGTCAGGGGTTGGGTGGAGGGAGGCAAAAGGGGAGAAAATGGGAGACACCTGTAATACTATCCTTTCTATATAATAAAAGAGAAACATGTAAATTAACTGTCCCTCCGCTACACTCACCAGCTAATCATAGTGAGTATGCAAATTAACCTCATCGCCTCTGTGGAGACTGACAGCAGGTAGGAGGCAGCTCCCAGCACGGCCCGCTTGGCCGTCACCATGGTGACCAGGGAGCAGGCAAGTGTGGCCCACAGGCAGCACCCAGCACGGCCTGCTTGGCAGTCACTGCAGTGTGGAGCAGGCAGGCCCTGCAGAGAGCAGAGAACCACGGGGAGTGGGCCTAAGCCATCAGTAGGACATCCCCTGAGGGCTCCCAGATTGGAGAGGGTGCAGGTCAGGCTGAGGGACACCCCCGCCCCATGCACGAATTTTGTGCACCAGGCCCCTAGTCAATAATAAAATAAATTTTAAAAACACAAACGAGAGACTCATACAGAGCCTCAAGGATCCCAGAAACCAGAGGGTCTCTATGGGAGGCCCATCACAGGTGAGAGGGGCAGCAGGGATGGACAGAGATTGGGAGCAGGAAAGGGGCTGATGAGCAGATGGGCTGCCTGAAACAGGAAGGCCTGGGGGCTGCAGGTGGCACTTTGGCAGGTGAGAGGGAATTTGACAGCAGGCATTTGGCAGCTACCTCTGGCAGGTCTGCAACAAGTGGGTCTTGCCTAGCCCAAAGGAAAGGCCAGGAGACACGGACGCCCTCGAAAGACTGATAAAAACAAAGCAGAACCCCAGTGTCAAGCAAATTTTGATTCTACTCTGAAGGCACAGAAGATAAGAAAGAACCCAATAACTTGAACTGAGGAAAAGGGACGAGGCATTGTTTTAGAACTGAGGAGCCAGACTGTAGGACTGGCTCAGCCTAGAGTGAGATGAAGGAAACTCCTCTGTTCTGAACCCAGGAGCTCATCTCCCCTCCACCCCCGAGGTGCCCCTAGATCTGAGTCTCAGGTAGAGGCAGAGAGAATGTGGCCTGGCACTGTGGATGGGCACTGGAACCTGTAAGTGCTAGAAGCAGGTATGGGAAGCTTCTTTTTTTATTCACAGGAATAGGTTGGCCGAACAGGTATATAACAAGTATGGAATCACACATGTTGAATGCTGATCAATAATCAGTTTGTGAAGGAATACACACTCATGGGACTCAAATAAGTGTGTGTGTGTGTGTGTGTGTGTGTGTGTGTGTGTGTGTGTGTGTGGCCATCTCTTGGAGTACTGGTAGACCTCCCTGAGGAGAAGTTCATAACCTTCTGACATGGTCTGGTCCCTGGGTATCAGGCCTGTGGCTCTGAGTGTCACACCTACTTTAAGCAGTAATTCAAAACTCATCTTTGAAGTAGCTTTTTCCCCTTTGACAAACTCCTGTACTGTCCAAGTTCTAAGCTCTGGCTTGTGTCCGCTCTTCCTGCCCTAAGCGCTCCCAAGGTCAAATGCACATTGGTAGCATAGGTACAAAATGATTCTTACCAGGAGTTACCCTGATAACTTTTTACCTCCTAGCAGCTATTGGTCTGAAAAATAGTATTAATTAACACAGGTCTGTTCTAGGAGTAAAAGACATGCATGATTACTAATATTAGTAATTATTTAAAATGTAATTTGCACATGCCTGTGTCCCTGAGGAGAAGTTCATAACCTTCTGACATGGTCTGGTCCCTGGGTATCAGGCCTGTGGCTCTGAGTGTCACACCTACTTTAAACTGTAATTCAAAACTCATCTTTGAAGTAGCTTTTTTCCCTTTGACAAACTCCTGTACTGTCCAAGTTCTTCTAAGCTCTGGCTTGTGTCCGCTCTTCCTGCCCTTAGCGCTCCCAAGGTCAAATGCACATTGGTAGCATAGTTGCAAAATGATTCTTACTAGGAGTTACCCTGATAACTTTTTACCTCCTAGCAGCTATTGGTCTGAAAAATAGTATTAATTAACACAGGTCTGTTCTAGGAGTAAAAGACATGCATGATTACTAATATTAGTAATTATTTAAAATGTAATTTGCACATGCCTGTGAAATTCAAACTCATTATCATTCACTGACAAGTAGAAATGATTGTATAAAACTAAGGTAACCTCAGTTCAGATGAACAAATAAAGTTGTAAATAATAAATAATTAATGAATTTGCTAAAATCTTTCTGTGTTACTGGGTCCTTAGCCAAAGGTGAGTTTTTAATTAGGATATAAATTTCAGGGATATGAATAATATATGTGGAAATGTAAGGGATTAAACCCCAAAAATATGTATTGCTTGCTATGTGTTCAGTGCAATGGCATCAAAGATGAATGAATCAAAGCCCCTGATCCTGATGCTCTCACCCTCTGAAGAAGCTGACTCAAAAATATTTGTGAAGCAAGAGTTAACAGGAGAGAGAAAAATTTAAAATATGAGGCAGAGGAAGTAAATTTGTGGAGGGTCAATAGAGAACAAAGTTTGGGAAGAGGGATTGAGCTTGAACTGAAAAGGAAGCATTCCTTTATCTGAAAATGAAAGGAAAGAATGAAGTGTAGGTTTCAATATAATTAGGAAATTGCCAATTGTCTTCATTTTCTTGCTAAAGTAAGAGGCAGCAGTTTGCTAAGGGTGAGTGTGTTGAAAGGGGTAGGAATGGCCAGGGAGTTTGAGGAAAATAGAAACAGATTAAAATGGTAGTTGACAAACAGAAATAGTTTCTCTGCATTCAAGGCCTGACCAAGACAGGAGAACAAAGATTTATAGTGTCGCCAACACAGGTTGAGAAACTTTCTCCAGTAGGACTGGCAGCCTGGGTGTATTAGTAGACAATTTATGGAATAGATTTATTGTTGGGCAGATCAAGAGAAGAAGAGGGGTACCCAGGTAAGTAGAATGCTCCTAGACCATGCGAGACTCCATGTTGTGTTAGGAAAAGAGGCTGCATGGGGAGGGGGGCCTAAAAGGAGGGCATGGGCACTGGTGGCCTCTCTTCAGAAGAGCAGGTATAGGGGTGATGCAGGCATGATTGGGAAATAGGAGGTGCAGAGTTCTAAAGGGGAACAGCTCTCAGCAATGACAAGCTCTTTGGTGTAAGTATGGGTGTAAGCGATGAGATTGGCCTAATATCTGGGTCCGAGATTCTGAAGGTGTTAGGAGGTAGGTTGTTCGATGGACCATCATGGGTGGTGAGGTCATGACATGATGGCA
>NW_005360509.1:855110-857883 GCF_000412655.1 Myotis brandtii
AAAAAGAGAGGGGGGGTGGGGGGGAGAGAGAGAGAGAGAGAGAGAGAGAGAGAGAGAGAGAGAGAGAGAATGGTAACAGCTCTGACTTTGGCAGGTGAGAATCTGTTAGGGAATCCCCTACCTTAGCAGGTGGAGGCTGCCTTTCATTATGAAATCTGGATCCCTTCCTTGCAGATGGCATAAAGGCATGTGACCAGCTCTGCCAATCAGACGCATCTGCCCCACACTTGTGGTAGGAAATGTGCAGGAGTCACTCTGGAAGGGGGTGGCCTCTGAATCCCCATGCCCAGTGTCTAGCTGCAGAGGAACAGAGATGGATGCAGTAGTTCCTCATTAGCTGCTGTGTATGGAGGGGGTGGTAGCCTTGTCTACCCATCTGAGCACCAGGAGACAGACCACAAAGTCATGCTTGCTTGTTCAGCAAGCCCTGAGGGGATCCCTGAGCCTCAGACTTAAAATAAATAATAAAGGTTTGGATTAAGAGGACTTGACTCCCAGTACAGAATGGGGAAAATTGAGTTTATGAAATCACTCGTTTCTTAAGCAAGATGGTGCAGAGTTCTAAAGGGGAACAGCTCTCAGCAATGACAAGCTCTTTGGTGTAAGTATGGGTGTAAGCGATGAGATTGGCCTAGTCTCTGGGTCCGAGGTTCTGAAGGTGTTAGGAGGTAGGACCATCATGGGTGGTGAGGTCATGACATGATGGCAAGACAAAGTACTGAAGAAGTCTGGTTGGCTGCTAACAGGAGAGTGAGTGACTTGGAGATGGGTAGACAGAAATAAAAATGAGAGGGGGGTAGGGGAGAGAGAGAGAGAGACAGAATGGTAACAGTTCTGACTTTGGCAGGTGAGAATTTGTTAGGGAATCCCCTACCTTAGCAGGTGGAGTCTGCCTTTCATTATGAAATCTGGATTCCTTCCTTGCAGATGGCATAAAGGCATGTGACCAGCTCTGCCAATCAGATGCATCTGCCCCAGACTTGTGGTAGGAAATGTGCAGGAGTCACTCTGGAAGGGGGTGGCCTCTGAATCCCCATGCCCAGTGTCTAGCTGCAGAGGCACGGAGATGGATGCAGTAGTTCCTCATTAGCTACTGTGTATGGAGCGGGTGGTAGCCTCGTCTACCCATCCGAGCACCAGGAGACAGACCACAAAGTCGTGCTGGGTAATCTGGTTCAGCAAGCCCTGAGGGGATCCCTGAGCCTCAGACTTAAAATAGATAATAAAGGTTTGGATTAAGAGGACTTGACTCCCAGCACAGTACAGAATGGAGAAAATTGAGTTTATGAAATCACTCGTTTCTTAAGCAAGATGTAAGTAAAAATAAAAATAATATGCAAATAATACGTGCCAGTGTGGTTATGGTATGAACAACTGAGCCACTGGTGATTAGGGAGCATCTCAGTGGTGGGTCTATTGAAATCCTCTTTCTTGTAGAGAGTTTTTTCCTGCATTCCACTCTGGTCCATGTCAATGAAAGTCAGACAGTATTTATTATATTTATTATATGCCCATTGTCTGACCGACTCAGCTAAGTGCTGGGATACAACACTGGGTGCAACACAGCTGCCCTCAAAGGGAGTTGACAATCTATCGAGGGCCCGGGCAATTACATTATGGAGAGCCCAGCAGCCATCTGGAACTGTGAGAGCATAAGACCCAGGGGGCCTGTCAGGCTGGCCCCTTCTTTGTATCACAGTAATACACGATGAAGAGCATTACCATCTGACTTTTCTGAAATTATTTCAAGTCCATATTTTAATACTATTTCTATTGTTCTCTCAATTTTTTCCCTCTGCTATTTCACAAATTCATGTTAGAATCCAGTGCTGCTGAAAATGTTCAGCGTGCAATTCTCTCCCAATGCAACATATTCCACTGATGTTTTTTCCATGGGTGCCTCCCTCAAAATGCATCCTGGAAATAGTTTCTGTAGCCAGAGACTGTATAGTTCTTGCTGGAAGCAAGTAGGAAGAGAATGTTTTCCGTAGTAATGGCTGCCCTGAAGCTATTCCCCCATCCTGGGTGATGATTTTTCATTGCCCACCAGGGAGTATCCACCCAGATCCTAGAGCTGCATTAAGAGCCAACCCTTCATATAAGACAAAATGCTACCTTGCCAGATGTTTGCCATTTCACTGGGTTATCTGTATGGCAGGTGGGTCTCAAAGGTATTTAAAAACTAAAGTCTTTATAATCTTTTTTTTTTTTTACATTAACCTCCTCAGGTTACCAAACCCATCCTGAGACTGACTTAGGATGGATGGGTTTGCCCCTTAAATAAAAACACTGTCCCCAATTTAGTCTTTGGTCCTCTGCTCTCTGTCTTCTCGTCCTTTGGGAATCTCCTCCACAGAGGTACCTAGGAGGTTGGAATTTGGTGGGGACCTTGAGATCATCTACTATCATAGTTCTTGACTTCCTTTGCTTACTATTCTTTTTTTATTGTCAATCCTCACCCAGGAATATTTTTCCATTGACTTTTTGAAGAGAGTAGAAAGGAGGAGGAGAGACAGAGCGTGAGAGAAACATTGATGTGAGAGACACATTGATTGCTCCCACATGAGTCCCAACCAGGGCCAGGGATTGAGCCTGCAATCGAGGTACATACTGTTGGCTGAAATTGAACCTGGGACCCTTCAGTCCACAGGCTGAAGCTCTAGCCACTGAGCCAAACCAGTTAGGGTTCCTTTGCTATTCTTAATGAAACCCTTTCCTCAAAGCAAGTCTTACAGAGAATCCAGTATATAAACGTGACAAAGAATGAGTTTCT
>NW_005360509.1:858306-861396 GCF_000412655.1 Myotis brandtii
TCTAACATGTAACTCCACACTTTCAACAGTATCCTACCTCTTGAAGGAGAAGCAGTATGGAGTGCAAAGCCCTCACTTTGGTGACTGGGAGGCCTGTGTTCAAATGTGAGATCTGATTTTTCCCCAGGTATGTGGTTGAACAAGTAACTCAACCTATCTCTGAACCTCATCCATTAAACATATTATCTATCTGTGGAATTGTAAGAACTGCAGGCGGATGAGAAGCTGGCCAGGTGCTCCCAGGGACTGCCCAATGCGTAGCTTTGTCTTCCCAATTGCAGGCAGCAATTCTGTCTTTCTGGGTGTGTGCAAGGTTGCCTGGATTGTGCTGGAGAAAATCATAAGGAAGGCACGAACTGCTTCTCTCTGCATATAGGAGTAGGCAAAACATAAAGAGGAACAGATAGTCTACTAGTGATTTTTTTTTTTAGTCAAATGAGAAAATGTTGAAGTGTTTAAACACACTGCAATTTTAGGACTCCCAGAAAAGGTTAGGTACTGAATCTGATAAAGAATATGGGAAAGATGGCAAGTAATCACCAAAGAAAAAATACTTGAAATTAAAAAACAGCCTAATTTGGGTAGCAAATGAAAATAGAAGTAGGTGGGGAAGTAGAAGATAGTACTGGGTAGCTTTGGAATAGTCTGAGCCACATTTACTTATTGACTAAATCTTAAAAAATATAAAACATAATAAAAATGTTAGCTATTTTAAATTCATTTTCTGAGAGTAAACAGAAACTTTTCTTTTAAGAAAAACAGTTGCAAATACTGATATTTGACCACAATACCCAATTATCTCTCCTGATATTAGTTCCATGGTTTTCCCTCCAGGTGTGGGTACCAGCAAATCTGTTTTCTGTGTTGGATGTCATGAATTCCTGAATCTAGGTTAGACAATTTTGCAGTAGCCTAATTTTTTCTTATACCAAAAGCTGCATGAGAGAGGAGTTTACCAGTTTCCAAGATGAAGGTCTTTCTGTTTTAAATCTTGTGAATTAATGGTTTCTCGCATACTGATGTCATTTGACTTCTACAGAAAATGCCATTGTCATCATTATTAGTTTTATTTTGTTCAGTTAGGTCCTCATGGAGTTCGTTAATTGTTTAAGACCTATGGTAAGAGTGGCTTGGGTGCTATTTTCAAATAAATATTATTCTATTTTATTTCCTTCCCTCCTTCTTTCCCTACCTCCTTTCCTTCCTCTTCCCTTTTTCTTTCTTTTTTTTTTTTACCAGTACACTAAACTGCAGAGTAACATAGTCCCTCCTTATGTAGTGAAGAGACTGCATAGCTGCACAATTACATGACAGATCTAACCTGAAACCCTCTTTTTCAAAGTCCTGATATTTTATCCCAAAGCCATTCTTCATTCTGAACCTGCCCTGAGCTGGAATGCAAAGGCAGCGCCCTCATTCGCCACCCCCTGTAAATCAAGCTTAATGAAAGCAAACAGGGGGTCGGTTATAAAGGGAAGACAGCCTCTGTAAATTACTCCGAGCAGGATGTCCAAGACAGAAGGTCCCTGGGGACGGGTGCTTTTTCCACAAAATGGTCCTGCCACTTACTGCTTTCTGACTTGGCTCCAATTTTAAAAAGGACATTATCAGTATTTTCTAGTCAGAAAGTTAAAACCAGGCAGTGACAAATCAATTCTCAAGACAAACATCTCCACTCATGAAAGTGAAAAACACTAATTCTGTGAATCCCCTGCTGCTGCTCTTAAAAGTTACGACGTGCTGACAGATCGCAGAGTATCAGGGGTTTTTAAACCTCTAATGTTCTACCTTTCAAATGGAAACCGGTGACCACTGAATGACATATCCACTGGGGAGGGTGAGGCATTCAAGCAGAGAGGAGGGTGGTGTGAGGAGCTTAGCTAGAGTCCTGAATAGCTGTATTAGCATAGGGATCAAATCCATGTGAAACTTAATACTTTAATGACCCAGCTTCTCCTGCGCTCTTGTTTATCATTCTCTGGCCCCAAGAGTATAATTTTCTTCCCTCAGTGGAATCTTCTGGAGGGGAGAAGAAAGCAAGGGGATAACTGTGAGTCAAGAAGGGCTGGGGAAGAGTGCCAGATGGGAGCGGACAGTCTCCCATGTGTGCAGCGGGCAGCAGAGGGCTGCCTACCTCAGGCGTCTCCCCCTTCCATGCAACCTGCAGCAAGTCTCATTTCCTCATCTATGTCCCTGCCCCCAGGTGGTTAGTATGAAATGAGGTCATCACATAAAACATGGAGTACAATGCTTGGCTCAGAGTGAACGCTGACTCATTATGGGGAATTTTACTTATTTTGTCTTCTCATTGTTCAACAATTTGTGTAGTGAGTATTGGGGCTCACTATATTTGGGTGAATGAATGATACATGAGTGACACTCTGAATTGATCACGACTAGAACCAGCCAGTGAACTTACCATCATCATCGTCCTCCAGAAGACGGAGGCCATCTGAGTGCATAGACAACTCCTCTACCTGCGCCCCCAGCACATTGACATGCACATGGTCATACAATGGCCCAGGTGGATCATCTTACAGAGAGACCCACCACCATCCAGCCCCACCCATACGGGACTTCCAACTCAGCTTTTCAGTGACCTATTTTGTGTATATGGGACAACCTCTTATGTCATACTAGAGGCCCGGTGCACTGGGGGGGGCGGGGGGGGGACCCTCAGCCCCGCCTGCACCCTCTCGCAGTCTGGGACCCCTTGGGGGATGTCTGCCTGCTGGCTTAGGCCTGCTCCCCTTTTGGAGTGCCACTAAGCCAGAAGCCGGTGTTCCTTAGCACTGCCGAGGAGGCGGGGAGGCTCCCACCACCGCAGCTGCGCTTGCCAGCCGTGACCCCAGCTTCTGGCTGAGTGGCGTTCCCCCTGTGGAAGTGCAATGACCACCAGGGGGCAACTTCTGGGTTGAGCATCTGCCCCCTGATTGTCAGTGCACATCATAGCAACCGGTCGTTCTGCCATTTGGTCAATTTGCATATTTACCTTTTATTATGTAGGACTAGAGGCCTAGTGCACAAAAATTTGTGCACTTGGGAGGGTTCCTCAGCCCGGCCTGTGCCCTCTCACAGTCTGGGACCCCT
>NW_005360509.1:862150-863022 GCF_000412655.1 Myotis brandtii
CCCCTTCAGGGTAGGGGTCCCCCCTGGGGTGCCTGGCCATCCTGGGTGAGGGGCTGATGGCTGTTTTCAGGCTGGCCACAGCCCCCAGCCACCCAAGCTCCCAGTGGAGGCTGGCTGGAAGCAGGTATCTGGGATTTATTTAGCTTCTATAATTGAAATTTTGTTGCCTTTTGCGTAGGTCACAGCAGACCAGAGCAGGTGGGAAGCGCTTCCTCCATCACCCAGGCAACAAAGCCTCCTGCTTGCTCCAGCTCCGTGGCTGCCGGCCGCCATCTTGGTTGGGTTAATTTGCATATAGTCGCTGCTCTGATTGGCTGGTGGGCGTGGCTTGGGCGGAGCAAAGGTATGGTCAATTAGCATTTTTGTCTTTTATTAGTGTAGATACCAGACATTTGTGGAAAGCTCCAATATGAAACTCAGAGACTTTCATGGTTAAAGCATATGCCTGGGAAATTCCCATGTTGAAGTCGTTGTAAGTTTACCTGTGAGGTCCATCTCAGGCAGTGCCCTTGGCCTGTATGGAGGGGCAGTTCCCAGCTGGAGGCAGCCTTCCTACAAATGGGAAAGTCTCTGTGCAGCTTCTTGTCTGAGGGACTCGCCTGCCTGGGAGACTTGCCCCGCCTGGGTGTGGAAACACTAAGTGTGTGCCTTAGCTCAGTGGAAAGGAATATAGAAATAGGGATAACTGCCCTGACTGGTTTGCTCAGTGGATAGTGCATTAGCCTGTGGACTGAAGGGTCCCATGTTCGATTCCAGTCACGGTCACATGCCTGGGTTGCAGCCTCAATACCCAGTAGGAGGCATGCATGAGGCAGCTAATCAATGATTCTCTCTCATCATTGATGTTTCTATCTCTCTCTCCCTCTCCCTTC
>NW_005360509.1:863351-881468 GCF_000412655.1 Myotis brandtii
GGGAAGGAGACATATGTAATACTTTCAACAATAACAAATTATTTTTTAAAAATAAAAAAATAAAAACCAATGGGAAAATATCCTCAAATGAGGATTAAAAAAATAAAGAAATAGGGATAACAGTTGCTCAGAGTAATAATAAAATTGAGAAGAATAATTAAGCATCTCTCTTCCTCAGATAGTATTCAAGGAAATAAATTTTTTTTATTTTTCTGCAACCTCATTCATTCCCAGAACTCATCAGTGGTAAAGAGTGGCGAGTATTATTATTATCTCCATGTAATGCGTGAAGAGTTGAGGGATAGATCACTGGAAACTGGAAATCCTAGCCTACTGGACTGTTAGTACTGGGGTCAGTACTGCAACATTTTGCTTCTGCCCATGACCGTAGTGTGGAAGGACTGCTCAGGCTTGGTCCTGGAGCAACCATGAGAGGAATATGCCCATTTCCATTCCTAGAAAATGGGACTCCAGGGTCTGTGCATGTCAGGAGTGACTCGGGGTGGGGGTTGAGGGTGTTGTTCTGTAACTTTTACTTTCACCAGAAGAGCAGTTTGCTTTGCTGTCATGTATTTATTAATTCATTCAAAAATCTATTGAGTATCTACTGTGTGCCAGGCCCTGTGCCAGGCACTAGGATACAAAAAGGAATACGACATGGATGATCCTTGCTTCTAGGAGCTTCCAGTCAGTTGGAGGTGACAGAGCCAGGAGCAGAGCATGATCATACAATGAGGTTGATGCAGCCACAGGAAAAAGCAGTCTTATGGGAGAACAGGCAGGAACCTGTCCCAGACTGAAAAGGTCAGAGAAGGTCACTGCAGGATGTGCACCTGCTTCGGTGTGAAAGGGTGAAGGGTGCTCTGCAGGACAGGAAGGGGTCTTCTAAAACCATTATGCTATTGGTAAGAAATACTAACATGGGGCCCCAAGTGAGTCTAGCTTCACCCAAGACATCTTTCTGAGAGGAGGAAGATCTTGGAAGGATCAAGGAAGTAAAGTCTCTATTTTCCAGCTGTCCACATGACTTTCCCTGCACATAGGGGTCAGGAAGTGTTCAGCACAGGTTACTCCCTGCAACACCCCATGAACAACCTCTAATAATCCTGTGACTGGAACTCAGGCCTTTGGAAGCCCACTCACTCCACTTGTGAACAGACCAGAAAATGCCCATGTGAAAATGTTTCAGCATCAAGGGCAGCACAACTTCTTTTAGAACTCTGCAGAAAGGGAAGAGTTAACGGAGACTATTATTTTGCTATGGGAAAGAACGAAAATGTGTTTTGTTTAAACATAATTCGGGGTTGCAAGAGAAAATATCAGTCTTTTATCTCCAATTCAAACTGGAAATAGAACCCTCTTCTAATTATAGCAGGACAACTGGCATGTTGGCGGGTGGCTTCTTGGAATCCCTAGCGGATATAAGCGAAGTGGTGTTGAGTTGCTGGCATGTTGTTCCTGCTTCCCTAACCAGCCTGCACTCTGCTCATTCTTACTCTTGAGCTGTTGTTAATTGGGTTATTGGTGGGAAGACAGTTCTTTCTCACTCAGGCTTCCAGGTGAGAGACAGAAGAGAAGTGGATCCTGGGGGAGCAGGTAGGTGAGACTTGAGAAGACAAGTAGCCCGTTGGGTAGCTTAAGGTAGTTTTCGATTGATCAGGGGTAACTAGGCATTGAAAACAATGTCTTGTACCCTAGAGCAGTGACTGGCTTGTGCAGAAAAGGGAGGGGCTTCTTGGGGCAATGACACACCACAACTCTGACCTTTGGGATTGATTATGAGAGCAGTAAAGCCAATGTGCTAGATTAAAGCACTTTATAGTTCTATGGTTTCAGGAACTGGTTTAATGTAATTACTGTTTTTAAAAAAGTTACAGCCAATTGCACACATAAAAACAAGAATTTACAACTGTGTTCTCACATATACTCACACAATAAATCTACAGATTCACCTCTAGTCTGAGAGTGTTGTAGGCTAAGCTCCACACTGCAAGGAGAGCAGCACATCCTTTCAAAACCAAGAGGGCTGCTAGGAACATAATTAAATCACCATCAGCAGAGATGCTTTGAGCCAAATGGCCAGCATAATTTCTTTTTGCAACAAGGAGGCTGGGAGCCCAGCTGTATCTGATAGTGGGATTCTGGGTACAGCAGAGTTCCCAGATAAGTGTACCTTTCCAGGCTAGTTCATACAGAGACGACAGAGGTAAGATAGTTGCAGAAGTCACTGGATTCCACTCAACATCAGCCCAGTGTTATGAGCCTTGGAACTCTTTGCTGAATCTGGAAAGAATCAGGAAACCAATGCAGCAAGCAGTGAATTTGAGGAGGAAAAGCTGCCAAGTTTATTCAGGATGGCACAGTATTCATCTACTGCAATGCTCATGCTGTTAGAGGAAGGTAGAGTGAGTTTTAATAGTCTAGATGTGATGACTCCATGGATTATTACTGTAAACTAGAGGCCCAATGCATGAATTCATGCACCAGTGGGGTCCCTCATCCTGGCCTGTGGGATCAGGCCGAAACCAGCTCTCCAACATCCCCCAAAGGGTCCCAGATTGCAAGAGGGTGCAAGCCAGGCCAAGGAACCCCACAGGTGCACGGTGCACAATCAGGGTGGGGAGGGATGCGGGAGGTTGGCCAGCCGGGGAGGGGCCATGGGAGGGCTCCAGGGTGTGTCCAGACCTTCTCCCTCAGTCCTGATCGGCCGGACCCCAGCAGCAAGCTAACCTACCAGTTGGAGCGTCTGTCCCCTGGTGGTCAGTGCATGTCATAGCGACTGGTCCACCGGTCGACTGTCAGCCCCCTAGTGGTCAGTGCATGTCATAGAGAGCAGTTGAGTGGCCTTAGCATATCATTAGCATATTATGCTTTGATTGGTTGAATGGCTGACCAGTCAACTGGACACTTAGCATATTAGGCTTTTATTATATAGGATACTTTTTATGGAAGAAGAAACAACCTACCAACTAGATACTAATGAAATTAATGTGAGTCCAAAACACAAGTTAGGTATTTTCTGAAGATTTGAAGTTTATAATCAGTTAAACAGAACCCTAAACACATAAAACTGACTTCATGAGAAAGCTGGTCCGAAAACTCTATTCTGTGACCTTTGACTATGAGGGAAGTCACTCTCCTGACAGCACAGCAATGTGCCTGCTGTCTGTAGCAGGAGGAAGGTTCAGTATTAAAACTTCCACAGAGTCTTGAGTGGTTTTAGGCTATTCTTTTGTCATAACCTCCATTTCCCCTTTCTTAGGAGTGTATCTGGATCCGAGTGTATCCTCCAAGATTCTAAGGGAAGAGAGGAGAAAACTCCACTCTTCACCTCCATTGGACTGTCCGACTATCTGGTAGGGTTTTATTGTCCTGGATTTGAAAATGCCAGGCATTCTCATAAAATCAGTCAATTGTCTGAGATGGGCCCAAATCTTTACACTCGAATGATATGTGATGGGGTCAGGGTTTCAAGCATCCCCATCATTCTCATCTTATCTCATCTTCTCCTCTTGTGGCCCATTCCCAATATACTGATAAACACATATTAAAATGTGTTTAAATCCTAAATCTATACCATTTCTCTGGTTTCATTTAAACATGACCCTGTCATTTCTTAGGTTATAGAAGTGGGGCAAAGCAGTGGCAAGTATGGGAAATCTGATTGTGATAGGTCTGTCTCTGGACTAGCAAGGCACATTTACACTCCCTGGTGTAGGAGAATGTGAGTTGGTCCATTCAAATCATGATTACACATGCCCATTTTCATTTACAGGAAAAATAAAATATGGCTTATCGTGGCTTAGTTACCTAGGCTCTATTTTCCTCAGTGGGTAAGCACTGCACAATATAGAAAGCTGTCAGGCCAAGGATACTAATTCTGAAGGTTATTATTATTCTAGATGTTCCCTGCCAAACCAATCACTGACCACAGCTCCGTATGAGGTCATGTTTAAATGAAATTGGAGGAATAGTATGGAATCCCAACAAGCCCAGCTACCATTTGTCCACTTTTCAAACCGAGACTAACTCTTGCTTCTGTGTCATAAACCAACCAATCACAGAGCAGTTGGGATATTTCAATCTTCAGTTTTTCTTAGTTGTGTTTTTTTCTTTCAAACGCTTTTTGAATTTGTTCATTCTCTAGTACTGTCTCTAGATTTAGAATTCTACTTGAGAACTGAATTTACAAAAAGGCTGGATTATGCAAGTGCTTTTGTAGATTATTAATTACCATATTGTTGGCAGAGAAACAAATTGACTAGCACGATGCCATTAAAAAATCAATTCATAAATATTTTTGATGATTCACAAACCAATCAATAATAAGAAACCATTATAATTATCTTCAATAATTGCTGTTATAATCCAATATTGCTTTAATATTGTGTTAAATATTTCTGCATAACAATATTACCACAAATTTAACAGCTTAAAAATAACATACATGTTATTATCCTGCAGTTTCTGTGGGTCAGGAATCTGGGCACAGATTAACAGGGTCATCTGCCCAGGTCTCTCACAAAACTGAACAACTGTTGTTATTGTTCCCATGAAGATGAGAGGACTAAGGCACAGGGGGTTGGTGACTTGCCAAGGGAACAGAGCCAGTAAGTGAGGAAGTATGGCTCCAAAGTTGATGCTCTGCACCAAGGGTCACCATAGCCCAAATCTTGTCAGCTTCCTGCTTTTGTAAATAAAGTTTTATTGGAACACAGATATGCACATTTGATTACATATCTATGACTGTTTTCATATTACAATGGCAGAGTTGAGAAGTTACCCATATGGCCTGCACTGCCTAAAATATTTACAATCTGGCCCGTTACAGGAAAAAAAAAAAAAGCCAGCTCTTGCTATAAACCACTATAGGATAATACCTCCTTGGTGACAGAGAGACATATCATGGACTCAGATTTTAAAATACAAGTAGTATATAAACTACAAAGAGACACAGAAAAATGGAATGATGTAATTGTGTCTTTCCTAGACACAATAGTAGTGAATGGGGTTGGGGAGTGTACAAAAGGGGTATAGTGGTTTAAGGTTATCTGGCCAAAAAGCTGATATCATTTTCTAAAAAGTGGAAACAAGAATAGCCTATATAAAGACTAAAGATATGATAGCTGGATTCAGGAGTTTCAGGGGGAAAAAAGCAATTGGGAGAAAGAATTATATCCCATAGTAGTTATAAGTAACTCTGTTACTATGTTTAGGCAAATGAAGTGGTAAAATCCAATTAAATATATTGACTTTAAAAACCTAGTTTCACCTCTAAACTTCAACAATTATATGTGAAGGAATTTTTACCGACAGAATCAAGCAAGTAGCAGGGAGAAATCAAATGAAGTTGGAGACACTGGGTTGCTTACAAAAATGAAACTTACTTGAGTCCTAAAAAGCTGATGAAGACATTACAGTAAAGCTGGCCACTTAAAGCCAGCATGAGTCAGCATAGCATCGTCTGTAGCTGCTTTGTTCAATTGTTTTGACTCTTGCTCCTAGCTAGCTTTTTCTTATTTTTCATCACTTAGCTAGTTTGTACCAAGGGATTCAGCAAGAGAATGGTCTTAATGAAGACATTTAAGATGAGATGAATATTGGCTTTGATCTCTTGTTTATCTTAGCTACTTGCTAATGGTAATAACTGAACTACACGGTTGACATTCTGCAATGTCTGACACCACAGTTCACTGGTGGGTGTTACTGGTCTCAGAAATAACCACCCCCCTGTTAGTTTTCCTTGAAAATGCAACTTAATTCTCTGATAGTAGACATCACGCAGATAAAGCTCTGAACAGAAAATTTAATAAAATAAAGACATGTTTGACCATCTTTCTCTAAAGCTTCAGAAAGAGTCCACTGTTTCACAAGCCATACAAGGCATAGCATCGGCACAGCCAGGAGATTGATAGGCATTCCTCTCCTCCCAGATTTCCCTGGGTGATCATAGCGGTGGACCTGCACTGCTTGTTGAATTGCTATTACACGATTACTGCCTTTTCAGCCTATTTTGCTCTCACTTATGTTCTTCTAGTTTTAACTCTGACTTTATGTTTTTGGAAAAATAGAGGTAAGTTAAATGGGGTTGAAGGTATTTGGAAGCAATTGAAGTCAACTGTTGTTAAATATGTATGAAGGTTAAAGGATCAAAGCCTTACTTGTGCCAGAAGGGAAAAAAAAATCCTTATTTTGCACATTTGCTGCCCATACACGTTTTAAAAGAGGCCCCTGCTTCTGTCCCAAGCTTTGTCCCAGCCACATTCCATTCCATTTTTAGTCACAAACTTCCCCCCCCCCACCCTAAATATCATTCCATTTCTAGAGAGATGATCAGATTATATCTAAAAATGTTAGATACCCTTCTGACAAAGCAGATGTTAATTGAATTATTGGTTAAGATCTGTGTCCTCGTCTGCTTCTTAATTCTTCAGGATTTTCGTCCATTTCACTCACACATGAGGAGAGGATGAGGTTTACCCAGGAGGCCTGACTTATTAGAGTTTTGTTTCAGCAGAATTAGGAGTCAGGAGAGTGACTGAAACCCATCTAGTTGAACATGTTAATTTTCTTCTAAGAAATTAGATAGTAATGGTCTGTGGAAGTTATTAACTACAGACCTCCTCTCCTAGAAACAGAGGCTGGGTTTTCTTTCCATTCGCATCTATTTCTCTCCTCCATAGAAAAGCCTAACTTTATATTGTGAGAACTCCTGCAAGTGAAAAAGACATCAGAGTATGTCATAAAGCATCAGAATGCGAATCAAAGGGCTGGGCATGGGTGAAAGGAAATAAAACCCCATGGAGGGGCAACATGATGGCAGACAAGTAAGGGTGCTCACTCTCTCAGCATGGGTGCTGCCTCAGCCTGCAGGGTCCTGGTTTCCCCAAGAGCAAAATTAAAGGCATCACATCTTCTGTTACTCTATCAGACCTTAACAAAACATGCAAGTAAAAATATTGTCTTTAGTTTATCTACCAAAAGTACTAAGCACCTATACATTATGTGATAGATAACATATTTCAAAACAGTGATTTCTCTCCCTATACATCCCTTTTCTATGGATGTCTCCCTATGAAAGAATTCAAGATCTCTGCTCCATTGATATCATCTTCCTTGCTTTGACCGGAAGCAGAAGTAAAGTGTGCTCCTTCTGAGCAGAAGCTTTAAATGCCTTCTCATGGCTCTGCCACACTCTCATTTCCCTCTGAGACAAGTATTGTTGGAATAAGGACTGTTACAACAGCCTGGGTCCCAGATGAAGAAGATATTCTGCTGACTTGGAATGGACATGAAATGCGAGCACAAAATAAACCTTTATTCTCATCAGCTGGTGAGAGTCTGAGGATGTTTGTTACTGTAGTATAACTGAGCATAAGCTGACTAATACATATTATTTGGCAAAGTCTTTTAATAAGTTAGCAGAAGTCTAATTTAAAGTATTTGTGTTGGCCTCACCCTATAAGCACCTTCTTAATCACCCATCCATATATTTATTTAATAAATCATTTAACAAATATTTCTTATGTCTTCAGTGCTTGCTAGGTAACTTGCACACTGCTAAAAGTTTGAATACAGAGTTATAGTAAGTGCCTTTGGGAACACACAATCTAAAGAGGAAGATGGACATTAAACAAACAACAAAAATGAATACAAAATTACTAATTGTGAAACTAATGTGAAGAAAAAATAAAGGGATCAGCTCAGGGCTCTGCTTTATTACAGGGCACCTATTTAAATTTAAATTGGGCAGTCAAGGAAGTTTGTTCTGTGGATTAAGAACTGTGACCTGAAGGACATGTAGATGTTGGCCAGTAGGAACATGAGTGTCCTAGGCAGAGAGAACAAAATATGCTGACACTTTTCAGTGAGAAAGAACTGTGTGTTTGAGGAGCAGAAAGAAGGCCAATGTTGTTGGAGCATGGTGAGTGAGGGGGAGAAGAAAAAGCAAAAGTAGAAAGATAAGACAAAGAAAGTCCCAGAGGGAGGGTGACCAAATGCCCGTTTGCTCCAGACAGTCCTAGTGTTTGCCTGTTGGCATCAATAAAATCCAGTTTTCTCAAAGCGCTTCCATTTGGATGATAAATTATATATCCAACTTACTTATTAGGCATTTTAAAGATTTTGGATTTTATACCAAGAGTAATGGGAACCCTTCGAGCAGAGTGAGTTAATCAGATGTGTCTTTTGAAAAAGATAACTGTTGCTATGTGGAAGATGGCAGGAGTGAAAAAAATGGAGACCATTGCAGAGGCTATTGACATGGACTAGGAGAGAGATAATGATAAGAATGCAGAGTAAGGAGGAGATGTGAGCTGTATTTTTAATGGGAAACTACCACTAAGTTTGTCTATTGTTTTCTTTGTTGCTCACTGCAGGAGCATAACAGGAGCCTCCTCGGATGAAGTGGTAAAAACATCAACTTTTATTTAGGTTATCCCCATGCCAAACCCCATTGCCTTTACCACCAATTGACCTGTATTCCCCTGAAAATTAAACAAATGGTTTTATGAATCATATCAATATTTTACTTTTATGGACTATTTGGGCTGCTTGCATCTGCACATTCTCCTTTTTCTCTCTCATTCCAGTTCTTCTTTCCTTGGCCTCATCTTCTTCCTCCAAATTTCTGTCCAAATTCCTTTCTTCTTCTCTTCTATACTTCTCCATTCTCTTAGAAAATAAGAACAAAACAGGAAAAATTCTGTGCATAGAAGATCAAGGTGTATGTAATATTATGTTGATAGTGCATTTTCTATTTAGCTTATATTGCATTAGGTAATATGTATAAAACTACTTTGAATAAATAAATTATTACTATAGTTTTTTTCATGCTTATTGGCCAGATTCTCATCAGATGATACTGGTGCGTAACCAATATACATTGCCAAGAGGTGGGTAGGAAACCAGGGAAAGATGCATCTTTTAGAAATGTGATGATGCCTCTCTGGGCTTCAGTTTCTCTCCCCTGTAAGAAAATAAAGGTCAACATATACACTGAGTGGCCAGATTATTATGACCACCTGACGTTTGTAGGCAAATTAGCTATAATTTCGTGCTGAAATTGCTAGAGGGCCAGACCATTGTAAATAGGGAAGCAGGTTGTTTACCACGACAGTAGAAGTGATTTTTTTCTGAAGATATGGGTAAACAACGCGATTTAACAGCCTTTGAATGTGGGGGATATATATATGTATTTATATTTTGGATAATATTTCCTCACTTTACAGATGAGGAAGCACAGCTACTGAGCTAGTCAACTTCTCCATGGTCTCACCTGAGACCATAGCCAATACGGCTATTCGTTCCTGGGGCAGGGGGATACTTTCAAAAAATACCCACATCTGTGCTCTACTCCCAGCGATTATAACCACTTGCTCTAGGATGCAGCCTGGGCGTGCAGAGTTTGAGAGCTCCCTGCGTGATTCTAACATACAGTCAAGATCGAGAACCTCTGCACTAAGACAAGTGGGGGACGTGGGGTCTGAACCAGGTCTCTCTAATTCCGAGGCTGTGATCTTAATTGATTACATATAGTTTCCTCCGTGCTGAAATGAAGAACGTTAGGAGCAAGCTAGCCATAATTATTAAAGAAAATCCAAGCCAGGCCAACCCTTCCATTCCAAGCTGGCCAGGTCTTCCATGCACTGCCCCCACCAGCTTGAAGGGTTGTGCTCATGCATGTGGGGTGCATGCTTTCATGCTGTTTCTGCCAAATCCTCACTCTGCCATCTGCATGATGCAACTGGCAACGTGATTCATCGGACCACATGACTTTTATCCAATGCTTGACTGTCTGATCCTTGTGTTCCTGTGCTAATTGGAGATGTTTTATCTTGGTAACTGCAGATAGCAAAGGTGTTCAAACAGGCCTTCGGCTTCCGTATCCCATATGATTCAGTGTACAGCTAATTTGCCTTCAAACGTCAGGGGTCATAATAATCTGGCCACTCACGTTCAAATATATCCCACGTTCAAAGGCTGTTAAATCGCGTTGTTTACCCATATCTTCAGAAAAAATCACTTCTACTGTCGTGGTAAACAACCTGCTTTCCTATTTATAATGGTCTAGCCCTCTAGCAACTTCAGCGTGAAATTGTAGCTAATTTGCCTACAAACGTCAGGTGGTCATAATAATCTGGCCACTCAGTGTAAGTCCAAAGAACTATCTAATTTTATTACTCTTTGATACTACTCTTAGACATTAATCTGAAGGTTAATGCTCTACAAGTAGTTGAAACTCAAATACCAGAACTTAAGGACTCTGGTCATTCAGTTGAGTCTCTAGTTTGTCCATTTTTATTAAACTGCATATTATTAGTGAAAAGGGATTAAATCTTAAAGGTAAGACAACCTAGTGAGAATAAAATGTTCCTGTCCTTCAAATTCAAGAAAGAAAAAGACTGATTGTCTTTGGCAGCTGTTGGAAGCCATGAACACTCACTCACCAGAACTCACTTGATCAATGACAACTCCTTTCTTAGACTTGCTTTTGAAAGTCAGCCAATTAGTGACAGCCCACACATCTGAAACTCAACCAGTCAGTGACAGCCCTATGTATCTGAAAGTCAATCCGTCAGCAAGATTCTCATTCCAGTAGCCTTGCTTCCACACAGAGGTCAATCAATCCCTAAACACTACCACTAGTGAAAGTCCACCAATCCCTGGACTCCATCCTTCCCAAACCCTATGCAAGATCAGGTTTATTTTGACCATGAAAAATGTGCCTTACAAGTATAGCTCTCTGATATTGACTCTGGCCTTTTCCTTCAAGACAATTCCTTCTGGGATTTCACTATACACAGGACTGGATTTCTTCAAAATTTCTTGTAAACTGATTCTTCTTAAACAGAGCCAATTTGATAAATATGGAACAATGTATAATTTAAAAGTTCTACTAATGTGTGTAACTATCAAGACCCACATTTAAGAATTTGTATTAAGAACAATTTTTCAACATTTTGACCCAGAAATAGAGAACCATCATAATTGAGAGGGCAGACTTCTAAGAGCTTGGAATATGTGGACCAGCAACATGAATTCACTTTGAGCAATTATATTTTCTTTCAAGGAAACAATCAAGGCAAGATGGATGCAGATTTTTGAAAAGTTCTTTTCTGATCTTTAGTGTTTTTAAGATCCTCAACTTAGTCTTCATACATATATGTACTTTTATGCTATTTTATTTTTCTATACTTATTTCTTCTTATTCAACTTCATTATGCAGTAACATTCTTTCTGAAAAGGTGAGCCTGAGAGAAAGGGGGATGTTCAGTGAGTCTTCCTGAGGACCAACCCCCGAGGAATAGAAAGTGGAGGTGAAAATTCAAGGGGGATGTTAAAGTAATGTGAATTTAAACAACGATGAAATGACTTCCATCTTTTGAATTAGCAAGTTAAATATAATATTCCCTTTAAGCAAATGTGTTAGGAAATGGTCACTCTTGTTTTCTTCCATTGCAAACATAAAAGTTTTCTGGATGATAATTTTGTAATATTTATTTAAAAGATTTAAAACATGTATAGCATCTGAGGCAGTGAAATTCCATATAGGGTCGTATCCTAAAGAAATAATAATAGATATAAAGTATGTGTAGAAGGTTGTTCTTACAAAGAATAAGGACTGAGAGGACATTGGTCATGGGGCTAACAATGCTTATATCTGGGTTGTGAAATTAATGGGATTTCTCATATCTTCTTTTTTCTGTTTTTAAATATTTCTAAATTGTTTTTTCTTACCTGCCATCCAAATTATCAAGAAGACTTGTTTTGTTTTTGTGATAAGAGTGGAAATATAGTTTTAAAAAAACGGAGGGAAATTCAGGGGCTGCTTATGTCCCTCTCAGGCAACATTTTTCTTCTGGTGACAATGGTCTTCCCTGTCCTATTGATGCTACAGGAGTAACCTTAACACTGGGAATTCCATGTCAGATGGGAGGTGAGGGGATTGCCATGGGAACAGATGGGAAAGAAGCTGGAATTGGGCAGCTTGAGCCTTCTAAAAAAAAACAGAGGGAAATTCAGGGGCTGCTTATGTCCCTCTCAGGCAACATTTTTCTTCTGGTGACAATGGTCTTCCCTGTCCTATTGATGCTACAGGAGTAACCTTGACACTGGGAATTCCATGTCAGATGGGAGGTGAGGGGATTGCCATGGGAACAGATGGGAAAGAAGCTGGAATTGGGCAGCTTGAGCCTTCCCGGGGCCTCACTATGCAATTCATACCTGTGCTTGAGGCTGGTGGGGGATCACTCTGTAAAAACACTCCTTGAGTTCCCCAGCACACAGAGTCCCCAAGAACTCAAGCTAAGACATGAGGGCCCACTACATTCACCAAGGCCTCGGGCCCACTCTGCGTTTGGCCCACTGCCTGCTTTCCTTCAGGCTTGTTCTGAGGTCTTTCGCCCAGGGTGCATTCGGGGTCCCCCTTTCATGGCTGGGGATTTTTCTTTGCTGCTGTTTCTGTGACTCTATCTTGCTTCTGAGGAGTCATTAAGCTACATATGCAAACCATATTCAGAGGGCTGAGCAGCTGCAGTGGCCCATGGATAATCTAGTGGTGAACAAATCTTCACATTTTTAAAGCTCAGCTGTTTGAAAGATGCTGAATGCAAAAATCATTGGTGAGCTACAATGTGTTAAATGACTCTAATTAAATGCCTCTATATTATGGCACAGTTTATGATATTTCAAGGCAAAAATGACAGTTGGAGCACCAGAGTGGTGGACACTATATTCTTTATCCCTTTATACAGAACTGAGGAAGAATGGTACAAAAGTAACTTTGAAAGATAATCATGTTATAGGAAAATGTTATTATTTAGATTCTTGTAGCTACTTCATAACCTTTAGCAAATGATTTTTGTACAATGTTTGACATTGTCTTCATGCTTTTCATCTATTTGACAGAAGAATAGGCAGAAAATTACATTTAAACAAAATTCCCACCGATGATAGTGTGCAGATAACTGGTCTGTTGTTGTTTGTCTAATTTGGGTTTTTATATAAAGCAGTTCTGAAAACAAAACATGAAATGCCAAACTCTCATTGAGTTCAGCATAAAATTGGCAGCTTGGGAAAGAGCTTCCTGGTCAGTTACTAAAGCAG
This sequence comes from Myotis brandtii, assembly GCF_000412655.1. Taxonomy (NCBI): domain Eukaryota; kingdom Metazoa; phylum Chordata; class Mammalia; order Chiroptera; family Vespertilionidae; genus Myotis; species Myotis brandtii. The sequence continues at coordinate 876,459 of NW_005360509.1, forward strand.
ACTTTAACTTTCCCATTTGAATAAAATTCTTGTAATTTCCCAAGATCTCTTGTTAGTATCTCCCTATTTTTGTACCTCAAAACCTATATTTGATACAATTTTCTTTTGCTTATACATAGAGTTTGGCTCTATTCCCACTAGAAATCTAAGTTGAAGAACTAGTCCTTAATAATGCCCATAAATAATTGAGATTTTCAGCTTATTCTTAAATACAAATCATAAGATTAATATTTGCTTTTTAGTGTGGCCAACTTATATTATTCTATTACAACAATTTATGAGCCTGATTTGACAGAGTTTTTAGTGCAGTCAATTATTCTGATTGTCAGTAGACATTCTGCTTGAGTAAGGGCTGTAGCGTTCAGCTACTGCAGATGACAAATGTTCTGGATTCCAATCCTGTTGCTGCCATTGACATTCTGAGCTAATCTTTTTGCCTCTGTGTCCTCCAGGAGAAAGTGCAGCTCCTAAAGCCAAACTTGTCCTCAAGGATACAGGACGAGTAAACAAAATTATCTTAAAATGCTTTATAAGTAGAGAGGGATATTGCTTGCTACATCCTGAACAATTCCAGATTAGAAGCAAAAAATTTTCATCTCAACTGAGAAAACTGATTCCTGGCCTCACTTAAGGCCATGGTTCTCCACATAGATTTCACTGGGGTATGTTTAAGGTGCCCAGGCCTCTCACTGAATCAGGATATCTGGACTTAGGGGGTGTGGGTGTCATCTCTACATGCAATTTTTTATCTCATTTCAAGGAGAATAAAGAGGCATTGCCCAACCATGATCTGATGGGAGTGTGCTAATGTTTGCATGTGCTCTCTCATTTAGTCTTTATAACACTGCTAGTCTTATTTTACAGATGAGGAAATAGAGATTTAGAATTCAGATGCTTCAAACTAGCTAAGGTCACAGTTTCCCAACGCACAGCCTGAATATAACGCAGCCCTCTCTCTGTCCCCAGTCTCCAGGTCTGTTCCTCTTCTGCTCGGCCTCCATACGTGAGCATTTACAAACTTGGCAAAGAAAAAGAAGTTGGCCTCCCAACGCACAGCCTGAATAGCCCTCTCTGTGTCCCCAGTTTCCAGGTCTGTTCCTCTTCTACTCGGCCTCCATACATGAGCATTTACAAACTTGGCAAAGAAAAAGAAGTTGGCAAAGAACTGGAGAGGGTAGCAGTGCCTTCATACCAGCACCAGTTCCATCTGCTGTTCTCACTTGGGTTTCAAGCTCCTGTGAACTGTCAGGAGTGTTCCAGGAAAGGCCTCTTGATTCATTGTTGACGAGTCAGGTTCCACCATTGCTTATCTCTGTGGCCTTCTGTGGCTCTGAGTAGACAAACTAAGGGTTCAGAAAGGATGCCATTTGAACATAGGGTTCTGTTTAAGCAAGATATCTCCATGCATGGCCAATAGGAACAATGATTTGCAGATCTGGTTTCACAAGATTCTACTAAAATGAAAATCCCATGGAACAGATGGAACCCTAAGTCTCTGTCCATAATGTAGTAAATATTTATAACAAAAAGTTTGTTTTGATGCTGACATTTGTGCTATAACTACATTTGAAGACTATGAGGGATTTTCCCAAAAGGCATTTATTTGGTTGTGAGAAACATGTGTCTATGCTTTTTGGTTCAATCACAAGTCTTCCCAGAAAGAGGAAGATGATTGTCAGCAGGAACTCAGCATTTTGGGGGAAGAGGTAAGAGTGAGACAAAGGCGAACCTCTGTTTATAAGGGGGATAGGGAACACCGAAGAGAGAAAGTGTGAATTGAAGGACAATGTCACACAATGGAAAGCATGAGCTTTGTAATTAGGAAAATTGGGATTTGAATCCTGCCTTTGCCTATGTAAACAATTATTGATTTAATGAGTTTAAATCCTGTGCTAGGTACTGAGTTAGGTATTAGGCAAACAGAGGTAAATAAGAAATAGTTCCTGGGAGCACACAATCTAGAAATGTATATACATTTAAAAGTGTTTAAATGTGTGATGGCTAAGCACAGTGATAATGACCTTTATTGGGTACTAGGGAGGCCCATAGAAGAGACTTCTAAAAAGTCCTAGTAGGAGGGCAGACCAGGAAGCCTTGCTTACTGTTGACTTTGGGTGAGCTAATCTAAGTATCAGTTTTCTCCAGCTGGTAATAATTATCTTGCTGGATTGTTGTGAGAATTGAATTAAATAAGTCATATGCAACATCTACTATGGTATCAGGCAAATAGTAGAATTTCTAGAAATAGTTATTATGTTAATAATGATGATTGTGATGACAAAGATGGTATTGACATGAAGGACAAATGGGTCAAAGAACAAGAGACTCTAGTGGTTGGAAGAGCCAATTTTTTGTCATTCAGAATTAGGCCAAGTGCCCATGTCTCTCCTTTGTGCTCTGAGCTCACTGCACTGTATTGTTTAATTCCATTAAATTGTGAGCTCCCTAAAGACAGGCAGAATAACTCTGTCTTAGGAACCACTGTGACTTCAGAATTTAGCCTCAATCTTAATCCATGGTAGTCTCCATACATGTTCATGGAGGGAAAGATGTGGCAGAGAAAGGAAAGATGGAAAGAGAAACAGGTGAAAGGAAGAAGGGAGAAATCAAGAAAAATTATTGTTCAAGGACACTAAATGCTGCTGTTCCCTCACCTCTATTTTATGTTTCATAGCAACACCTTCATGATCTTTTTCCACACCTATCCTCCTCTAACCAGGTACCATAGACAATATCAGCCCTGATTTCCTCTATCTGGGTTGAAATTCCAGCCGTGCCACATACTGAATTATATGGGTTATGTAAGTTCTTCATCTCTTTGAGTCAAGTGAGGATAAATCCAGTTGAACATGGCATATTGAAATGTACATTAAGTCCACTTCTTCCTGAAAGTCCATTATAATTACAGTGAACATTTTTTAATGGGAGAGGTGGTAAACGTATAAGAACAAAGGTGATAGCACAGTACAGTTTAAAATTTTTTGGAAGTTGGAAAACCCATGGAACAAAGATAATTGGCTGAAAACTCAACTTGCAGGGGAGGAAGGGAGAAGACAGCTGGTCTTCATTTATACGTTTCCCCTTGGTTCTTAAAATATGACAATGTAATGAAATATATTTATCATATAAAACATACAGAATAAGGACATCCCCTTCTATCCAGTGCCCGGTGAGTTTACCTGCTCTAAATGCTGGGCCACTGGCAAGAGAGAGAGACCTACTTTGGAGTATTTTTTCCTTCCTTCAGCCCCAACCTGGAAGCTGTTATTGTTTTAGTCAAGTGGAAACCAATATGATGAAAGGCCTTTTAGCCATATAGATGGAGATTTTTACATATTTTTTCTCTCCTGAAGCTACAAGAGCTTGAAGGAGGAACTAGGCTGTGCCCAACATACAACTCTCTTGTGATTAGCTGTTTAGAAACTGTGACCCTCCTTATCATTCTCCATCCTTGACAAGCTAAATAAGCCATTTCATTGTTATTGCTACCGTTGTCACTATTGTTTTTGCCACAAATTTAATCTCGTCTATACTTCACTAAACCTAGAGTTTCCTTTGGAAAGAAAACACTTCTATGAGTTTAAGACAAGAAAACAAATGTCCCAAAAAATGGACTTTGCAAGGTGGTACAGAGCTTTCTGCTCAGGTTGGTACCTCAAAGCAAAACATCCTGTTTCATGTGTTTCTTCTTCCCTGACCAAAAGTGTGGACCTCCGGGTCACTAGGACAAAGATCAGCAGAAAAAATCAAAAGCAGTAGACTCAAATCACAGCTCTTAATCATGGCCAATCTACAGAGCCCAAGAGTAAGCATACAGGGTTTTAACTGTTGCACGCACTGGACTGGGGGATCGGACACTTGCATCGTCATCCTAGCTCTGCCCTCAGAAATGCATGACTTTGCAGAGTCATCAGTCTGGGCTTTCGTTTCCTCCTCAGGGAAGCAAGGCCGGGTGCTGTCTGAGTTTCTTTACAACTTGAGTCCTGATCTTCCCCTTCCCGCTCCCTCCAGACTATAAATATCTGGGTCTGAGTCAACAGTGGCTGGAGTCTGCCCAGCTGCAGCTTGTCTTATAGCACTGGGCCAGCTCTGTAAGTCTCTGAGCCTTACTTCCCTGTTCCTTAAAGGGGCAAAACAGCTGTACATTCCCCTAGTGTTGTTGTGAGGATTAAATGAGATAATGGAGTTCTGGTGTTGGCCACACCACCTGGCACAGAGTAACTTTTCCCCAACCCAGTGACAACATTCTCCCTCATCTCCCTTTTGAAGGCCAGAGGCCATGGAGGAAGCGGGGCTGGTGAGGCTTCCCCAGAAGTGAAGACTCTTGGACTAGTGATTAAATATTTTGCTGAATCCTCTGATAAGAATTTGGGGAGGGGAATGAACATGAGCAGCATTAGGGCAAAACTCTCGTGCTTGGGCCCAGGCAGCGGATTAAAAACAAAACAAAAGATAGTGATGATAGTAACTGCAAGTTTCACAAGGACAAAATAAGTTTTTAAGAACTTGGTGACCTGTTCTATGAGAACCCAAAGGAGATGAGATGAATTCTTCACAATTATAGATATACTAGAGGTCCAGTGCACAACATTCATGCACTGAGGGGGGGTTCCTTCAGCCTGGCCTGAACCCTTTAGAAGTCCAGGAGCCCTTGGGGGATGTTTGACTGATGGCTTAGGCCTGCTTCCCCCTCTCACCCCCCACTCCCGCTTCCCAACACCTTAGCGCTGCCACGGAGGCAGGAGAGGCTCCCACCACCACCTCTGGGTTCAGCTTGTGGCTGAGCAGTGCTCCCCCTGTGGGAGTGCACTTTCCACCAGGGGACAGCACCTGTGTTGAGCGTCTGCCCCCTGGTGGTCAGCACTCATCATAGCGACCAGTCTTTCTGCCATTCGGTCGATTTGCATATTACCCCTTTGTTATATAGGATAGCTCAGTCCCTAGAGCTATTGTTAAAGGCTCCATGCACACCCACACTCACAGCTCACATACACATGCTCACACACTCTC
>NW_005360509.1:881553-884296 GCF_000412655.1 Myotis brandtii
TTGAGGATATTTTGCCATTGATTTTTAGAGAGAGTGAAGAGAGAGGGAAAGACAAAGAGAAGTATCGATGTGAGAGAAGCCTGGGAAGAACCTGCAACTGAGGGACGTGCCCTGGGCAGAAATTGAACCCAGAACCCTTCAGTCCACAGGGCAACACTCTATCCACTGAGCCAAACCGGCAAGGGCTCTTTCTCTCTCATTCTCTCTCTCTCTCTCTCACACACACACACACACACACACACAACTCTATCTTAGCTGGACTGATTAAGTTGCCCGCTCTGGCAAGGTTACAGTCATTGTTCATTATTCATAAAGTGTCATGGATGTCTAAGTTTCCTTACAATGGAAGTTCAGCTGAACAACAACAATAACAAGATAAAGGGGCTGCGTTCTTGCCCTGAAGAGCATACAGTTGGAAACTCAACAGTTCAAAAAACTTAGGAATAGACTCTTGCTAGTTCTTAGAAATGTAGTTTGGAGAAACCACACACTCTTAGCAGGTGGGTGCAGTCACCGTACAGGTTTTCCAGGAGGATTTTGAGGTTTTGTGAGTAGAGCCTTAAGTTATGGAAGGTTATTGTTCTCTCAGTGAAGGAAAGAAATAAAGGGGGAGCCTTAGAGAAAATAAGTTTGGTCCACTGCTAAATGCCCACTGGCACCTGGACAAGTCCTAATCCAGGAACTCAGCTCTGATACGAAGTGTCTCCTTTAGGGATGGAAATAAACAATGGCAGAGCACTTACCTCGAACCAGGACCATTCACTCGCACTGCACTGTCTCCTCTGTGAGCTCTGTGAGTCGTCAGGCCCATTCTCCCAGCAGAGGAAAGATTGCTTGCTGTGCCCAGGATCACAGAAGGCTGCAGAGCTGCCATTTTAACCGCCCGGCTCTGATGCCTTTCCAGACCACTGTTCTGTTACCAGTCCCTGGACTACAAATATGGCAAAGCTTCCATCGACCCCCTCCTAATCCTTCTAGCTCATCTGCTTGCTCACTGAAGTCCAATAGGAAAGTATCTGGAGGTAGAACAACAGAGGGGGAGACTGTCAATACAGCAGAGGTGTACTGTTGTCAGCGTTGCTTGAAGACGTTAAGGCAGGTTAGGGGGCAGAGAGTCAGCCCAGGCTAGACAGGCTCTTTCATTCAGCCAAGAGCACAGAGTGTGCATGAAGCGATGATGTCAGGGCAGTCTAGTGGGGGAGGCAAGACTGCCCAACCCTGTACAATATTACTTAGTGGTATATACAGCACATGATAATAAAAAATATACTTATTGATTGACTGATGAACCAATCTTAGCCAATGCCCTGCAAGTGTGTGTCATTTACTAAACAAGGGACAGTTTTAAAAACTATAGAGATTATTGATTTTTGAGAGAGAGAAAGAGAGAGAGAGAGAGATCAATGCAAGAGCAAAACATCGATTGGCTGCCTCCTGCACAGCACCTACCAGGGATCCAGCCCACAACCTGGGCATATCCTCTGACTGGGACTCAAAGTTGCAACCTTTTGGTGCACGGATGATGCCCAACCAACTGAGCCACACCGGCCAGGGCAAGGGACAGTTCTTTTTGGTGATAAAAAGCATTGGCAGATTACACAGCTGCTTGGGAGGTTCAGTTTTGGGGGAAACAACACCTCAGTCCTTACATGATATTGTTCTGCTGGCTGGTCCCTGAAATTCTACCCTTAGCACTCCAGCTCTTTAGCTTCCTTCATTCGCTTTGTTGATTTTGTACTTACCCTGAGCCAGGCCCTGCCTGGGCTGGGCTGGGCTGGCGATACAGGTTGCAAGATGAGAATCTGCTCACTGTCCCAGGAGAAACATATAAGTGCATTGGCAATGAAGACATAGGAGTGAGACGGGAGGCAGCGAGCGCGCATGCATGTGCCACGGGAAAGGAGATGTCTGCACCAGCAGAGGCAAGTGTGAGCGTGGCCCAGGTGGAGGAGGGTTCACTACAGGGAGCGCAGTGGGCAGGCAGGTCCCAAGACCCTGCTCTTCAGTGCCGAGGGTCCTGCAAGGAGAAGAGGCTGCCTGAGGGAGTGATGTCATCACATTAGTATGTAAAAATGCAAATGAGGACAAAAACAAGGTGGTTGGACTATGTAATGCATTATGTCACTTCGATTCTCATATTATAAACATCCTTAGAAGGAATAATGATTTTTTTAAGTTATGCATTCTGTGGAGGGAATAAAGGAGTCAAAGACTAATTTTTGTGTTAAGAGAGGAAGGATATCAAAACAAGTCCAAGCACCTGATGGAAGTAGAAATGGGAGCTACTGGGGAAGGAAAGGTAGAAATCAGGTGCGGAATAGATAAGTAACTGCCTCACTCTTGTCTGTCCAGCCCTCTTAACAGGAGGGACATAAGTTCTAAAAATTCATTAATTTTGCTTAATCTATCCGAAATTATTTTTCATGAATTTAAAATCCAATTTTAATCACAGTAGAACAATAGAGTATTCCTAGAAGAATTAGCCCCTCCTGGAGATAGAATTTGAAGGAAGTTTTGGTGTCATTTGTTTATGTTCATATTTAGTCACCTTAAGAAATTATTAAAGTTGACGTTACCCATACAAACAATTATTTTGAAAAGAGCCTCTAAAGTCTGTCAAATGCTTGTTGGCAGCCTGTTTCGGTGTAGTGTTCTGACGGTACTGGTTTGTACTGGAAGTGCAGCCTTCATGTAGGCTTAGAGGAAAAGTAAGTGTCTATCAATCTTTCCCAGGTGTCAGCCA
>NW_005360509.1:886219-928665 GCF_000412655.1 Myotis brandtii
AAGTCTTCCCTATCTTCCAATTTCCAAGAGCTGAAAGGTGGTGCTTGATTCTTATTCACAAACAGCTACTTGCCCGGGGGAGCATGAAATTGTCCTTTGGAAAAAAATGCTAGTCCACATGATAGAAATGTTTTTCTTTTGTAGAGTCAAGTGATGAAGTTCATCTGATAAGAGCAAGTCTTGTTCTATACGGGGATTCCATTCGCGGCTCAGCCATCTACCTCATTTGACTAACATCCCCTTGGAAACCACTGTTATCTACTCAGGTTCATGCTAAAATTCTTTAAAATCACAGAGAGGATCAGGGAGCAGCCATTTTTTAAACAGTAAACTCTGTCTTGAAGTATCAGTTACATACAGAAATGTGCCCGAATCATAAGCACACATTTTGATATATTTTTACAAAGTGAACACAATGTGTAACAGAAGACAGATCATCGCCAGCGCTCTGGAGGTCAATGCTGTCACCATCGCCTGAGAGGGTGACCACTATGGACACTGCTAGACATGAGCTTTGCCTGTTTTTGAATTTTATATACATAAAATAATAGAGTATGCAAACTTTTGTTTCTTTAATCAAATCAAACCTTTAATCAATATTCTCTTTGTAAGAGTCAACCAAGAACAATGGAATTTTGAGGTTAAGTTACATGAGAAAGAATATCTGGTTTATAATTTTTTGCTGATTTTGACAATGGTGTTTATGAAAAGCCAACACCAAAACTCAGGGCCTTTTAAAATAGAAGTTCAATGGACATACCAAACCAGTGCAGATATTCTAGAAAAGAATCCTATATAATAAAAGGGAAATATGCAAATTGACCCTAACGGTGGAACCACCCAGGAACAACTGGTCACTATGATCCACACTGACCACCAGGGGGTAGACTCTCAATGCAGGAGCTGCCCCCTGGTAGTCAGTGCACTTCCACAGGGGGAGCACTGCTCAGCCAGAGCCAGCTCATGGCTGGCCAGTGCATTGGTGGTGGCGGGAGCCTCTCCCACCTCCGCGGCAGCGCTAAGGATGTCCAACTAACCAGTTAGGCCCACTCCTTGCAGGGACTGGGCCATCCCCCAAGGGCACCCGGGCTGCCAGAAGGATGTCTGACTGCCAGTTTAGGCCCAATTCCCTGGGGAGCAGGCCTAAGCCGTCAGTCAGACACCCTGCAAGGGATCTGGACTGCAAGAGGGCAAATGTCAGGCTGAGGGACCCCCCACTAGAGTGCATAATTTTCCTGCACCAGGCCTCTAGTACTTTAAATAAGTAGAAACCCCCATGTCATGTTACTTCAGCAACATTCAAAAAGCTGTGTGGATCCAGGTCTAACAGAATAATAGTAAGCACTCACACAATTTCAAATTTGACATGAATGTATTCCTATTCATGGTATTACAGTGACTCCCTGCTTTACAAACTTTGTGAAATTCTTCTAAGCTTCTTAAATTCCCTGCAGCTGAGAGCCACTATATAAATATTCACAGGATTTTCCAAAGTAAAAATTGCTTCTTTTCTTGGCTCCCTACAAGCAAGCCAATATGAGACTTTTACTGGAACAAGATGCAAAGCAAAATCATATTAAATTTGAACATCAATTTTAAAAGCAACTCAAAACTTCTTGAACTAGTAATCAGAAAGGCAGAATATCAATGAGACCATGTCAGACAGTTTAGCTCTTCCAGTTGGGATTTTCTTCCTTAAAAATAAAAATAACCTGTAATATATAAAAATGATTTTCTTCATATTGTACCATAAAGTCAAAATTGCTTTTCATGCTTCCTCATTTGAGTGGATGGAATGTTTGATTTTTCTCTTGCCTGAAAAAGGGGCGCTAGAAGGATAAACGTGGAAAAGCTCCACAATTAAATCATGCTTCCTCATTTGAGTGGAGGGAATGTTTGATTTTTCTCTTGCCTCAAAAAGGGGCGCTAGAAGGATAAACGTGGAAAAGCTCCTACATCCCAAACTGGCATTTGAGAGACCAACATGAATACAAGGTCAAACTTCCCAAAAAGGGATGGAGAATCCAAAATTAGCATCATTTTAATGCCCAATTTGAGTCTCAAAAACTAGCATGGAGCACTGTATAGATCTGAAAGAAAGATCTCATTTATTCATTCATTCCTTTATAAACATCCATTGTGTACTTACCATGTATCGAGCACTTATTGGTAATAATTTACAAAATAAATAGTTTCTTGCTAAGGTAGAAAAATACATACTTGGGACCAATTGTGTGCTAGTAACCAGGCTTTCTGGGATAAGAAAGAAAAAAAAAATCCCAGTTTTCACATTTGCCGATTATCAAGTTCCACGAGATAAACATTTTCTCCATGTCCAATTTCGAGATACCAGTGCGAAGTCACTGAACTGGGGGGGATGCACACATTGGGCACTCCTGAGCTGGCAGTGCTTTAAATGAATGTTTTTGATGATGGAAAAACATATACCTGATACAGGATAAAGGCAAATAAACAGCATTGGACCCCCTTATCAATTAATCAGCAGAAGCTGAGTATGCATTCTAGGACCCTGCAGGCCCACATATATGGAATCTCACTCAAGCCTAACAGCTGAAAAGCAAGCAGGGGTTTTCCAAGGGAAAGCAACACAAGCAGAATAACCCCCAGGCGGTGCTTTGGAAGAGTGCCAAGAGGTCTGTCTGCCAGCCCAGGTATCTCCCTGCATAACTTGGTGATGATGTCTGAAATTCCCATAGCAAGCATCTGTCTTTAGGGTAGAATCTTAGTGTGTCAGGAGGGCCTTGTTGAAATGGCAGTATTTCCTGAGACGTAGCAAGTTGCACCCCTGGTAAGCAGCCAGCTTGAAGCAGTGGAAGCAACTCTGAGTGAGAGGTTGTGGAGAGCGGCTACAGCGTTTGGACAGGTTCAAGCCTCGGACTAAAGAGAGGGCACGGTCCTCTCATGGCAAAGCCACGTGCAAGCCCCAGCTTGGAGGGCAAAGCCCTCCCAGCACAGTTATAGCCAAAGGCTATAATTGTAAGCTTGACCTTATGGTCCGAACCTGTAGCCCCACGTGGCTGAGTGATATGGGCTGTGGGAGGTGCAGCAAGTAAACAAAGCTTGATCAGGTGCATGTAATTGAGTAGATTCGAAACCCACCCACGAGAACTTTGTAACCATGCCCTTACTTTGCCTCATGGAATCTGGCTATAAAATAAAGACTCAGCTTGCAGGCTGTGGCACTGTCTCTCCATCAGAGAGGGCAGCGTCCCACCTAGCGCCCAGCTTTCTTCTCTTGTCTGTTTTTTCTAATCCTTCACCAGCCCCTCAGGCTCACCAAACCTGGCTGTGCTGCATGGCACATATGGCGTCCAACTTGGGGCCAAGTATGGGGAACAGGGGCCTGAGCTCATGTTCACCCGTGGCCGTGCCAGCGCGGCACAAGAGGTAAAGGGCTGGTTTGATTCCTGGCTTGCTAATAGATAATTTTGTGATGTGTGGTGAATCCGCTCTCAATTTTCAGCCTCGTCAATGACTTCTTTCATTCTCATCATCTCTGCATCGCCCTCTTAGCCTGGACTAGAACACTAGGCATTTTGGTGGCTCTAGGCCAGGAGATTCTATGCTTTAATAATGTTACGTATTTGAAATTGGGGGACTAGATATGGCAGCGGAGCGAGATGTCTTTGTAGAAATATCATTTTCTGTGAATAATTCACACTAAACCTAGCATGAAATAGAACTTTTCTCTCGGATGTTCCGGTGACGATGACCAGCTCTTACTAATGCTTTATAAAGGTTCTGGAGATTTCCAGAGAAAGATGTCATGGAACTGCGAAACTTTCTAGAGTCTAAGAGGACATGGATGTTGTGAGATGCAACGTTCCTTTATGAGTGAAACTAACAGAAGTGAAAGAGAAGTGCCCAGAAGGTTGAACACCATGAATCAAGGTTAATAGCTAGATGCAGATAGTTCACTCTAGTGAACTGAGCATGGAATTTTGAGAGTGAGTATTTAGAACAAAAAACATAGAGCTTGCTCTCAGCCATGTTTAGGCGAAGTGTGTTTTACTAAATACTTGCTTATGCACATCCTCCATATGCCCGGGGTGTCCATGAATGTGCGTTTTTATCGTCCTCCTAAGAATCTTTAAAGTTACAGCCTAGTTACCACACAGCAGAATTCACTTTGGTCAGCGGTAATTGGCAGAAAGGCTCACTGATTTCATGCTGCTCCTCCTAGTTGTACTCCAACTCGCCATAGGCCCTGACAGTGCATGAGGCTGAGCGTCAGCCAGCTCGACGAGCCCTCCAATGCCCTTCAGAGCCTGGGTCCCTGGGACCCAACCCTGCACCTGCCATTGCCCTGGTGCTTGATTTTGTGTTTGGAGAAACACACATTGTGCTAAATCTTATTTTGTAAAATCTCTTGAAATTAAAAACAAAACAACATAGAGCTTGCCCTCAGTCATATTGAGGTAAAGAGTGTTTTACAAAGTACTTGCTTATTCCTAGTGAGGATGCATTTTCCATCAGAGAAAATCTTAATGGGCTTTAGATTTTAACAGCCTGTGGCTGTGCAGGGCATCTTGCATGAGCTGAGAGCAGCATGTCTCTGATCGCCAGTTGGCATTCGAGCCCCAGGATAAGCAGCAAGAACATTAAACGGAAGCTGTCGGGGTAAAGGCCATTTAAGGTCTCGCAGCCCTGGCTGCGTCAGAGTTTCTCCAGAGACAGTGAAGCAGGTGCTGAAGAGCATTCATTGATCGATGGAGTAAAACGGGCTTCCACAGGCGGGGAGCCTTCTTCATTTGCCTATAACTGCACGGAAACTTTTTCTGATTGCGAAGGAAATGCAAGCTCATAAAAACGCAAATGGTAAAAAAAAATATAAGAAATAAAAGCAAATGTTCCTGGTAATCACACATCCCAGAAATTGCCAGTTATTATTTTATGTAGACTTCCTTGATTTTTATATACACATGAATATCTACATAATAATTGCCATTATTTCATTAAATGGATCATAACGTGTGTATACTTTTATACACAGTTTGTGCAATATCTACAGCACATATGTACATATACATATACAGTTACAACTTGGTTTGTACTCCCAGTCATCCTGGACGTCTTATGTCAATCTATGCAGTTCTATGCGCCCCCCTTTTGTAAAGGACTGAACAGAAAGAACCCTCTTTTAGGATCTATGCATCATTGTAATTTCTTTGTGAGGGAAGCATGGGAGAGGTAGAGTCCCATTTCACAGATGGATAAGGGGAGGTGCATAGAGGAGGCTTGCCTCTCCCAGAGTCCAGACAGATGTCACCTATGTCACGGCAAGCTGCCTTTCCTGGTGCCAGCTCATCGCTCTCCTGTCTTGAAATATACCTTAAAATGATCACTTTTGAACAGGCTAAGCTGTGCTAACCATAGATTGATTTTGCAGGTTGCTGCCTAAAGGGATACTCAATCGTTTAACCACAGGAGATGGTCATTCATCCCTGCAAGAACTAAAAATAAACCCACCAGGTTTTCTCTGCTCCATTTTCCAGCAGAAACTCAAAGGGAACTGGTGATGCATTGGCTTACAAATGCCTGTGTATGTTCCCTTAAGAAAAACAAGCTTTTGGAAATTACAGTTATTTATTGTTCCCGGTTAAGATGCCGAGGCCATTATAAACCGTCCATTCTCCATGCACTGGGAAGGCAGCCATCCTTTCCGAGTGAGTAGAAGTCTGAAGTGGGGGACACTTGGGCTGCTTCCCTAGGCAGGGCTGGAGCATGCTGGAGGCTCTGGCTGCAGGACCTCCAGGACATGTGGCCCCTGCCCCTGTCCCTGCACCAGGAATGTCCGTCCCTCCCTATGCATCTGCTGCTATGCGGTGCATTGCACCAGGCTCCGTTCAAATCCCTCTTGCTCTCTCCAGCCTTTGAGCCTTCTCCTCCTCCTAGCTTCTTCCACCTAAATACTCAGCCTCTTCTGAGCTTATTTTTGCTTTTCCCTCTCCCTCCTGCTACAATCGGGCTGTCTGCCTGGGCCTCCTACACTGGCCTTTCTTCTTTGCTCTCAGTCACTGAGTTCTGTTCATTCCTCTGTTCTGTCTAGCGGCTAGCCCATGACCTCTGCACCATCCCCACCATCCCCATGCTCTCTGCACCATCCCCGCCCCTCCACACTCACCTCAACCCTAGTTCCTGCTATGAGTGATTCCACAAACATTCAAGGCTCTCCTCGAGGGTACCAGACAACCTGCCTCCTGCTCTCAGTAAAACTTCTGGGAGCACAGTTCCAATCACACTCTTTTTCTTTTAAAAGTTTCACTGGAACCCCGTCGCTGGTTTTCATTAGTTCACTGAACAGGCATTTGTTGGTGCCGAGACTTTGAAGATGAGTAATATATCAGAACCTCCCACAGAGGTGCAGTCTCACGGGAGTAGGAAGAGCCTGTGGATAAACCATGGCAGGGCCATGGGATGGTGCAGGAAAGGAGGAAGCTAAGGGTGTGAGGGGCACCAAACCCAGCCTGGGGCTCAGCGGGAGCTCTGAGGGGAGAACGACAGATCACAGCAAGTCCTGAAGGAGGGTTGGAATTTAGCAAGGTGACAAAGAGGTCATGCTGTCCCCAGTCTGTCCCCAGCCAGAGTTCCCAGCCTCCTCTCTACTCTCCCTCTCCGAGCCCTGACCTTCCTCTCCAGCATCATTCTGAGGCTCTGTTAGCACACCTCATATCTCCTCTTGCTTTTCCTCTCCTAGAAATTCTCCTTCAGTTGTGCCCGCCTCATTTCTACCCATTCCGCTTCAAATCCAACCCCTTGTGCACAGTCCACAACCACCACCCATCCGCATTCGCGGACTCATTCTACAGTTACTTAGCCAATTTTTACAAAATGCTGCCTTGTGTCAGGTACTGAATTATAGGCTGAATATAGACATAAGGAGAAAGAAAAGATTTAGTTTTTATTCTTTCTTTTTTCTTTTTCAATTACAGTTAACTTGAATATTACATTAGTTTTCAGTGTAGAACATAGTGGTTTGACATTTACATAACTTAAGAAGTGATCCTCCTGATAAGCTTTCTATCACACATTAGGTCCCCATCTATTGGTTAACTTCTGCTTTTTTTAAATTCAATTTTATTGTTGAGAATATTACAGATGTCCCCCATTTTTTTCCCTCTTTGCCTCCCTCCAGCCATCTTTTGCTTTCTCCTCCTCCTCCTCTCCTCCTCCTTCCTCTCCTCCTCCCCATTCTTCTTAATTCTGGTCGTAATTCCCCTCCAGCCGTCTTTTGCTTTCTCCTCCTCCTTCTTCTCCTCCTCCCCATTCTTCTTAATTCTGGTCGTAATTCGTGTCATTGTCACTCAGGCATTTGTCGCATGCTACCTTGTGTTGCTGATTTCCTTTGTTCCCATCCTTGTTCCAAGTTGATTGCAAGCTCCTGTTGTCAGAAATCTCTTCTCTTACTACACCTCCCAGAAGGCCTAGCAAAGTCCTCAGCACATATTTACATTGCAATGTGCCAGGCTTTCAGCGTTTAGGCTTTGGCCTCTAGGTCTCCCGCTGAAGGGGCAATAGAGCTTATGTGTGGAGCCAGCAGATGCCATGTCATGACAGGCCCTGGCACTGATAGCCTTTCGTGTTATGAGTAGGCGAGCGAGGAAGCGTCACCGTGACGGTGGACAGCCTTGGTCTGGCCCCTCTCCCGTCCTCCCCTGGGCCTGCTCTGGTCTTCACCACTGGTCGTTCTGGAGAAAGAGTTTCCTTCCTCTGGCACCTCCCCCTCCCTAAAGGCACCTGGCATTTGGTGTTCAAAGCTGGACCCACTGGCTCAGGTCACCACCTGATTCAATAAATTCCTTTTATGACTAAGCCAGAGCTGCAACGATTTATCTCAGGATCTCAAATCATTTTGACTCTCACAGATACTTAAATTATAAACCATGTCAGGGCTATATCTCATTGTCCATAAGTAGTAATCGTTAGGTTTAAAAGTTATGGGATAATATTTTATGGAGGAAAAGTTGAACTCTGTCATTTTCTTCCTAAGCCTGAAATATAAGTAACACACAAATATAATAGTGTTTTTCTTTTTAATTTTCCAGTTGTTTTGGAAAACATTTAAATGGGAACTACTTCCTCTTTCCTTCAAAGCAGAGATTTAAATTCCAAGATTTGGGAAATATTTTTGAAAGTTTTTACCTTGTTTTTGCTTGAGGATTGCTGATGAACTTCCATTTAAATTGCATTTAATTGAAACAGAAATACCAAATTAAATTTCTTTTGGATTCTGTTCTATCTTGCCAAAATTGTAATGAGCCTTAGAGGGGATCTATGAACAGTAATTTCAGCCATAGTCATCTTTGTAGAAGAGTTACCAACGCAGTCAGTGATGAGACATGTTCCTGCTACACAGTCATATAGATAAATAGATGACTACATAGATACATCAAGTTGAAGTAAAACCAAACACCTAAAAGTTACCAGGATATTTTGGCAATTTCCCTCCCGTGTGTCTTTTTTTATAATAAAATGTTTATAAAGTCAACATCTGGAAATGTTCAAATACAGCAAAAGTAGAACTGATAATACTTGTACTTGATACAATCTTTCTTTACACTTCTTCCTTTAGCAGAAAATGTAATTTTTGGAAAACAGAGTTGCTGTAAGAGAAACATCTGTTTATATAAAGCAATTGAGAAAAAAACATGATAAAATTCAGTGAATGTTATTTTTAAAATAACCCTTTTTCAATAAACCATTTTAGTGTACCAATTTTATTTCTATACTAATGGGGTCATTTCAACTGCAGAACATTAAAACTCATTTGCTATTATCACTGCTAATCGGTATATGGAGCCCCACACACTGATGATTTTGACAAATTTATGTTGCTGAAAAAATAAAAATCATATTTGTTTGCACCAAATTACAGGTTATCGCTGTTCTCAGAACTTGAGAGTTGAATTATTTCACTTCTTTTCACAACTCTGTTATATTTTCTCTGTTATCTGGGATCATAATCGGCAGTGGGATATTTCATATTGCTTTGTAACACATCAGTATCACTGAACACCATTGGTAGTTGGAAGCAAGGTTAATTGGATTGATGACATGGCAATATCCAAATGGCTGAATATTTTAGCATTGCATTTACTGGAAATCTGAACGCATTCTTCACTTCCTTTCTGCTTAGAAGACATGCCCTAAGTTTTACTGTTTCACCTTGTGGACCTGACCTCTTCCCTCAAGTGTTTAACTAATCACCTTGGCACTGACCAGTGATTTAATCCAGATGAAAGAGCAGAGCCAGACTCATTCCGTTTCAGGAGGAGAGAGGAGAGAGAGGATTTACCACAGGGCAGCACTGTTTGTTTTTCCATCGCTTTCACTATCTCTGTTCTTTCACTGCCCAGGAAAAGGGACGGTTTGTTCATGTGCCCAACAGTGTTTCAGGAGGAGAGAGAGGATTTACCACAGGGCAACACTGTTTGTTTTTCCATCGCTTTCACTAGCTCTGTTCTTTCACCGCCCAGGAAAAGGGACGGTTTGTTCATGTGCCCAACAGAGCAACTCGTGCAATGGGGATGTGCGCTCCAGGCGCCCAATGGGTACGGCTGCCATCTGAAAACAGGCAGCCTGCTCCTGCCAGGCATCTGCTCATCCAGGTTACGGTTTTGATGCGCACATAGAGCACCCACCAGGGAGGCCTCGCAATGACAGCCTGGTCCTGAAGCCTATAACTAATGCAGGTTTCCCACCCACTGGAGCACTCTGGCCAGCAATGCCTCCTCACTCCCATCCTCAGGAACTCGCCAGCCTTAGGTCTCAAGTTCAGGGGCCAAGCCAGTAGGTGTGCTAACTGGCCATCCATCCAGTCAGCACTTATGGAGGGGCTTCTCGCTTCCAAGGTTTTGAAGATGCAAAAGTGAATAAGCTCTAACTTCTCCCTTCCAGGGGCTCATGGTTGGAATCTCTCAGACCAGGAATTCAGGTGACACAGCTCTGCTTGTCCCTGGGGCCACTGTAAGATGCTGTTCTGACGTGCATGGTGTCCTGCAAAAAGAGGTCAAGTGAACAGACAAAAAAATGCAAAGGAGAGTAAGAGCCTGCTGTGGAATAAGGCAACCCCTAGCTGCCACAGCTTCCCCAGTGCTAGACCTAAAGCACGGCCCAAGCCAACAGTGACCTGTAAGCCAAGAGCGTCAAAGAGTTGGTAAGTGGACTGTTATCACCAGGCCTCATCATATGTGCCCTAAGCCACGGAGTAACTGCAGTTTATTGCTTCATTGAATCGCTGGAATAATTCTTCAGGTTGATACTATAATTCTATTTTACAGATGAAAACTGAGATTCAATAACACCCCTGGAGTCTCACCTCTAGTAAATCAGGATTTGACCTCTAAACTGTAAGCCTTTTTTCTTTCCTCTGAGCCAGGGTTGCCTTCCCAAGACGACACAGTAGGTTCCCAAGAATCCCTGAGCATTTCTGCCCCAGTTTCTGAGCAATGGGACACCCCCCTTTAGCCCTTACCTCAGATTCCCTAGGTCAGCAGCTCAGCCCATCTGGGGTTTCCCAAGCCAGTCATGGCAGGGCCAGTGGCAGCACTTTGTAGCTGGCTCCGTTCCCTCCCACATGGTGGGTGTGCTCGGGCTGTGGGGCCATCTGCTCCTCCAGCCTCTGCCAACCCAGGATCTCGCTCCATCTCCCTCCAGCCACCCTGGCAACTCCTATTCCTCTATCCCTTTTGTCTTCTAATCCAATGGCCTGTTTCATTCCATATGCTTCCTGAAGTCTACCTGTCCATCCCAAATAGTCTACGTCCCCACCTTCTAAAGATGAACCTTGTCAGTCCAACAGTTTAAGGCCATTGATATATAAAGTTTTGGAACCAACAGATCTATAAATTATCGTTCTGCTATTTTCCATCCAAGTGACCTTGGCTAAGTGGCTTTACCTCTCTGAGCTTCAGGCTTCTCATCGGCAGAACGGACGTTGTCATGCCAATCTCGTAGGGTGGTTGCATGGGTTTAGTGAACTTGCTTTTGCAAAAGACAGAGCAACACTTGAAACCAAGGCCACCACATTGCACAGCACCGAGCTAGGGTGGGAATAGCGTGCTATGCAGTTGTACAGTGCATAGCCTGTTCAACTGTATGTGACAGTCCTGCCAGGCATACAGTTCATAATCAGTAAATATAACTATTCCTTTCCTTCTTGCTAGTAGCTGTTTGGGGGAACAAATTGTAATAGGACCTTAAAGTGTCCCTTGTGGGATCAGGGAAGCAGCTAGAGCAGTGGTTCCCAAACTTATTTGGCCTACCGCCCCCTTTCCAGAAAAAATATTACTCAGCCCCTGGAAATTAATTTTTTTAAAATTTTAATAGCAGTTACTCATCGCCCCCAAATGCACCTGTGGCCATCACCGCCCCCCTGGATCGCTGCAGCGCCCACCAGGGGGCGGTAGCGCCCACTTTGGGAATCACTGAACTAGAGTCTACAGCACACAGTTAAAGGTTTGAAGAAAATAGTTGCACTGTCCTCCTCAGCCATGCAAATGTTTCAGGAAAACTTACCTATAGAAGAGCAGGTGGCATCTCTTCTGCCCATCGTGTGAACTGTGTGCGGGCACTAAGTCATCTAACATTCCTTTAGGTGCAAGGAGGTGTGCCGTGTCTTCACATGACACAGACACAACCTCTCCCAGGGGCTCTGCTCCCAGCCACTTATACATACATATTTTTGCCAAGAAAGTCTTGTATTTTGGACAGATGTTTGCACAATAAATGTGTATTTCCTGGGTTCGGTGTAATGGCAGAAAACGTTCCATGCAAGTGGCAAGGTCTCTGGAAAAGTGAGGTCATCTGAGCCATTTTCCAGCCAAAGCCCTTTAAAGTCCCACCTTAACCTTATTGTTTCCCTAACCCAGTGGTCGGCAAACTGCGGTCCCTTGAGTGTGGCTCTTCCACAAAATACCACATGTGGGAGTGCACGTACAGTGCGATTGAAACTTCGTGACCACACTCAAGGGGCCAAAGAGCCGTATATGGCTCTCGAGCTGCAGTTTGCCGACCACTGCCCTAACCTAACCCATTGCCTGACAATAACCATCCATCTGGTATCTTGACCTAGATGTGATTATTTGAATCATTGTCCTATTTTAACCTTTCTTTTTATAGTCAAGTTCTTTAGATATGTGATCTATACCTCTGTAATCTCTCCATTGTATCTGCTTCCTATTCTTCAGACTCTATATTCTGGCTTCTGGTGCTCTGTCTCATTAAGGTTCTTCCAACTCCTTTTCTTGGCATCTCTCCAGACTTCCCCATATTTTTTTCCCTTTTAGGTTACCAATGACTTCCTAGTCAAATGCTGGACTTACCAGGCTGCAAAGAAATCCAGTGGAGAAAGTCTTTTTACAAGTTGTGTCAAAACAACTAGAAATCAATATGGGAAAGAAGTAGACTTTGACCCTTATTTCACAATTGTAACTTATACCCTGAAAATAATTAGACCTATACATAAAAGATAAGTCTACAAATCTCTAAAAGAAAACATATTAAAGAATTTTTGTGACCTTGAAGAAAGCAAAGATTTCTTAGACAGGACCTAAAAAAAGTACTAACTACCAAAGGAAAAAAGTGATAAATTGGACTTCATCAAAATTAGAAACTTCTGCTCAACAATCATGAAGATAATAAATTGACAAAGCATAAACTACCAGGAAATATTGCTATTAGGTATTTCTGACTAAAAAACTAGTACACTGAATACATAGAGAACTCTTGCAACTTAATACTATGATGAAAACCCACCAATAAAAAATGTCACACAAAAAGTACATGGACAGAGAAATGGCCAATAAGCACATGAAAAAAATATTCAACACCAGTAGGAATGAAAATGTAAAAGACTGACAATATGAAAGTTGGAGAGATGAGATGCAAAACAGCTAGAACTCTCCATTGCCAGCAGGATGTGAAATGGTACAACCAGTTTGGAAAACTCTCTGGCAGTGTCTTATAACACTAAAAATATAACTCTATTATACCCAGCAATTTTGCTCCCAGCTGTTGCCCAAGAGAAATAAAATGGTATGTTAAGCATGTTCACAGCTGCTTTATTAATAGTAGCCAAAACTGAAGGAAAAAAATGGCCATCACAAGGAGAATGGATTTTAAAAGTGCAGTAAAGCAATACAGTGGAATACTACTCAGACTATAAAAGACCAATACATACAATGACACCAATGGCACTAAAAAACATGCTGAATGGAAGAAGACAAACATCGAAGGGTAGGTCAAGTGTGAATAAAGCTCAAGAACAAGGAAAGCTAAGGTACAGAGATAGACATCAGAACAGTGGTGTCCCAAGGTGGGTAAGAGTGTAGGGAGTAGCAAGTGGCTAGTGAGGGACAGAAAGGAACTTTCTGGGTGGTGGAAGCATTCTACATCTTGACAGGAATGTGGGTCACCATGCATGTATGCATTTGTCAAAACTCATTGAGCTTGTATACTTGAGATCTGTAAATTTCACTGAAAATCGAAATTCAATAAAAAGAAACTTTTTAAGAATGAGCAGTTCTCCTTCCCAGACTTTTTGCTATTGTCTAATATCTCTTCAAATTGTAAGCTCCCATTGAAGGCTCCTCTTCTTGCTCCCTTCCCCTCCCCCCATTCTGAGTGCTGCCAAAGGGTTAGCCCTCATTCCCTTTCCTTTGCCCTTTGCATTCATTCTCTTATTCACTCATTCACACCCAGGGTCAAGGTACAATACAACTAAATTCATAGATTCAATCTTATTTCCCAGCAAGGTTGGAGAACATGCCTTCTGCAGCCTAAGGGAATGTGCCTCCAGTGATTCATACACCACCAACCCTCCCTGCAACTCACTACTTCACACCTTCCTCCGAAACCAAAAGCAAATGGCTTACCTGGAAATATCCTGGACCCACGAAGCCAGCGTGGCACACTGTGCCATCCTAAGCCCACGTCATGATGCCATCCTTGCTTTCTGAAGACAGGCTCCTTCTTTGGGTTGAATCCTCTCGGATTCAGAGGTTGAATTCACTGGGGAGCGGTCATAGCTAATTCTGTTTCCCAGTGGCACCTAAGTGCATTGTCGACGTTCAGTAAAAATTAATAAATAATAACAACTATGTGCTTGAGTAAGAGAATCAAGCCCCAGGCACAATGTGACCAGAAAAACTAAACAACAAATTCTGAAGCTTTCTACAATCATTAATTAAGATTAGAAACCTAGTGAACTATATTTAAAAACAAAACAAAACACGAAACAATCTTTTATATTCAGGCCTAGAAATGTCCAGCATGATTTAATTTTACAGGCTTCTCTTTGCTTTGTTTTATTTTCTTTGTGTTTGGAAAAGAACTCTTAACGCAGACAGCCATAAAGGAAAGTCATTAGAAATAACAACTGAAAAACATGCAGCTGTTATTTTCTTAGCTAAGCTTAATTACTCAACTGAATATGCAGAAACATACAAAAGGATAAAAGCTTGTGGAGAATTTGACAAGGGGTCTGGCTGAACCATTTTTTAAAAGAATTATCCAGACCAGGTAATGTTGGGGGTCCAGGTCTTTGTACTGAATACACTGAATACCCTATTTTGTTTTCTAGAAATATTTCTTTCTGGTTTTTCTGAAGCTGGTCTTTTCTGACTTTAGAATAAAGTTATATGTAGCTATTACTGCTTTTACTACTACTACTAAAGAAACACCTAACGCGCGGCTATCTTTTTTTTTTAATATATATTTTATTGATTTTTTTGCTTTTATTACTACTAAAGAAACACCTAACGTGCGGCTATCTTTTAATAATACTCATTTTGTTTTCTAGAATTGAAATCATGCGGCTATCTTTAATAATACTCATTTTGTTTTCTAGAATTGAAGAAGTGTTTCTCCAGGCAAAAGGATGCAAATCCTCGGGCTAGCTAAATTATCCTGTGAGTGTAGAGGTGGAAAAACTGCTTTTAACAAGAGGTGGGGGAGAGGAGAACATGCATTTGAATTGACCTTGAAGAGTGATTAGATCTGGTTATGTGGATATTGAAGACAAAGTTTTGTTGAATTTGCCATAAAGATTCAGTAACTTACCGTTCAGGACCCTTCTAAATTACTTACTGTAGCCTGAAAGACAGGATGGAATTTCCCAAGATGCCTGAGTCCATGAGCGAATTCTCTTCCACGAGAAGTCTAATGAGTGAGTCATACATTTTAATTATTCCAAGGGCACTGCTCGGTCATTGGCTCTCAGAACCACGCACGTGGCCCAGCCTGGATTCTCTCGGTTCTGTTTGTTTTTGGTGTGTGAGATTAATGCGTTTCCCATTTCCTTCTTTCTGCTTTCATTCCTCGGGGGACTTAAACCAAAATGCCTCCTTCACTTTTCAAACTAGGATTGAGTAAATTTAGCACTTCAGATGGTAAAACAAATGGCAACAGCAAAACCACAAAGCCAATCTCTCAGGAGCAAAATATTAGACTTTGAGCTCCCCGGAGGGTAGGCCATCGCAGGGGGAGGGGCAGGCCAGCTCTGCCACCTCCTCTGTGGCCACTGGTGCATTCATGATGGCTCTCACAAGTAAATGTGAGGATGCATGTCTCCCCAGCTTAAAAATAACCAGCGGAAGCCGGCAACTAATTCTGGGAAGCTGATTGGGGCTGCATTTGGCCTCCTTCCAACTTCTCCTCCACTCTGGCCAGCAGAGCCTTTGGTGTATGGACTCAGGCCTGCTCAGGCCACCACCTCCCTCTCACCTTCATCTGCTGTTCTTGTCAGTGTCACCAGAAGGATGCATTTAATTTTAAAAAACAACCAACAAGTCTGGGACCACAGCAAAACCTTGATTAAGATAAATGTTTGGGCAACGGGGAATTTCCATTAATTCCATGTTCTAGGTAACTGAGGGCTAAGTAAGAAGTCCCTTTGCTTCGATCACTGTGACTGAAACATTTCTAAAACGAACTACTCCATTCTCCTGTCTTTAACATACAGAAGAGTAACACAGTGGAATCTTTCTCTGAGGAGAGAAAGTTCAACAGTAACTTTTGGCTCTCATTCCTGAATGCCGATTAAAAGATTATTCACAGAGATGTAGTAGATATAGGGGCTGGACTGGGTGGGAACAAACCCTGATCCACTCCTGGAGCTGAGATTTAGAAATGTCTGTTTCCTTTTCATAGTTTGCTGTTGCAGGTATAAAAGGAGTCTGAGGGTCTTATTAGTTGGAGCCCAGACAATTGGAGTTTTTGCTTTCCATTTAGAATCTTAGTGAAAAGCTGTTAATTTTCTAGTTAAACTTGGACTGTTGTTCAGGTTTTTGAGTCCATAGATTCATGCTCTTTTGTAGATGAAAGTACCTCATAAAAATAATAAATGTCGTCCAGGGAGTATTAAGTATAATTTTTGTGCAACATTGATTCATATTGTACATCAGGGGACATTCTGGCTTGTTAAACATTCATGCATTTTTTAAAAGCAAATAACCTTAATTTATTGAGTGTACAACAAAAACTTCTGTTTGGGAGAGACAGCATCATATAATGGATTAAGTCAGACAGATCTGAATGAAATTGCAGCTCTGCCCCTGCTGTGTGACCATGGAAAAGCTACTTAACCTCTCTGAGCCTCAACTTCCTCATCTGAAAAATGAAGACAAAAATCCCTCCCTTACAGGGCAGGGTGGAGATTAAATAAGAGAATATGTGTCGGCACCTGGTGCCTAGAAGTTGATGAACAAAAGTCAGAACTCCCCCCATGAAAAATGAATTGTATGTATATTGTATTGACAAAAACCAAATGACCTTTCTATTTGTCCTAGAACTGTGACATTGCTTGCTCAGGCCATACCTGCTGCAGATTCTATTTGTGATGGTTAATTGTATGTGTCACCTCAATTGGACCAAGCGATGCCTAGATATAGTTAAACATTATTTCTAGGTGTGTCTGGGAGGGTGTTTCTGGTTGAGATTAGCATTTGAATCAAGGACTCAATGGGGCAGATTGCTATCCCCAGGGTGGGTGGGCATGATCCTGTCCCAGAACAGAACAGAAGGTGGAAGAGGGAGAATTAATCCCTTCTCTGCCTGCCTGTTGAGCTGAGACATAGGTCTTCTCCTGTCCTTGGACAGGAATATACACCGTCAGCTCCCCTGGTTCTCAGGCCTTCAGATTCAGACTGAACTACATGGCTCTCCTGGGCTCCCGTTTGCAGCCAGCAGATGTGGGTGCAGAATATCAGCCCCCATATTCCCATGAGGCAATTCCTTATAATAAATCTCCATATATATCTCCTGTTGGTTCTGTTTCTCTGGAGAACCCTGACTAATACACCATTTAGAGAAGCAAACTCCACCAACTGATCTGAATTAGAACTTCTGGTTTCAGAAAACGTTAGCCTTCCATACCCCACCACCCCCACCCCGTCCACAACCCTTACCCTGGTTCTTTTAAGCAAAAGGGAGACCACTGCTTCAGATTGTCCAGTGTGGGAGTTTTCAAGGTAATTTCACACAGTAATCTCACTTTTTTTTTTTAGTTATCTCCCACAGTGGCAAAACCAATTTCAGTGTGATATTAGAAACTGAAATCTGTGTTCACACACGTTAAAAATACATAAGCAACATAGTGGTGGCATTTTTCTTGCAGGTCTTCAAGACAAGTTAACTTACCATCAGGCTGAGTTGATATCTGACTACAAAGAGACATGAGGCCACACCGCTTTGTAAACATGAGGCCTTGGGCCTCAGCCCTCACCCCGAGCCCCAAGTTCAGCAGGAAGGTACAGGTGCTCTTTGAGGCTCCTGCTGCCTCTCCCCTCGGCGGCCCCCAGAGCTAAGAGCACAAGCTGAATCCTGGTGTGGCACCACTTAGCTGTGAGAATGTATTTATTTCACTCTTTTCATCTGTGAATGGAAAATAAAAATACCTACTTGGTAACGTTTTTGCAATAGTTAAAGTAAGTATGTTTAATAGGCATAGAGGAGGCCTTCCAAAAATGGCAAGCATTTTCTGCAAGCACAGGGAGTAGACACAGGAAACAGAATATTAACTGACTTTTAAAAGCTGGACTTGACTTGACAAGGATGTGGAACAACTGGAATTATCATGCATTGCTGGTGGCATGTAGAATGGTAATACCATTTTGGAAAACTCTTTGGCAGTTTCTAATAAAGTTAATCACACACTTACCCATATAACCCAAACACTCCTAGGTATGTATTCAAGAGAAAGGAGGGTATATGTCCCCAAAAAACACTTGTACAAGAAGGGTCACATCTGTTTTATTCATAATAGCCAAAACTTAAAAACGAAATGTTTATCAAGTTGTGAATGGATAAACAAATTATGGTATATCCATATAATGGAATACTACTCAACTATAAAAAAGAAGGAATTATTGATACATGTAACAATATGAATGAATCTAAAAAATGTTATGTTAAACAGAAGAAGCCAGACACACAATAATATATACTGTACTAGAGGCCCGATGCACAAAATCCGTACAAGGGGCTTGGCCCTTGCAGCCCTGGCTTTGTCCAGAAGGTCGTCTGGACAGTCATCTGGATGGTCGTTCTGCTGTTCGGTCTAATTAGCATATTGGCTCTTTATTATGTAGGATAATCTCAAAGCTCAATAATGTTGGTGATAGATGGCAAAATAATGGTTACTTGGGAGGGTGGAGTGGTGGTATTGCTGTTCAGTCTAATTAGCATATTGGCTCTTTATTATATAGGATAATCTCAAAGCTCAATAATGTTGGTAATAGATGGCAAAATAATGGTTACTTGGGAGGGTGGAGTGGTGGTATTGACAGGAAAGAGACCTAAAAGAATTATCTGAGATGGTGGATATATCTTAAATATTGATTGGGTTGATGACTACACAGATAGGTGCAAAATCATCAAGCAGTATTAAGATATGATAGGCCATATTTGTAAATCACACCTTAAAATAGATTTGATTTCCTTTGGCAATGAATACCTTGAACAAGCACTGTCAAGCCATCAGCACGGTAATTTCCAGGAGTCAGAGAAGCCTAAATACCTCCTGCATCCCCTCCATGGCTTCTCTGTAGACACACGTGTAGGCACTTCATGCCTAACATCATGTATCTCTAGCAATTCAGCCGATACTGGTCATGTTTTTGCCACATGGTGAGATACAGGAGGAAAACAATAACCTCTTTTCCTTCTGGATTTTATAATGTGGTTACAGGAAGTCCTAATTTGGTGTTGGGAAAGGGATTAGAAATATATATTTGTAGGTGCCTATTTTGGTGCAGCTGGCCTTTTACGGACACAGGAGGAATTCTCCTTGTGTCACTCGGGCCAGGAAGCTGCCACCCCCAGGGGAGTCTAATTCCAGACCCAACCTGCGGGGAGGGCTGCGAGTCCTCCTGCCCCGAGTCCCCAAACCGGGACTTGGGCAAGTTTTCTTTCCTAACCCGTCATTTTACTCTTTCATTTGCCTTCAAAAAGTTTGAAAACATGTTTATAAATTACTTATTTCTGTGGAACCTATTAAATTAAAAGTCTCCTTTTGTTATATAACAGATTAAAATTTGAGTAATTTCATGGTCTGCAAAGACAGTGAAATGTTTATTTAATTCAGTACGGCGTGCTATAATGTGTGTTCATAAAGCAAAGCATATTTACTAGAAGCAAGGAATTATTATCTTCAGGCAGATGGTGGCAGTGAAGAGGGTGCTGGGGGGCCCCTGCCCACCACCATGAGGCCACCTACTACTGCCCATGTGCTCTGGGCGACAGGCAGAACAATCCCTGGCTTGGAGGACTGGGTAAGCTGTAAGAGGGCAGGCACTTTTAGGATGAGAATCCTCCAGCATTGAATTTAGCACAACGTGTGGGTGGATACACATTTCACAGCTACGCCCATGGGATAGTGATTATTTATAACGTCTACTGCTTCCGAAGGGCCTTCTGGACGCTGAGAATTGCACTGGTCACTTTATAGACATACGGTTTTATTTAATCCTTACAACAACCCTGTGAAATCCGAGTCACTGGTTTAGGAACTAATATTTGGTGAACACTTAGGACGTCTAAGGCATTTAATTCTTGCAACAATTCCATGAAGAGAGAACGAGTATTCTCCCACTTTTACTGATGAGAAATTTGAGGTTTAAGAGGCCATCAACTTGTCTGAAGTCACACAGCCTTCAGCTCAGAAGCCTAATCACATTGAGTTCAGTCTTTGATGGTCTTCTGAGTGCCTCAGCCCACTCAGACTAGGTGTGCGCCAAGGTGGGCGACAGGGAAGAGGAGCGAGCTGGGACTGCACGGAGGCCACTTTCCCTGGGTGAGGGCACAGCCATGGCTGGAGGAATCTGACCAACCATGGAGCCGGGCACTGGAGAAAGAGAAAAGGGGGTAGCTCAGCAAGCCCAGTACCTGTGTGGGTGCCCATGTGTGTGTGTACATGTGTTCACACGTTGTGATGTGGTAATGACTGTGGAGGTGGTGATGTGCATGGGGGGAAGCGTGTTGGGAGGGCTCCATGGTTTCTGTCCTAATTTTGGAAACAGGTGTCCTGTTTCCATGGTGGCCAGTCGCTAATGGAAAAGTCTGGAAGAGCCTGAAGGTGGCTTTCTTTCCTAGAGAATTAAAGTGCTTGGGCACAAAAAACAAAACTTGGCCCTATGTTCCCAACCACACAGGGAAGTTTTAACATGGCTATTCGTTCTGAAATTTTAATATTCTGTCTGAAATTATTAGAAATTATTGTGTACATAAGTTATTTCCCCAAATGGGATATGTTACTAGCAGGCCTGTGTGGTAATGCCTGTCAGTGACCTGCCCAAGGCCCTACTGGTTCCAGGCTCCTCTGACCACACCCAGGCACCAACTCTTGACCTTTGCTTCTGTCCTCTGACCCACGCCTGCCTGCCTGGACCCCAGTGCTGGGCAAGTAAAGCCTACAGACAATGGCTGACAGGGGTGACACCCAGGTCCCCCAGTTGGGAGAAAATGAAGCACAGGAGGAAGACTGTGCCTTAGTCACTGACCGGTCAGAGTAAGAGCTGCACCTCAGGAGCTTCCTGGAAAAGTCTGAAACCTGCCTCAGGTAAAAGCTTTTCCCCTGACTTGGCTGACCCTAGGCAAGCAGTGGAACAGCAATTTTATTTTTTATTTTTAAAGATTTTTATTGATTTTTAGAGAAGAAGAAAGAGAGAGAGAGAAAGACATTGATCAGCTGCCTCCTGCACACCCCCTACCAGGGATGGAGCATGAAACCCGGGCATGTGGCCTGACTGGGAATCGAACTGGCAATCTTGCGGTGCATGTGATGGTGCCCAACCAACAGAGCCGCACCGGCTAGGGTGGAACTACAATTTTAGATAGTGCACTGAAGTAAATAGTCTCTCCAAATACTGCACTTGATTTAACAAGGTTTTGTCTTTGCTTAGGATTAAATAGCCGAGAGGTGAAGCCTATGTTGTTTACAGTTTCCCTCCCTAGGTACCAAGATCTTTCCGTTCTAAACAATGATGACCCTGTCAACCATCAGACGTGACTCAGTGCTTGATATGAGAAGTGATCCAAACAGAGGCCCCTCTGTGAGGCAGCAGCCCCCTGTGGCTGAGGGAGACCAAGTGCTGAGGACTGTACTGAGCCCCAGCCTCCTGGCAGCACTCCTGAGGTTGCCACTGCCCACTGCCCACCCGCTCCCTCCTTCCCTGCCTCAGATCATCCCGTCACAGCAGGAAGAAGGCGTCAGAACAGATGGTCAGGGCAGGTTTCAGAGGTTGAGGAGGGCTGAAAGAAGAGTCCAGAAGTGACCGAGATGTTTGAGAAAGAGGTGAGGCCATAGGGATGCCAGTAGGTAGCAAAGCTACCCCGTGAACACTGGGATTAACTGCCAAGCTTTGTTCTCACACAAGCAGTGGATCCCTTTTAAAGGGTGCTGTTCTAAAAGGGAAAAATCAATGGGACCCACAGAGAGCTTTCTCAGCTCTAGTGGGTACAGCTGTGCTCACTGCCCCCAGCATCACCATGTTTGAGTGACTGGCCGAATGGAACACTCACGGCTGGGCGATGTTGGGCACGGCACCTTCCTCTCTGCACCTTGGCGTTGGGACCAGCAGTTCTCAGCATGTTCTTTCAGATCTATGATTTTTCACTGCCACCGTCTCTACCACAGGGCCTGCTTCCTAAGGCGACGGGGCGGGAGAACTCCCGGTTGCAGAGGTCAAGGCCAGCAGCCCTTGGCCAGTTAGAGAGCCAGGCACTGTGGCTGCAGTTCTCTTTCTCTGTCACACTGCTCTGCTTTAATCTCCACTGGCCTCAGACCAAGTTCTGAGCGCCATCCTTCTGGGATGACCTCCTGATCCCGGGTCTCAGGTGTCTCATAGCCATCAGGGTTCATTAGTGACACGATCTGCCCAGGGGATAGCTGCTCATCCAAACACCGCTCCCCCTGGGACCAGGAGGTCAGTGATGAACAAACCCTGGCCCGGTGCTAATGGCTGATGGGAGGGAGCATTTTGCCTTTGGCCTTCCAACTACAGAGTCCCACATCTGAGAGCTGGCCCATCCGCCACGCTAATGGAAGGCCACCTCTTGAGTAAGGGCTGCAAAACATGTGGGACAGGCAGCCTCGTACCTGGCCTCTTTGCCAGCAAAGTGAGCACTACTAATACTCCTTGTATATGGTTTCCAAGAGTTGCCTGTTTCCTGGGCCTATTGCAGGAGGGCAGTCCAGGCTGGTTAAGTGGAAGCATGTCACTCTCCTGGCTTTTGTCAGGTTGCCAGGGAGGCCACCAAAATCCTCAGATGAGACCTCTGTGTCTTCTTTCCCAGCCCTTCTTACGAGAAAGCGTGCCCCTCCCAACTCTGTGATCTGCAGGCGGAACAGCTTTGGAGGCCTTTGGACTCTCCACTGCTCTGTGTTAACTGAAGGTGTGTCTACTCTGCAGGGTCAAGGGCTGCCCGAGCCACTGAGCCTCCCGGGTCCCTTTGCCTTCAGAGCAGGTCCAGGGCAGGGCTGCGGGAACCTGCCCGTAATTACAACCTTTTCACACGAACTGTCACCCACTCGCTGTTCTACATTCTGAGGCTCTTTGCTCAGATGCTATGTTTTACCCAGTGTCTGCAGCCAGGAATGTGTCTTTCAGACAAGACATTTAGAAAACAGTTGACATTCAACTGTTGTGGCCTTGAGAACCGGAAGCAGCTGCACACACGAAGAGGAATACCCAAGCAAATCTGCCCTAAAAGGCGGGAAAAGCAGGCGTTCCCCTTGTTGGACTAGTACTAATGACATAACAATATTCAAATTTTACATGCTTGGTAGCCCCCACCTGCACAGCTGCAGAAATCCAGGGACGGGGATGTCCATCCACAGCCACCACCATTCACCCTCATCAGACTTTCAGACTTCCCTCGGGTTTTTGGAAGGGAATTCCCAGAAGGATTCTCAGATATTCAGAAAAAAAAAAGGTCAATACCTTTCCATTCTTATGTTTTTATTGTTCTCCTCATCCCCTAAATTAGTTCAGCAACTACTTTCCCATTGCCCTGGGCATGGCGGCCTCCATGACAAGTATTCTGCACCGCCCAAGGAATTTCCTCTGATGCCCTCAAAGCCATAAAATAGCCAAGGAAGGCTCTGCTCTATCTGGGCCTTCCTCCTCCAGAGGAGGGGTGCCCTGTTCTGTTAAGAAATGGGGACCATCAGATTTCAGTGCTCATAAAGCATCTGAGGCAGGCTTTCTTCCCAGGGTCACTGCTAGAGAAATAGGAGAAGCTAGAGGAAAGTATGGACTCCAGGAACGTTTAAAAAGTGAGAAAAACCCCCCGAGGTAACTGAAGATTATTTTAAACTGATGTATATGGAGGGCAGGTAACTGGAGGGAGCAGTGAGGCAATGCGCTTAAGGAAGAATTAGGTTCTACTCTCACTTCTTCCTTGAGATGTCCTCACACAGTCCTTGCCTGTCCTCCAACAAGTCAGCAGCAACAGTCGAGATCACTGGCATCAACAGGGCATGGAGTCAATTTGATAAAAAAGAGAAAACATAGAAAAAGACAATGTCCATTATAATCCACAACTAGAATTCTAGACAATAGTAACATGATGGGAGAGAGGACTGGAGGAATGAGGGGACCGGGTGGATACAAGAACATGCAGAAATACTTACTAGTTAGTGAGAATATAAAGATATTGTTAAGTTAAAAAAAATCAATAGGGGTTAATAATTATGAACACTTTTAGATTAAAGACACATAAGGACAAAAATAGAATGTTTAGCTTTTAAACAATCAGAAGAAAACACAATCTGCCTAAATGAAAACAGGAAAGGAGAAAACAAAACCAAGAAAAGAGAGAGAGAGGGAGGGGGGAGGGAGAAAATAAAAATGGAGTACATGAAGTAGAATGGCAGAAATACTTCCTAATATTATAGTAATCAATAAATATAAATAGGTTAGACTTACATATTAAAGAACAGAAGTTTTCAGGTTAAAATTTAACAAAAACAAAACAGTGCATTGTCTGCAAGAGGACACTTAAAACAAGAGACACAGAAAAATGATGGAAAGACTTACTCTCTCCCTCCCCCCTACATTTTTCATAGTGAATAGACTACCTTCTTCAAAATAAATCATAAAATGCTTCAAAAAATGTTGAAACAGGTAAATTTTAAGTAAAAAAAAGTATTAACTATCAGACAATAGGAAATATAAATAAAAAACATCCAAAGATTTGTCTGGTAAGTGAAACAATAGAACAAGAAGCCGTAACACTCATATACACATATACCTTAAATGTACCCTCAAACTATATCAGGTAACAGTAATAGAACATCAGGAAGAAATAGATAAAGCCAGAATTTTAGTTTTCAGTGGAGGCAGAAACACTACTTAAAAAGATATTGGCCAAAAATTTCCAAAATTATAAAAACATCAAACTACAAATTCAAGAAGCTCTAAGAACCCTCAGAATACACACAAAAACATATCTCACGTAAAATGCTGAAAACAAAGATCAAGAAAAAAATCTTTAAACCAGCTAGAAGAAAAAACATATTATCTTCAAAAGAATGACAGTAAAGCCAATCCCTCACTTCTTCGTGGGAATGAAGGAAGCCAGGAGAAAAGGCAACGTCATCATAAAGTGCTGAAAGAAACAGCTGCCCTTCTAGGATACTCTGCTCAGTGGAAATCTCCAACCCAGATTAAAAGAAAAATAGACAAAATATTTAAGCTTTCACAGCAGAAGATACCTAAATGGTCAACAAGCAATATATATATAAAAAAAATGTTCTACATCATTGGTTATCAAGAAAATGGAAATTAAGACCACAGAGAGAAATGACTCCATACTGACAGAATGGCTAATTATCTTTTCTTTCTTGTCAAATTTATGTGTGTTGAGGTTGTAGAACAACTGAAACTCTCATTAATTTTTGGTGGAAATACAAAATGATACAACCACTTTAGAAAAAGTTCTGGCAGGTGTTTTTTAAACATAAAATTAACTACACACCCATATTCCAGCAATTCCATTGCTAGAGAAATGAAAACATGTGTTCACCAAAAAACTAAGGGAAGAATGTTCATAACAGCTTTATTCATCAAAGCCCAAAACTGAAAACAGCCCGTGTCCATTAACAAGAGAATGAAAAAACAAGCTGGTAAATTCATACAATGGAATGCAGCTCTGCAACAATGAATAACTAATTGTTACTGGTACTTGCAACATCATGAATGAATCTCAAAATAATTAAGTTGTGTGAAAGAAGAGTTATACAAAAGAGTACACACTGTATGATTCCATCATTATGATTTTTTTCACTGTGGATAAATATAGCCCATTTGAAGGTTCAAATAAATGAAGTCATAAAAAAACTATAAATAAGTTGAACTCTATTTAAAGATATGCATACTAAAATTCTTCTGGGGAAGTATACTGATGTCTACAATTATCTCTAAAGCACACGCAAAATGAGATAGAGTAATGCATAGACAGAAGGATGGATAGATCGATAGGTATGTGATAAAATAAGTAAAATAAAATGTTGATGATAGGATCTAGGTGGTGATATAGAAGTGTTCTCTATAAAATTTTAAAACTGTTCTGTATGTCTGAACAGTTTATAATAAAACAGTGGACAAAAATACATTAGGCCCTTATGGAGAATATTGTTAGACTTTACTAAAAACCATAGAAGATTCTGTTACTAAATTATAATATTGGTATAAGAACAGACACATTGGCCAAAAAGAGAGCTTAAAAACAGATCCACATAGATCACAGTGGTTGCATCCAGGACCGCTGTGGCCTCTTGTGTCAGCCGCGGGAGGATGAGGAGTTGTTTAGTGGGTGGTGGTTGGAGACATTTATTCACTAAATGGGGAGAATGAGAATAAAATCCTCCCTTATACCACATACAAGTGAATAACAGATGGATTACATGAGAAACTTAAAAACTGTACTAATAATAGAAGACCATGCAGTAAACTGTTTTGTGATGTAAGGGCAGGGAAGGACTTCTTACACTTCAAAGCTCCAAAGGACTCTTCATTTCCCCATTTTCCTGCTTGGTCCAGGCCCACCGCTGACTTCTTCCTCTCACATCAGCTCCTGAAAGCAGGCACCTGAGACTCAGATGCCCATTGTTTTAATAATCAGACAAAATTGCAGCTTTTTAAAAAATATGCTTTTATTGATTTTATAGAGGAAGGGAGAGGGAGAGATAGAAACATCAATGATGAGAAAGAGTCATTGATCGGCTCCCTCCTGCCCCCCCCCTACTGGGGATCAAGTCTGCAACCCGGGCATGTGCCCTTGACTGGCATGGAACCTGGGACCCTTCAGTCCACAGGCCGATACTCTATCTACTGAGCCAAACCAGCAAGGGCCAAAATTGCAGCTTTTAATCAGTTAGAGCACCCTGCTATATCATGTATACATATATATTTTAAATCAAGTAATAACATTATATGAAAATCATAATCTTATATTAAAAAGCCATGGAAGAGCAAACACCCAATGTAAACAACAGAAAGAACAGACCAGTTTTGGTGGTAAGATTATGTATATGTTGTTAGTTGTGGGTTTTTTTTTTACCTGTGTGCTTTTATATATTGGACAAATTTTCTGTAACAAACAGATAGTACCTTTGTAATTAGGGGGAAATTTGTGTCCCCAAATAGGCCCTGTGAAATGGGAGCATTGCTTTGAATGTGTATATGACCACGTTGCTCTAGATCAGGGGTGGGGAACCTATTTTCTGCCAAGGGCCATTTGGATATGTGTAACATCATTTGCAGGCCATACAAAATTATCAACTTAAAAATTAGCTGCTATATTTGGTCAAACATTTAATTAATTCATCCCTAATGCCTTGGCAGGGCCAGACCAAATGATTTCTTGGGCCTTATATGGCCCATGGGCTGGATGTTCCTCACCCCTGCTCTGGAGAAAAAAGAAGGTATTGATAGGCTGAGCCTATACTGAACACTCTAGAACAGTGGTTCTCAACCTTCCTAATGCCGCAACCCTCTAATACAGTTCCTCATGTTGTGGTGACCCCCCCAACCATAAAATTATTTTCGTTGCTACTTCATAACTGTAATTTTGCTACTGTTATGAATCGTAATGTAAATATCTGATATGCAGGATGTATTTTCATTGTTACAAATTGAACATAATTAAAGCATAGTGATTAATCACAAAAACAATATGTAAATATATATGTGTTTTCCGATGGTCTTAGGCGACCCCTGTGAAAGGGTCGTTCGACCCCCAAAGGGGTCTCGACCCACAGGTTGAGAACCGCTGCTCTAGAACATCATGCTGGACACTCAGTAAGTGTTAAATTGACGTGATGATCCTGAAATCATATCTACTAGGACTGCAAAAGAATGCACCTGACTGAAAGAATGCACTTTTATTTTCAAAGTCCAGCAAACACACGTGCACACACACACACACACCCTTCTGGATTCGGGAAAGTGTGTGCATCTGTTGTCCTGGTGATCCATTGATTCTGAGTGTCACAGGGGCTTCTGTTTTCACCAGCATCTCACTCAACCAGTTTGTTCCTAACTGGGGCAGAAGGAGTTCGGTTCACTAAGTTGAGAACATTCCTAAGATGTTCTCATTTTAGGAACATCTTAGACTGCTTTTACAGGATGCTCCTCCTTAAATAAATATATTCATTTGTTTCTATTGAAAATATTAAGTGTCACAACTATTGATTTTCAACTCTAAGATTTCATGTTTTTGAAAGGTTCTTTTTATTGGCTGTGAAATCTGATGAGCAACTTCCAAATCAATGGCGATGTGGTTGTCATTGGTATAAAATATGCACCACGTGAAGGCTGAAGTTCACTATCAGTTCTGAGGTTCGGTGAAGGAAGATCAGTCTATACCCTGATGAGAACTGTTTATTAATGGCTTTGTTTTTTCAGTTTGGATTGCTATCCTTAGGACTCCACATTTGGACATAGAGTCATATATGCAGAGAGAGAAGAGTACCAGAAGAAACAGAACTGGATCTACAACTTTGGAACAATTGGGCAAGACTGAGTATTTCTTTATATTAACCAAGCAGTTGTTTATCATCTATTTTAAAACAACCACTGTACTAGACTCTGGCATTTTAGGAACATCTGTGGTCTCCCTTTTATTTTCCCACCCTCCTCCTCCTTACACCATCTCACTCTTCTTTTATTTCTTACCTTCTGCAATTATTTAACTAAGAAACTTCTAAGTGCATGACAATCTGCTACCTGTTTTCCTGCTTCACCTGTTCTGAGGTATAAAGAATGCTCCTTTCCCTGCTTCCAGAAAGTAGACTCTAGCTAAAGTGAGACATGCATGCACACACACAAAGTCAAACCCCAGGACTATACAAACCTGATGGCATTGTATTACGAAACAGAGGAGATGTTGCAAGACAGCAACATAAAATAGGCAAAAATGAAATAGATGGTCTGTAGACCAAAGAAGAGGAGATCATTTTTTGCGTGAAGGGGAAGGCTTTTCACTCTCCAGCCAGTTAAACAAATGAGCATTATTGAGCAACTCTGAAGAGACAGAGACATTGTGTTTACTTGAAATGGATCACACTAAATGCTTAGAGGGGGTTACATCTTAGATGAAGCATGAAGGAAGGTTTCTTGCAAGGCGGAGGTGAGGAGGGAAGGCATGTAGTGTGGCTGGGGAAAGTGCATGGCAATCTGATGGAGACAGAAGTTCCTGCAGCGAAGTGAGGGAGAAAGCCAGGTTATCCATCTGACTCTTTTGTCCCAGTGAATGTGACAGAATTTGGACAGGAGCCCAAATCATTGCACCAGAGCACACCTGGCAGGCAATGTTTTCAGAGTATTTGTCACTGGCTCCGTCCCTGGACCCAACTTATTCAGTCATCAGAAATAAGGAGGAAATAAATCTTAAAGAGGTCTGTGTCAGGGGCATGATGAATGAGGCCAAGTCTATTTCATTGGGTGTCTATTGGACTCACAGTTTAAACAGATCTAATCACTGACTCAATGTTATAATATAAGCATGTTTTCTATAATGTCCCCATAGTTGATGGAAATTTAACAAAATTAGCCAATAGGCATATGCAACAATATATTTTCTCCATGACTGTACCTTTAACCTTTTATTCTAGGGATACTAAGGGTAGTCTCTGGAAGCTATTAAGCAAACCCTGGCTGCCTAAAGAAGTTTACTAAATCTCCCTGGTGTCCTACCTGACACATAAAATGTCGAATTTTTAAAATGAATTTTATAAGGCCATATAAAAATTAGCTGGAGACTTATTTAGAATTTTTATGGCTTTTAGGTAAACTGAAAAATCTGCAAGCATAAAAATACTATTGGAAGTGTTCTAAGTAAGTTACATAGGAACTAATGGATACCAACCAGTGTAAGAAGTCCATGTGGAAGAAGATGCAGCTACTTTGCAGAAACAGGACAGCACCATGAACTTGTCATTGGACAAAGGAAGCTAAGACCTTGTTCCAACCTGCACTGGCAAATCTTCCCTCATATAATCAAATTCCTCAGAATTGTAATGGCAAATGGCTCACCCACAGGAGATCCTGCAACTACTCAATTGTGGTATCTTTCTACTGAATCAGGATACAACCTCAGAATCCTTCTCAACTAGTGCATCAACAGGCAGTACCTATTTACAAGCATTGTGATATGAGATGGAATCTATTTGCAACCCTGACAGATTCATACCTACACGATGTGCAGATAGTATATTGACAAAGTAAGACATGGAATGAAAGAACTCAACTCTCTGAAGATGGTAAACCAAGCTTAGGGTCATTCACTTCTTCATTCATTCAACAGCTGACAAAGATCTACAGAGGACCTATGAGGTGGTGAGCATATAGAAATGAAGAAGAAAGACTAGTACCTGCCCCCTTGAAGCTTATATTTTAATATAAGAATTCTTGTCATTCTCAACATACACATATAATTGCAAAGGAAATAATGTCCAATATTTAAGAGTAAAAAATGTACAATCTAGTGATGGGATGAAGGAGTGTTAGGAAGAATTATTAGGTTGAATCCTATAGAGTTGCCATCATTATAGATCAAGAATGGTCAAATACCGGAGATTTCATACAGCCCAAATTATTCTTTAATGAAATGGTCAGGAATTGCCCTTCTGAGGGGAGAGCACTTGAGCTGATTACCCAGCCGTAGGAAGGTGTGGGCATGCAAATACCTGGAATGGAGCTCTCCAGGCAAGAGAAGACAAGTGAGAAGGTGCCCAGGCAGGAATACATGGGATTGAGGGATGGAAGGGCCAAATGGCTGAGTCACAGTGAACCAAAGAGAGATGACTAAGAGGCATGGTTGAGCAGATGGACAGAGGCTGAGGCAAGAAGTCCAAGGACTTAACGAAGGAGTATGGACTTTCTTCTAGTTGCAACCGCGGTTTTTAGCAGGGGAGTCATATGGTCTAATAAAAGCAGATTTCAAAAGATTGCTCTGGCTGCTGTATGGGACATAGGTAAGAAAGGGTGAAAGCAGGAAGACAGTTCAGGAGGACATTGCAGTAGTCCAGGCAAGGGACAACAGTGGCTGAACCAGGAAGGCAGCCAAGAGGCAGGTCAGCATGGCTGCGTTCCAGGTACATTTTGAAGTAGAGCCGACCAACCTCATGATAGTAATTATAGCGACAGTTCTAACCATAAGCAAAGCCACCAATGATAATTGTTATATACTTGCTATGTGCCAGGCCTGTTGCTAAGCATTTTGCACACATTCTTTATTTCAATTCACACAAAAAGGCTATAAAGTAGATGCTATTATTGTCCATACTCTGCAGATGAGAAAACAACTCAAAAAAAGTGAAATAGCTTATTCAAGAGCCTGTGGTCACTAAGTGGTAGAACTGGGATTCAAAATACATGGGTCTGATTCCCAAGGCAGAGCTCCATGCAAGTTCTGGAGTCCACAGAGTGGTGAACATATATGACGGGTGCATAAGTGAGGAGAATGAGGTCAGGGAAGTTTCCATAGAAGGCATTCTAGAAGTGAAGAAGGGATGGAGGAAAGGATAGGAGAGATGGAAAATAAAGTAAGATCTTTAGTCAATGATAGCTAACTAAGCACCAATATGTTTCTTTTCTTAACTGACCCTTTCCCACCCTATAATCATGCACTGATTTGCCAATCAAGTGAGTATATCCTTCATTCAGATCCAGCCTCTTACTGTGTCCTCAGCTGGGCCATTTATATAAGGCTATAACACTTAAACATACCCAAACATGATGTGGAGTCTTCCCCAGTTGCATCTGTTTCAGGAAGCCCGTTACCACCAGTGACATTCTGGAATGCATCTAATTGGCTTTCCTTAAATCCCTTTTTGTCCTTGAACAGTCCCAGTGGATGAGACCTTAGGAGCATTCTGAGTGAATATGTCCCTTCATTCAATGGGAGGAATATTTTGAGTGTGAGTTTGCGATCCTATATGATAAAAGCCTAATATGAAAATTGTCCCCTTGACTGGGAGTTTAACCAGCAGTTCGACCATTTGCTATGACGTGTGCTGACCATCAGGGGGCAGCGCGGAACATGGCGGGCGTCGGTGATGCTGTGCTGGCAGTGGGCGGCAGTGGATGCACTGCCGGCCCCCCTGGAACCTGATGAGAGTGGGACCACAGCGGTATGGTGGAGCAGGTGAGCAGGTGGTGCCAGGCCAAGATAGTGCGAGCAGGGGCCCAATTGCACCACCCATCACCCCGCAGACTGCGACCAGCGGTGGTGGTGGGGGGCAGGGCTGCCGCCTGGCTCCCAGACACTGAGGGAGCCGGATGGGGAGCCTGGCTCAGATCGATCGCCCCGCAAGCGGGATGGTGGAGCAGGTGAGGGGTCGGTACCAGGCCAAGGCGGGGTGCCAGGTGGGGCTGTGGAGCTGTGAGGCTGGGGGCACAAGCTGGGGCCACCCCGCAGACTGCGACCAGCGGTGGTGGTGGGGGGCAGGGCTGCCGCCTGGCTCCCAGACACTGAGGGAGCCGGATGGGGAGCCTGGCTCAGATCGATCGTCCCGCAAGCGGGATGGTGGAGCAGGTGAGGGGTCGGTGCTAGGCCAAGGCGGAGTGCCAGGTGGGGCTGTGGAGCTGTGAGGCTGGGGGCACAAGCTGGGGCCTGGTCCCCACAGGCCACCCCAAGGGACCCCACTGGTGCACAAATTCATGCACAGGGCCTCTAGTAAGAAATATAAATGGGGAAAAAAGACCACTTGAAATGGGTAAGTATAG
Organism: Myotis brandtii; assembly: GCF_000412655.1. NCBI lineage: Eukaryota > Metazoa > Chordata > Mammalia > Chiroptera > Vespertilionidae > Myotis > Myotis brandtii. The sequence continues at coordinate 918,970 of NW_005360509.1, forward strand.
TTGCAAATCTAGTGGATCCAAGTTATCAAACAGAACAGTTTGTCTTGCATCAACAATAAAAAATAAAAATGAGCGAGGTTCTTTCCATCAAGGCTTTAAGGCTTCTGAGGGGGAAGCAGGGCTGCAAACAGTGAGAGAAGCTGAAAACGCAGCTGTGGCTCCATACACAGGAAGTCTATCCCTGCACACTGTGGAGAGGCCTGGAAGAGCCCTTTCCTTCTCACCTCGTAGTTTCGCCTTTGAATTCAAAGGACACATTACAGTCTGCTGTCCATAATCTATCACTGGATTCTCTCCTGGGTGAGTTACTCATTGTCTCTCTCTCTGCCCTTTCCAGGAGCCTACAGCAGGACCTGGGTTGGGGGGTGGGGAGCCTAACTGAGGCTGTGTTGGAACCTGAGCATGCCCATGACTGTATTCATGGTAAAAGTAAAGCATCCGGATAGTTCTCTCTTTGGAGTAATTAGCATCTTTTTCTTTCAATAAGAATGACCCTCAAGAGTTATTTATATTCAAACATAACTAAACATAACACTTCTTTTCCCATTTATTTGCAAGCCTAGTGCCTCTCTATTGGGACTAGCAAGAACTGCTTTGTTAGGTTGCCTCTCCATTGGTGTTCCTGATAAAGCTTACTTACTATGAAAAATAATGTGATTTTCTTTCTATCAAAACTCCAGGTTTCATATTTTACACATTCTCATCAGACAGCAAAATTAACTAACTCGCAGCATTCAGAGATCTGGGAACTTCGTGAGTCAAAGGTTAAGGAGAACCTGGGTAAACCTTGATTATAATGAAATGTTAACAGCTAATTATACATTGAATAGGGAAGATCAATATGACACTGCGGAGCCTCATCTAATTGCCTAGTGGAGCAGCAGAATGCTCCGTAAATGAGAAAGGTGGTGCACAAACGTGACTCTGGGAATGTGGCTTCTAAAAGCAGCCGGGGAGGCAGAAGGCAGCCGGGGCTGCTGAGCAATGTGAGTTTTCACCTCTGTTCTGCTTGGGCAGGTCACCTATCTACTCAGTGTCGGCTTCTTCATGTCTAAGAATGAGGAGTCAATTTGGTGGTCACAACCATCAATTACAATCATGCTGCAGCAAGACGTTTGCCTTCTATTTTCCAGGCCAGAGGAGCTTGTTAATAATGTGGCTTCTCTTTCACTTGTCTATGATGCTTATAAAATCAAAATGATATTTTAAGTCTGCATTCATAGGAGAATATTCCTTCTTTTATTTGAAAAAGGATTGAAGTGGAGGTGGTACCATGACATTAACCCCAAATCAAGCCTCTTCACACAGATAATCGAGACCAATTTGCCTCATACTCATCTAAGGATGGGGGCGCAGCGTAGAGAGGTTGCTCAATAACCACAGTTTCTGCTTTCAGCTTAGAGTCGGCTCTGATATGAAGTGACATAAATGCATGAGGCTGTGGTAAATGGCTATTGTTTCTAACTGAAAAATGCAATTTTCATAACGATACTCAGCTTATTTTAAATCTCTGAATAAGATAGACCATTCCAATAAAGCTTGCATAGGTGGGTCTATAGAGCAGTCCACCAGAAAGACCCTGAGTCTCAGTTCTCGGTAGAACTGTGTATTTTTTTAATTTTTTTATTGATTAAGTTATCACATATGTGTCCTTATCACCACATTACCCCCGATCCCCCCCACTCATGCCCTCACCCCCCTGTTGTCCATGTCCATTGGTTAGACCTATATGCTTGCAGATAAGTACTTTGGTTGATCTCTCCCCCTTACTCCCACAGAACTGTGTATTATCAGTAAGGGTGGGCTCACTGCTAAAAAAAAAAAACCCACAAAAAACCAACCCTCAAATCTCAATGTCTTCACCCTCAAAGACTTTATTTCTTACTCCTTTCACAGTCCCATGCATGGCAGCACTCGGGTCTTGGGGTGCTCTGTGAGGAAACCATCCCCTAAGTCTGGGCTTCTCAAACTCAGCACTACTGACTTTTGGGATGGAAATTTTTTGTCACTGGGGGGCCATCCTGTGCATTATAAGATGTTTAGCAAAATCTCTGACCTTGACCGACCCACTAAATACTAGTAACATCCTTCAGTGAGAGCAATCTGAAATGTCTCCAACTATTGTAAAATGACACCTGAAGGTCAAAAGCACCTACTATCCTCCCAACCCTTCTCTTCCCCACCCTTGGTTAAGAAGCATTGCCCTGGAACTTTGGAGTTTTCCATTAGATCCTCTCCATTTAGCCAGCTAAAGGAAAGAAAAGAAAAGAAAAGAGAGAAGGCCCTAGATGCCTCAGCCCTAAGGTGACAGTCACCACAACTGGGCTCACATTTCACTGCTGAGAACTAATCACATGTCCCCACCTAGAATCAAGGAAGCTAGGAAGTGTCTTCTAGCTGAATGCTCAGGAAGAAAGGGATTACTGAAATCTGATGGGTGCTAGTTGTCTCTGCCACAAAATGTCTATTAGAGAGAAATACAGACAGGAAAGGGTACATGGGGCAGGAAGAACGTTATTAACAGACAGGTTTTCCCAGGCTTTCTCTGCAATGTGGCCTTTGTCCATTCATGTCCTTCCCCTACCCATCCTCTTTGAGAAGGTTTTCATCGTGGCCACCTGGTTTGTTTGTCTTTCAAGATGCAGAATTGGAGGGAAAGGAGAAAAAGGCTAGAAGAAGAAGCAATAGGAAGTCTAGAAGAAGTTTTAGGCTGAGCTTTGGAAGGAGGAGCTTTTCAGAAAAGAGTGAGGAAGAGAGAGGTTAGAGTATTATGATATATGAAGAAGTAAAAGTGAGAGAAAAGGGGAATTTTTTTAAATGAACACTTCATGATATGTTGAAATTATTTGTTAGTCTATGAACTATGTTCTCTTGACCACAGTACCTCCTTCAATAGGGTTACCAATAATTAGGGTTCAGAAATATATAGATAGTGAAAGAGTTCTATTAGTCAAGTAGAATAACAAGGAAGACTTGTTCCATGTTTGTAAACAAATATGTATTTCCCTACAGTTACTTGATCCAAAGGAAACCAAGCATGTGGTAACCAGCTTGTGAGGGTCTATATTGGAAAATAAAGTTGATTTTTAGTGGCCAGAACAATTAAGTACATAATCTAGAAAGAAAGAAGACTAATGCTTCTCAAACTTTACAATGCATGGATGCATATAATATGAATCTCATTAAAATGAAGACTCTGATCCAGTGTCTCAGATGGAAACCAAGGTTCTGCAGTTCTAATGAGTTCCTGGATTATGTGGGTGCTATTAGTCTGTGGAGTACAACTTGCGTAGCAAGACAATATATGCTTGGAATATTTGCATGGGGCTTTGCCCAGGTAGACTCAGGAACTCATATGCCTTTAAGAACCATCAAGTATCTTCACCTTTTATACAAGTTTTGTCTGTGTGAGAGGTGGTCCCAAGGATTATGAACGTCTGAGCTTGAAGGTATTTAAAGGTGAAAGGGTAAGGGAACTGGCCAGAGTCCCCAGGTAGACTATAGAACAGTGTAGAGCAACACTGCATTTTTATGAATAAGCACTGGAATAAAATGTCCTCACATTTCCTCTTTCCCAGCAGTAATAGGTGTCATGGTCCTTTACAGTGAGATGGCAGTGCTGCTGAGATGGCAGTGCACCTGCCTCCAGCCTTTGTGATGTGAGTACTCCCCAAGCCAAACGAGACCCTGACAACATAATGAATACTTGATGTTGCTAGACCTCTACCTCAAATTCTTGCATCACTGTGACCTGAACTTTTGAAAATTTGCTTTTGAGGGCAAAATATGTGCTTCCCATCTTTAATGTCTTCCATCATTGAAAAGTATTTCAGATAGAGTTATTAATAGCTACAACTATTTGCTCAAGTTAATTCTTTATTTAGAAAGGTGTTAACACCAAATTCTAGTTAGCTCCAAAACAATTATGAAATAAAACATCGGTATCCATGGGATGTTTTCCCAAATGCACTCTGAAATTGTCCATATTCAGAACTATGAAGAGAATTTCATTCACAAATAGTATACTTGCTAACAGGCCAGCTCTTTATTTGCCTTTCATTATCAGAGGTGATGACTCCTATTTCCTCCTCCTATGCTAATAATGAATTCATTTGTGATGTGATAAACTGCAATGATCTTTGCCTAAGTGCACTATTGCTATGCAAATTTTCCTCTTATTTATTTTCAGGCAAGGACAATTGCCTGGACAACCCAGATGAGATAATATCATCGCCACTTACCAGTATTAAATGGTGTTTAAAAATGGCTTGTAAAATCAACAGAATAATAAAATTAAATCTTAGCAAGCCCTATCCTATATAAGCAAAGGGTAAAATGCAAATTGACCCTAAGGTTGTAACAACCGGGAAAGACTAGTCACTATGATGTACACTGACCACCAGGGGGCAGATGCTCAACACAGGAGCTGCCCCCTGGTGGTCAGTGCGCTACCACAGGGGGAGCTCTGCTCAGCCATAAGGCTAAAATGAAGACTCTGATCCAGTGTCTCAGATGGAAACCAAGGTTCTGCAGTTCTAATGAGTTCCTGGATTATGTGGGTGCTATTAGTCTGTGGAGTACAACTTGCGTAGCAAGACAATATATGCTTGGAATATTTGCATGGGGCTTTGCCCAGGTAGACTCAGGAACTCATATGCCTTTAAGAACCATCAAGTATCTTCACCTTTTATACAAGTTTTGTCTGTGTGAGAGGTGGTCCCAAGGATTAAGAACATCTGAGCTTGAAGGTATTTAAAGGTGAAAGGGTAAGGGAACTGGCCAGAGTCCCCAGGTAGACTATAGAACAGTGTAGAGCAACACTGCATTTTTATGAATAAGCACTGGAATAAAATGTCCTCACATTTCCTCTTTCCCAGCAGTAATAGGTGTCATGGTCCTTTACAGTGAGATGGCAGTGCTGCTGAGATGGCAGTGCACCTGCCTCCAGCCTTTGTGATGTGAGTACTCCCCAAGCCAAACGAGACCCTGACAACATAATGAATACTTGATGTTGCTAGACCTCTACCTCAAATTCTTGCATCACTGTGACCTGAACTTTTGAAAATTTGCTTTTGAGGGCAAAATATGTGCTTCCCATCTTTAATGTCTTCCATCATTGAAAAGTATTTCAGATAGAGTTATTAATAGCTACAACTATTTGCTCAAGTTAATTCTTTATTTAGAAAGGTGTTAACACCAAATTCTAGTTAGCTCCAAAACAATTATGAAATAAAACATCGGTATCCATGGGATGTTTTCCCAAATGCACTCTGAAATTGTCCATATTCAGAACTATGAAGAGAATTTCATTCACAAATAGTATACTTGCTAACAGGCCAGCTCTTTATTTGCCTTTCATTATCAGAGGTGATGACTCCTATTTCCTCCTCCTATGCTAATAATGAATTCATTTGTGATGTGATAAACTGCAATGATCTTTGCCTAAGTGCACTATTGCTATGCAAATTTTCCTCTTATTTATTTTCAGGCAAGGACAATTGCCTGGACAACCCAGATGAGATAATATCATCGCCACTTACCAGTATTAAATGGTGTTTAAAAATGGCTTGTAAAATCAACAGAATAATAAAATTAAATCTTAGCAAGCCCTATCCTATATAAGCAAAGGGTAAAATGCAAATTGACCCTAAGGTTGTAACAACCGGGAAAGACTAGTCACTATGATGTACACTGACCACCAGGGGGCAGATGCTCAACACAGGAGCTGCCCCCTGGTGGTCAGTGCGCTACCACAGGGGGAGCTCTGCTCAGCCATAAGGCGGGTTGACTGGCTGCGAGCACAGCAGCTGTGGCAGGAGCCTCTCCCACCTCCTTGGCAGCTCTAAGGATGTCCAACTGATGGCTTAGACCCACTCCCTGAGGTCCTAAGCCATCAGTCGGACATCCCCTGTGGGCTCCTGGGCTGCCAGAGGGATGTCTGACTGCCAGCTTAGGCAAGATCCCCCGGGGAGCGAGCCTAAGCCGGCAGATGCACATCTCTCGTGGGGTCCCAGACTATGAGAGGGAGCAGGCCGGGCTGAGGAACACTCCCCCCCTCCCCCCCCCAGTGCATGAATTTTTATGCACTGGGCCTCTAGTTAAAAAATAGGAAATTAACACAAAGGTGCTTTGTGAAAACAGAAAGGTGGCCCCAGTATAAGTAATTAGAAACATTAGAAGCAGAACAGCCCCTCTTTATGCTCTGAGAACCTTCCCACCCTGGTCCATGGCAGTCACCCAAACAGGCAGAGATCGTGTACACCCCAAAGATCCAAACAGCCATGGAAGGGGCACAAACATATAGAAATGTATGTTAAATCACTCAGCTGCTCCTTGTTTCTCCTTTGATTGTCTTAGAAAATACATATCTGTAGTGGTTCCAGGCCTCCCAAGTTGGATTTATAGAAAAGGTTTGGGGTTTAGAGATGTTCCCTATTTCTGTGCATAGGGAAAATCCCAGAGAACTGAGTTCATGTTGGTTTTAACCAGCACTTAGAGAACCTTGGGTTTGTGGCCACATTGCAGTATTATTGATAATTTGGAGTTCTAGCTACCAAATCACACTGATATTTTTGCCAGCTTATCTACGTTTATGTTAACAATGTTTAATGTACCCTAGGACATGGGTGTCTAGATCTATAATGATGATTAAAATAAGCTCTTGGATTTTTAAAACAATTTTGGTATCATCTAAAAGCCTAAGCAACCATCAAACCGAATGGACGACCGAACAGGCTGCGTAGGGTGACCAGGCCGGCAGGGGCGGTTAGTGAGGGGCGACCAAACTACCGAGCAGCAGGCTGAGTGGGGCAACCAGGCCAGCAGGGTGGGCAGTTGGGGCGACCAGGCCGGCAGAGGGGGGCAGTGAGGGATGACCAGGCTGGCGGGCAATCAGGCTGGCAGGCAGAGGCGGTTAGACCAGGCCAGGGGGGGGGGGGGCAATTAGGGGGGATCAGGCAGGCAGGCAGGGGAGCAGTTAGGAGCCAGTGGTCCCGGATTATGAGAGGGACTGGGCTTAAACCGGCAGTCAGACATCCCCCAAGGGGTCCCCGATGAAGAGGGTGCAGGCTGGGCTGAGGGGACCCCCTACCCCCCCTTGAACAAATTTCGTGCACCGGGCCTCTAGTAGAGAAATAATTACAACTTTTTTTTTAAGTGAAAAAAAACATACCTTACTATTTAGATAACTAGGAAGAAAAATCAATCCCAAGATTTTGTAAGAGCTTTTTTTATGTATAAACACAATTTAATTTAAGAAATAAAGTATCATTGTTTGATTTGTTTGCAAAATACATATAAGAAGAGAGTAACATTGGGGCATTATCAGGACAAAATAAGAAACAAAATAATCTCTTTGATGAATATAAATAAAGGTATAAGCTCTCCAACTTTTCCTGGACAGATTTCCTTTTTATAAGCAGGTAAAACACGGAGGAATTCACTTGCTACCAGATGCCCCTTCATGATGTTATAATGCAATTCCAAATCTCTTTAGGAAATTTGGGATTTTGATTACCAAATACTAGATAGATAAATGACAGAGAGAGACAGAGACAGAGAAAGAAGAAAAAAAATGAAAAAGAAAGAAAAAGATTATAAAAAATGAAAAAGATTGTATGTATATGTATATGTGTGAATATATATATTTTTTCAAGTTCAGCAAGTTTGGGAAGGGCTTTAAGGAAGGAGGAAGACAAGCAATTTGCAAAACAATTGGCTTGAGCAGTCCTTTGTGTTACATTTTACTGATGGTTCTTTCTAGTGTTTTCCATTTATTCCAATCCACAACTCTTCTCATCCCACTTCAGAAAGCCATTAATAATAACAATAAATAATGTCAGGACCCTTTACTCTCTTAATTCTGCATTTAATGTTAGAATCCTTTACTTTCATAATTCTGTGCCTCCCTGTCTTCAGTAAGAAGTTGGGACTGATGATCTCAACTACTAGCATCCTCAGATCATATTAGGTTTGAAGCTAACGATAGAGAGGAAAGCTAATTCCTATCTTTAAAATGCCTGCACTTCCCTTGGTGTAGAATAAAGGCCTCTTGGTGGAGAGTGGGAGGGAGATGGACGTGCCCCTGACCCTCCTCGATGAGCTCGCAGGCTGAGCGAGGCAGGGTGGAGAGCAGTTCTCGGCACTGCATCCATTGGAAAGCAGCGTGAAATATTTATTGCGATGTTATGATGCTGCTCTGGGTAGTGAGGGAGTAACTTCAAGGAGTACACAATCCAGAGAGAGACACATAAAATATTTAACTTTTTTTTTTACAACTCTAAGATTTTAACCATAAAGAAAAAAAATTCCAAGGAAATTTTTATCGAATGCTGATCATGGGTCTCTTATTTCTTCTGGCTGATTCCAGATTACTTTTTGAGCTAGTGCTCTCTAAACACTTGCACCATGCACGACCCTTCGAGGTTCCCTGGGGCTGTGAGCCAAGAGGAGGTGCAGATCTCTTCCTTGATGTCAGATGGATCTTCCTCAAGCTCCATCAGATCCAGTCATCCCTGCTGAGCTTTCATGGCTCCCTTCTGCCCATAGGATAAAACCCAAACTCTGCTATTAACCTGGTCAAAAAAAACCTGGATGATGGATCCACGCAGCCTCTCAGTACTCCACCCGGATTCTCCACTATGACCCACGGAAAGCTTCTTGGAGGTCTCCCAACCCCATGGTCTCTGTGCTCTGAGTTCTGAACCCTCCTCTCTGCCAGGAAGGTTTCCCCCACCAGTCGTCCCCCTTCCTGTCACACCTCACCTTACCTGCAGGGGCAGCATCTATCACCTGACCTAACGATCTGTTTGTTTGACTGTCACCCTCCACCTGGGGACTCCCCGTGGACAAGGCCTGCTGCCTGCCTGCAGTCTAGCCCCAGGCCCCAGCACAGAATCAGCACACCATCTGCACTCAGCAAGCGCATGTTGAGTTGAAGAGAGAAGTCCATTAGTCTTGCATATTTTTCCACTGATGGTGGGCATTGTCGAGCAATCAGAAAGGCTATTGGGTTTGGAAAAAGGACACCTGAGCTCCAACCTGTCCTGCTTAAATGCCCGTGATTAACTAGTGTGAGTCACCTACCTCAGTCTCATTTTCCCAGTCTTGAACGCAGGCATGGCAACGGGATACCCAGTTGTGAGAATAAATGTGTAAGCGTTTTAGGTCTATAACAGATTACAGACGTATGATCTCCACAGATGAAAACCCCATCAGACCAAACGCTATGACATGCTTCCTCTCCAGGACTGATGTAACCAGAGTGTTGTGTTCAGTGGTGCTGGCCCCTGGTGCCTGGGACTATTAGGGAGGATGGCATTCTTGTCTCTCTAAATCCCTTGCAGGGCATTTAAGAATAGGAGGAGCCCTGGCCGTGTGGCTTAGTTTGTTGGGCATCATCCTGTGCACCAGGTTGCTGGTTCCATTCAGGTCAGGGCACATGGCCGGGTTGCAGGCTCGATCCCTGGCAGGGGGCCTGCAGTAAGCAGCCAATGGATTGGTCGATGTTAGCTCTCACATCGATGTTTTTCTCTCTCTCCCTATGCCTTCCTCTCTTTCTAAAAATCAATAAACTAATATTTTTTAAAAAAGGAAGGAAAACCCTGGCTAATGTGGCTCGGTTGGTTGGAGCATTGTCTTGTATACCAGAAGGTGGCAGGTTCAATATCCAGACCTGGGTTGCAGGGTCAATCCCCA
>NW_005360509.1:928731-943022 GCF_000412655.1 Myotis brandtii
AGATCAATTTTAAAAAAAAGAAGAAGAAAAAATGGTTGTGGCTTATTTCAAAGAGACAAGATAGCATTTGCTGTCTGGAAGATGAAACGCCAGAACATTAAGTCCTTATTCACCCCATCCGCCAAGAACCTTTTAGGCCAGCAAGCTTGAGCTCTGAGCCAGGAGCTATTGTGAGTTTGTGGCAGCCTAGTCACTGTAGAGTGAGCTATTTCCCTCTTCAGACTGAAGTCATATAGGTCGAGTTAATACAGATGGACCATGAAGTTTTGAGATCCCCTATGGATTTGAATGGGATTGGGAAAGGAATGAGAGCAGGAGCATGAGACACCTTCTTTGAGTTTGTTTTGAGGTCTAGATTTTGGGATGTGGTGCAAGATGGTGGTCATGCTATGTTCCTTAGGGGCAAAATACATGCAATAATAATAAGGTAAAGTAAGAAATAATCTAGGTTTGGGTGAAAACTTGGAGAGAAGCCACTCAACTTCTTTGTACTCTGTGTCTACATCAGGATTAGCACAATCATTGTGCATTACTCTTAGAAGACGGGATCTGACATTTATGGCTGCAAGTACTTCAGGCGATTTGCAAACTAAATCTGCTTTTCACTAACCCAATCTGGATCTTAAGGGGGCTTGTCTGGTTGGGTAAGTCTCAGTGGGAAGGGAGCCCTGTAAAATACAAAGTCCTCAGGGCATTACAACTGGGCTCTCAATTCCTTGGGGATCCTGGCAGCTCTATGCCGAGGTTGGGAAGGGCAGAATGCACACTGAAGCTCAGAGTCAAGTCAGAATGTTCAGGGTCAGATGGCCTTGATCCCCCATGGAAACCCCCCTTGGGACAGAGCTGTCTCCAAAAGCACCCATCAGCCCACAGCTCGCTGACAGGAAGTCCTACACTTCTTTTTGATCATGATGCTCTCTCTTATGCAAATCTCTCATGAAAGCTAATCACTGTCACTCCGTATCCTACTCTTATCCCTTGGAGCCTCAAATTTTTTTTATTTTTATTTTTTTTGTATAATGAAATCTTCACAAAATCCATGTTGCCAAATATATTAATAAGCTTTTCCTTTTAAGTGGGGCATGTTTGTGAGCCCTCAGATTCTCCAAGTATACCCACTTCTAGCCCCTTTGTAGGAGGGACATCCCTAAGCCCAGCACAGGGGCAGCAGCCTGGCTGGGAGAATCTATTCCCCCACCACCCTTGTGTCAAACTCCCAGGGGCAAATACAGTGGGGCCTTGACTTACGAGTTTAATTCGTTCCATGACGGAGCTCGTAACTCAAATTACTCGTATGTCAAATCATAAAGTGAACGAGTGAGACACGTGATGCTGGGCTGATGTTGTGGCGTTCACTGTGACATTCGCTGCGCCAACTAGTGGTGGGGTATCTGAAGCTGGCTCGTAACCTGAATTTTAGCTCGCAACTCAAAGCAAAAAATCGGCCGAGAGACGGCTCGTATCTCGAAAAACTCGTTAGTCGGGACACTTGTAAGTCAAGGCACCACTGTAATGGCAATTTACTTGGTTGGAGGAAGTAAGATAAAAACTCTTTTCTCTTTTCCCTTTATATTTGGTTTCCTTTCTCTTTTCCAATTTCCTTCCTTCCCTTTCTCATTTCTTCTCACACTTCCTGTCTCCTTTCCTTACTTGTTTTATTGTTTCTTTCTCATTTCTTCCCTTCTTTAAGAAGCAGAGCCCATGGCTCAAATAAAATTGCATTTCTCTACTAAATATGTAAAATGATTCAACATAACTACTCTGATTAATGCAGTAAAATGATTCAACATAACTACTCTGATTAATATAGTGAGGGGCACCCACTCAGTTTCCCCCCTTCCAGGATACTCCCCCCACTGCAACGTGCTCACCACACCTGTACACATACACGAACATATCTAAATGCACACATATGCACATGCACACACATGCACACATATACAGTACATGAACACTCATGTTCATATACACATGAACACACACATGTGTGCACACACGTGAACAGACACACACACATTCCCACTGTACTGTTGGCCTTGTGCAGCCTCTGAAGGAACTAAGGGCCCTTGAAGTCTAATCTGAAACCAGTGTTTTAGTGCATTTTGTAGACACTTTCAGGGTCATGCCCACTGGGATTTTGGAAGACAGAACCTCAAATGAACTGGTTTCAAGCTGGGTAACCTGCTTTCCAGTCATGGAATCCACTTTCCCCTTAAACTTAAGAAGCAAAATCCACACACAGCCACAGTTCCCTCTTCCCAGTTCCACGAGACAGGCGGGCACTGCACGGAAGCCCACAAGTGGTGTGGTCCAAGGCAAGGGCTCAGCCTTGTGATGATTCTCAGGAGGTTCACAGGCTGACGCGGGAGGCTGAGGGGTGCCTGGTGGGCTGGGCTGTAGAATAAGGCTGGACCACTCTCCACCTACCCTCTCACACTTGCCCTTGGCACTGAGCCAGGGAAGGTGAGTGCTGAGGGCAGCACCCCCTCCTGCACCGGAGCCCCAGGGGCACTGCTGGTCACCAGGACCAGCTCACATGGAGAAACTGGGTCTTCCTGTGTGTGTTTAAAAGCTGCAGCTCCAGCCTGTGGGGAGGCTAATTTCGCATTAAAAATGCTGCATCAAACATACCATTAAGCTCTGTTCCCTGGAAAAGCTGGTAAAGAAGTTGCGGCTTTTCCCTTCCTCTACACACACCCTGCAGTGACGTCTTTTACATTCTGTCTACACCGTCAGGGAACAGGTGGCCCCTGCTGAAGGCAAGTCGGATCCTCTTCCATTAGGCTGTGTTTTAAAACAATTTGCATAATTTGCAGAAAAGCAGCTTAAGCTTTTGTTTTCATTTCGCAAGCATATGCGGGCTCTGGACCTGACCTAGAGCAAGGAATCTTTGACTGCTAAAGAGAAAAACAAAATTTATGATGATATCTGAGGTGGAGGCAGAAAATAGTGTTTGCCAGCATAAAGGGTGTCGCCTGGTAGTTTCTGCACCTCCAGTGCCTGAGCCCCCGCTCTTCCAAAAAGCAGTAGCAACCAGCAGTGTGTCTGGCTTCCCTCTGAGGTGGAGGCAGAAAATAGTGCTTGCCAGCATAAAGGGTGTCGCCTGGTACAGTTTCTGCACCTCCAGTGCCTGAGCCCCCGCTCTTTCAAAAAGCAGTAGCAACCAGCAGTGTGTCTGGCTTCCCCAACCCTTGGCTTTGAACTGCTGATTTCCCTAGTTCCCAGCCCCTGGGCTGTCTGGGGATTTTCCTTTCTGCTCTCCTCCTGCGATGATGGCTAACAGACTCTGGGCACCCTAGGCCAAGATCTCGGTGCCCCCTACCCAATTCAGACTCCAACTCAGATTGCACCCCCCTGAAAGGAATGTGGGTTACTCACGGCTGGGGGTGGGGAACAATGGAGCTGAAAAGGTCAGGACACTCCTGAAGGAAGGATTCTGCAGGGCAGTCTTGTTGACACTTTTCTTCTGGAGGTAAGGGAGGGGCCTGAGGAAGGAAGGGCTTGGGGAGAAGGGGAGAATTAAGTAGGCATATAAAGGGTCCTTCCTACCTTTCGGTGGCAATCATTTTCCACAGGCCTGTGATGCTGTGATGAGGAGTGTGTACAAATGGTTTTTAAACTCTCCAGGAGCCATAAGAAAGGCTGCAGGGACACAGTATAGAGTTGTAACCAAACCCTGAGCAAGTTATGTGGTTGGTTCAGGTTTTCAAGAATGGGTTTACTAGGGAGGCCAGAGGGCTGGGAGGTTTGTGCACAAAAGGACACTACACCTTTAGGGAGTACTTAGAATGCCTGGAGCAGAGCACTCAGGAGTGAGGGAAATGCTAGAAAATATACTGCAAAGGTAAGAAAGGGCTCTATAATCACGAGGAGGAATTTGAACCCATCGTAGATAGAAAGGGCCTAATGCAGTTCTGATTACTATAAAGTCTACACCAGAGTGGGAACAGCTAGTGCAGTGGTTCTCAGCCTTGGCTGCACATTAGAATCACCTGGGAATCTTTTTAAAATCCTGATTTCTGGGCCTCATCCTCCGGAAAATCTGTTTCTTTGTTACTAATGTTGTGCCCCCACCCCATAACAAAGAAACAGAATTTCCGGAGGATGAGGCCCAGAAATCAGGATTTTAAAAAGATTCCCAGGTGATTCTAATGTGCAGCCAAGGTTGAGAACCACTGAGCTAGTGGGAAGGAGGCCAATAAGTAGGCAGCTAAAGCAAGTGTCACACACGTGTTGATGATTGGGCCTGATGTAAGGCGTGGCAAGGTGGAGCAGAAGGGTGGTATCAGAGAGAATCTTGGGAAGGAAAAAGAGACTGTAGAGCAAGCATGTCAAACTCAAAGGCTAACACGGGACAAATAAACAAGGCATGTGGCCCGTGGGCTGTGAGTTTGACATGCTTGCTATAGAGACTTAATGAATGAAAAGCTCAAAAATAAAGGGGAGTTAAGGTGTGTGCCTTGATCAGGCAATTACCTTTTCTCTTCAAAGACCTCAGAAAAGAAGACCAGAGGATTCTTTTCCAATTTTAGATCTTGAAAGGGATCATTGTAAGTCAGCTCCCCTTCCTCACCCTTCCAGAAAGGAAGACATAAAACCTTTCCAGAACTCTCATGAGACTCATCGCCTTATTCATTCATTATATTATTTCCAAGGAGGAAGCCTATTCAGGTCGGGGGATCAGCTTTAGTTATATCAGATGAGAATGGAGACCTAGTGAGGTATATATTACTGGCTCGCCTCTTCACGCTGTCATTTCAATTATGAGAGCAGGGATGAAGCAGAATCTTTTGCTGCTTGAAATAGATGCTAGCTCTTCTCTTGGAGATAGCTGATCAATAAACATTTAAAAATCAGGACCTTGTTCCCATCAACATTGCACCATCCATAAAGCTGGCACTCAGAAAGGACAGGGCCCAGCCTTCTCTGTGAGATTGGGAGGCTGCAATTTTCCAGTAATGCAGCCCTGGGCAGTTGAATGTGTCCCTTTTGGTTTAATTGTATTCCTTGGCTCATGAAACCTCACATTGTCTGGTATTGGCCTGGCTCACTGCCAATTACTAATGGACAATCCTGTGGCCCTGAGCCCATATTGGCAGGTCTGACTGATCAAGTTTTGAAGAGTTGACTTGCAAACAGGTAGCAGGGAATGGTGGAACTTGGGGCACTGACCAAGTCAAATATTACGAGTTCTTTCTGTAGTAGCAAACTGCTTGTGAGGCACCTATTTAGGTGGTTTTTAAATTCTTTAAGTCATTGGTTTGTAAACATTTACCACAAACTTTTGCATCTAATAAAAATATCTCCATTTAAAATCATTCTGTCCTCTTTCTGGTTCATTATGGAACTCTGGGCTAATAGAACACAAACATCTGTCTTTAGCAGTTGTGTTTAGAGTTACGCAGCTAATGTAGATTCCCATAATAATAAAAGGAAATAGAAACTAGAACAATTCTTCTAAGTCAGCTACCTCTTCTTGCTGCACTTTGAATATTTTCTAGTACTGGACAAGTATTTCTTTTAATCTATTGCACTGTGATTTTCAGGGGGGTGTGTTTTTTAAGTCTTTATTTTTTAATTCATAAAAAATACTTTGCCTGCTGCAGTTTTATGTCTCAATCAGAAAGCATAATTTAAGTGAGCATCATGTTTATGAAAGCCTCTTAGATAATAAATCCCCTTCTCTTAAGAGTCCTTATGTTTTTAAAACAGAACAAATCTACCATGTTTTCTCATACAACCTACTTAGTGTTGCCAGATTTGGCAAATAAAAATACGGGATGTCTCCCTGACTGATTTGGCTCAGTGAATAGAGCGTCGGCCTGTGGACTGAAGGGTCCCAGGTTCGATTCCGGTCAAGGGCATGTACCTTGGTTGCGGGCACATCCCCAATGGGGAATAGTGTGCAGGAAGCAGCTGATCGATGTTCTCTCTCATCGATGTTTCTAACTCTCTATCCCTCTCCCTTCCTCTCTGTAAATAATAAATAAAATATATATATATAAAAAAAAATACGGGATGTCCCGTTAATTTTGAATTTCTGATAAATCACATTTTTTAGTATTAAGTATGTTCTATGCACTATTTGGGACATACCTATTAAAATAGGATATGAAGGACTCCTGTAGCAACCACTGAAGATGCATGAGCCTAAGCATTAAATTTCCATCTTTTGATGGATCTTGAGACTATCATGTTAACAAAATAAATCAGACAAAACAGGACAAAAACCATATGATTTTATTCATGCGTGGAATATAAAACAGAAATCAACAAATGAACAAACAAAACGAACCCACTGAAACAAATAACAGTATGCTGGTTCCCAGAGGGGAGGAGAGATGGAGGGAGTTGAAGAGGATAAAGGGTGTCAAATATAGTGATGGAAGGAGACTAGGCTTTGGGTGGTGAACACACAGTGCAATAAACAAATGATATATTCTGGAATTGTACACTTGAAATTTATATGTTATTAACCAATGTCACCCCCAATACATTTAATTTTCAAAAATTTTTCCAGGTTCTGGTCAAGATGGCAGCATAGGTAAATGCAGTACTTGAATCCTCCCATGACCACATCAAAATTAAATTAAATTACAACTAAACTGAATAACAATCAGTATTCAGAACTGTCTGGTATCTTACTGAACATAAGTCATACAACTAAGAATATAAAGAAGAAGCCACATGTAGACTGATAGGAGGGGTGAAGACACAGAACAGGCTAGTCCCACACCTGCCCATGATATAAAACAAATGAACCTCAAAAATATATGCTCAGTGAAAGAAGCCAGACATAAAAGGTTGCATATTGTATGATTCCATTTATATGAAATATCCCAGAATAGTAAATTCATAGAGACAGAAAAGAGATTGGTGGTCGCCTAGGTGGTTGCTGGAGGAGGAAATGGGAAGTGACTGTTTAGTGGTTGCTGAGTCTCCTTATGTGGTGATGATAATGTTTTGGAACTAGATGTTCTTGAATTTCAATAAAAACTTTTAAGATGGGTTAAGTAAAAAAAACACAAAACAAACAAACAAACAAAAAAAACAACACTATTTGATGCTCAATGAGAACTAGCGCTAATTATACAAAACAGAAACAACCACACATTTCTTCCAGTATTTTATTGGAATATAATCAGAGTGGGTATGAATATGTACATACATATAATATACACATACACATACACATACACATATACATATACGTATATCCAAAACACTTTTTGACAGTACCCTTAATACTTGGCCTACTCAATATTGTTTTCTTCTATGGGAATTAAAATGTCAAATAATAATCCTTTGAGAAATCTCACTTAGTAATTACCAAGTTCCTATAGATTTTCTCTGCAGGAAAGAACAAAACTTCAAGGGGCTGAGTTTGAGATTCTGCATCAGCCTGTAAGTTATGGTATTATAGATCTAGTGTTCCACTTAAAACTGAATCTAGGCCCACATTGCAATCAAAATTATTCCCTGCCATCTTCCTTCCTAGAAAAAGCAAAACAAGCTAATGGCTTATTGTATTTTAAGTGATTATAATGGAAACATTTTCCATTTTGTCATTTTTCTCCTAGGAAAAATCAATTCTACAAGTCTTTGTCTAAGGTTGGAGGTTTACAAAGCCATTTGAAGAGTCGTTAGCTTGCTTTGGAAGTTGGAAATTGAAATTTAAAAAATATATATTCAACAGAACCTGGGAAGCATTTAATTCTCTACTTTCTTCTTTTCTACAGACTTATATATTCAAGAATGTAACAAAAATTGTCATGAACCCAAAATTCCCCTCTAGGTGTAGAAAACTACTGATGAGGATGAAACCAACCAATCTTTCTTTCATATGCAGTAGATTTCATATGCAGTATATCACTTTAATACTATGATGAAATTTCAGATGAATTTCTGATTAGATGAAATAATTAGTGAATTTTTTTCATCTACTGGCTTCATCCCTGATGGATATTTGCTCTTTTTTCACAATAATTCAAAAGTATTTCCTATTCAAGGACTTCCTGTTTCTGCTCCTTCCCATTACTACATGGTTCCATTTACTAGACTACGTGTCACCATGAGACCCCAGGTGGTAATGCTTCTACTTTGAAATAAGCCTGAAAATAAAGTTGATAGTGCCTTGCCTGGAATATTACAATTTGATAGCATTATACATGACTTTCCAGTCTGGTATTTAGAAAATGAAAGCCAACATCTGCTCTCCTTGGGGTCTAAGCTAATTACTCTTTACTCAGCAAAACTACCTTTTCATGCCTCCTCCTACATAGCTAGTTTTTATGACTACAAGGAATATTCATAGCATTATTTGTAAGGCAACAATTTCTTGATTGATGCTAATGATTCCCAGATGTCCTAGTGTCTCCTCTCTTCTTGATGTAGCATTTTAATATTTCCTTTAGCATAGTTAGGCTTTTATAACCAAAGTTCTTCCATTATGAAATGATCACAAAAATTAACAAGGTACATCTCAAGTATTGGCATCAAAGCTGAAATCTAGATGGTAAAAATGCAATATGTAGTTATATAACTCATACTGAGGAGAAGCATGTAGTAAAATAACTTTAAAATAATCTTTATTTTTAAAAAGGGCCCTGCATTGCAAACTCTATCATGGTCACTCAAAAGATTAAAAATAGACTTACCATATGATCCAGTAATTTCACTCTGAGTATATACCTAGAAGAATTAAAAGCAGGGTCTTGAAGAAATATTTGTACATCCAGGTTCATAGCACCATTATTCACAATAGCCAAGAGGTGGAAGTAACTCAAGTGTCTACTGACAGATGAAAAACAAAATCTGGTAGACACATACAATGAAATACTAGGCTGAAAATTTTGACACATACAACATGGATAAACCTTGGACATTATGCTAACTGAAATAAGCCTTTCACAAAGGGACAAATACTGTATGATTCCACTTATATAAAGAAACTAGAATAGTCAAATCCATAGAGACAGA
The DNA here is from genome assembly GCF_000412655.1 of Myotis brandtii. Taxonomy (NCBI): domain Eukaryota; kingdom Metazoa; phylum Chordata; class Mammalia; order Chiroptera; family Vespertilionidae; genus Myotis; species Myotis brandtii. The sequence continues at coordinate 937,711 of NW_005360509.1, forward strand.
AGGTAGAAGGGTGTTTGTCAGGGGCTGGAGTGGGAAATGGAGAGTTAGTGTTTAATGCATATAGACTTTCAGTTATGCAAAATGAAAACAATCTGGGGATGGATGGTAGTGATGGTTGCACAACAATGTGAATGCACCTAATACTACTAGACTGTACACCTAAAAATGATTGAAATGGTAAATTTTATGCATTTTACCAATTTCAAAAGAGTCCTCTGTTTGTGCCCTTTCTTAAGGGATGAAATTATACTATTCGGAGAGAGCATGCCTGCAGGGCGTGCTGGCACAGAAACAAGGCTGGTGGAGGAGAAAGCCGAACTGTCTTAGCCAGGGGCAGGGGAGATGACATAACTGGGTGTCCCTGGAGGTTGGCCATCCAAATCACAAAGTTCACACACAAGTATGGCACACTCAGCATTGACATAAACAAGTGGGATACAACAACAGAAGTTTCAGGATAATAGGCAGCCTCAAAGGTTGGCCCGAGGCAGCAAGCACTATGGCTCTAGGGTCCCAAGCTAGTGTCTGGGACAGGGTTGAACCTCTAGGAAGGGAACAGTAAGAGAGAAAGATTGCTATCAAAGCCCCCTCCAGGCCATCTGGGATTAGTGGGGAGCTTTAGTCCCCCAATAGGACTTTGATGAAATTTAAGAACCAAGACAGAAGCTCCAGCAATTAATATTTTAAGTGTTTACTGTCTGCTTTACATTCCTTATTTTACTCAACCCTCACACCATTAATAATAGCTATGGTTTATGTCTCATTTAGTATGTGTTGTGCATAGTTAACAAGTTTTCTATAAACTTATTTATTTAATAGACAACCTATGAGCAAAGTCTAATTATTAACAATACTTACCACTAAGGAAACTGAGGCAGAGGAAGGTCAGACTTCTATAGGTTGGGGGATAGGAACTATGACAAACCTCATTACAGATATAGAAACTGAGTCCTGATGAGATTGAATAAATTGCCCAGATCACACAGTAACAAGTGAAGTCGAGCTTTAAAGCTAGGATTCTGATTCCAGAGGCTGAATCATAATCACTGGGCAAACTCAAAGGAGGCTTAGAAAATGGCCACAGCGCAGCGTGCACACTCCCAGCCTGGGCTCCCCCAGCATTGGGCTGACGACTCCAGAACAAATTCCAGACTCACCACCCACATCCTCCCTGCCACAACCCCACCCCACTCCCACCCCCAGGTCCCAGGCACGGAGACACAGAGTCAGCCTGATGGGGCCAAGACTGGCTCGGGATCTGGGTGCCCTGAGCACCATCAGGCAGAGCTGGAGGGATGGAAACTTACATCATCTTGGGAGCACACACAGAAAAATGCTGCGGTACAGGTTCTTGGCAGATAACATCAGCTAGTTGTTGCAACAACATAAACTATCAATTTCACTTTCTTTCGATTCCCTTTTCCAATTAACATTGTATTCCTTCTGGTCTAGAAACTATTTTCGTTCTGGAAAGAGGATGCCTTGAAGCTGACAGTTATCAGTATTATTCTATTCATAAATAGTCCAACTTTAAGCATACATAGCTGACCCTTGAAGAGTGTGGGGGTTAAGGACAGCAACCCCTGCAAGTAGAAAATTTGTGTATAACTTTTGACTCCCCCACCCCCCAAATTAACTACTAATAGCCTGCTATTGACTAGAAGCCTGGCTGATAAGATAAACAGTCAATTAACACATATTTTGTGTGTTGCATATTTGATATACTGTATTCTTACAGCTAGAGTGAGGAAAATCTTATTAAGAAAATCATAAGGAAGAGAACGTACATTTATAGTACTATACTGTATTTATTGATACAGTAAGCTTATGTCCTCTATTTTCAAAATGAACCATCTGTCTGTCAGTACCTACAACAATATTGCCTAATAAATGATACAAAACACTGTAGATGTTATACATATTACTTAGACTGGACATCAAAAATGAAAAGAAATTTACATTTATTTACAGGTATAACGATTCACGCACTGATAATGAAGAAGCAGCCATATGATTGCTTATGGTAGCCTAGTGTAATTCATATGATTACTTCACGGTAGTAAGAAAATCTCCAAAAAGTTTCCCAATACATTTATTGAAAAACATCCTCATGTAAGTGGATCCAAACCAATGTTGCTCGAAGGTCAACTATATTCATCCAGCCCAATTCAGAGCATGAAATCAGAATAAAATATGCTAAATCTGTCTCTGAAATTATTTCTAACACTACATTATGTCCTTCTGAGTCTAATGAAAAAAGTCTCTGTGTCTAAATTTTTGGCCCATTACATATGATGAGGCCTCAGTTCACTGCAAAGAATTTAACTCAAGAGAAAGAATTAATGATGAGCACATAATATATGGTCAATGTAAACCACAAGGAGGTGTTCCTCACTTTCCTTAGCTATTGTTCTAAGGGCTATGAGATCAAATACCCAAGAATGTATGACCTAAGCCCTCTAATATTGTGCTTGGAATTCATTTGAAACAGAATGAGCTCATAGAGAATTATAGTGGTGTTTAATACTCTGGAGGAATATCCACCTGTAGTGAACAATATGTAAAGTTATAAGCACTTAGTTTTGCTTTTCCTATATGTCATAGATACTGAGTTAAAATCAGAAATGCCTTTAAAAATATAATAACATTTTAATGTCATTTTGATTATGAAGGACAACAATACCTTATACTTTGTCATCAATGTTGTCTACCAAGAACTATTAACCATTGTGTAATTAAACTCAGACTCATAGCCTGAAAGACATGAATTTAACTTTAAGGGGTTGTAAGATTTTGATAGATGTTTATATAGCATCTCTCAGTATTAATACTCTACTTCTCCTAATAACAATTTTCCAGACACTCTTAACACTGGAAAATGTAAGACTGTTGGGGGGAAAAAAATGCAGGCTGAGGAAAAACACTATAAGGTTAAGATCTTTCTGATATTCTAAAATATTTTAAGTTTCCATGAGGTCCTTGTATTTTCAATCTTTTCATTAATCTTAGCTTTAGAATATTTTCCCACCTCTCTATAGTAAAAACTTAATTCACTCATTTCTCAAGCATTGAATGAATAACAAAATCCTCTCAGTTTTTAGAGAAAGACATGATTGTTTGTATTGATGGCATTGTTAAATCTCTCTATAACGAAAGAATAGGAATCAAATTTTTTGGACAGGAGGGCATCATTCTCACTCCAGGAACATTACCCTCCTTCTCTGTTTCCTGGTCTGCACTTGACTGCCTACAAAGGAACCAGTAACTCAGTGCATCAACTCATATAGCTGGTTCTTGTATTCAAAACACTTCCATGAAGAGTGCTATTCTACAAATGTTTTAATTGAGAATGAGATGGTGATTCCAGGGAAAAAATATATATAGGAATTAGGTCAGGAGTTGGTGTGCATCTTCATTTTCACAAGGGCCTTTTCTACATCTACCATTTTTGTCCAACTGTGATCAGCTCTTGAGAAATCTATTTTAGTATCCACCATCATGGCAAGAGCTCTTCCCATCAGCAGAACAGAAACAGCTACAATGGTAACATGATTTCAACCAGAAACTAGATTTGCCTCCAGGGAGTGAAGGCAGCCTTGTGCATATTAAATTCTGCATGTGGTTGGGATCTGCTTTCCATTTACAGGCTCAGAAAGAGGATAAAATGCATGCTTAAATTTTTAGGTTCTTTATTGTCATCAGAGAAATATTATAAGGTGTCTTATATAATTATTTAGAAGATGACACCAAGAATAATCTGAAAAAATGACCCTCTTTGATTTGCTCAATTTCATCCAAATATAGCATTACTGCATCTATCTTTTATGTCCTGAAATATTCTAAATTTGACTTCAGTAAAACCATAAACATTCTTCTATTATTTCCTTACTTGTGAGCAATTATTTATTATGGGTTCTTATTGGTGAGATTCTTTTCCTTAGGATTCCTAGAGGGTGTTCATTAGAATCCCCTAGATGGCCTTTAAATATATATATATTCAATTGGTCTTTAATAAAGGAAAGGCAAAACAATGGAGCAAAAATGGTTTTTCAAGAAATGGTGCTGATACTACTGGACATCCACATGTAAAAAATTAATCTAGACACAGACTCTAGACCCTTCACAAAAGTTAAATCAAAATGGGTCACAGGCCTAAATGTAAAGTGCAAAACTATAACACTCCTAAAAGATAACATAGGAGAAAACCTAGGCATGATTCATGAAAGAAATAATTGATAAGCTGGACTTCATAAAAATTAAAGACTGCTGCTCTATAGAAGACAATTCTAAGAGAATGAGAAAACAAGCCACAGACTGAAAGAAAATATTTGCAAAAGACACATTTGATAAAGAACCGTTATCCAAAATACACAAAGAACCTTAGAACTCAACAATAAGAAACAAACAACCTAGTTAAAAAAATGTGCCAAAGACCTTAACAGACATGTCACCAAAGAACATATACAGATGGCGAATAGTCATATGAAAAGATGCTCTACATCATATGTCATCAGAGAAATGCAAATTAAAACAACAGGGAGATACTGTGACCCCCCTATTAGATTGGCCAAAACCCAGAACACTGACAATACCAAATGCTAGTGGGGGTGTGGAGCAAGGGTCATTCTTTGCTGGTGGGGATGCAAAATGGTACAGCCACTTTGGGTGACAGTTTGGCAGTTTCTTACAGAACTCAGCATACTCTTACATTATGACCCAGCAATCTCACTCCTTGATATTTACCCAAAGATGTTGAAAACTTTTGTGTACGCAAAAACCTGCACATGGACGTTTACAACAGCTTTATTCATAACTAGAGGCCTGGTGCACGAAATTCATGCACTTGGTCGGGGGGCAGGCCTCAGCCAGGCCTGTGCTCTCTCGCAGTCTGGGACCCCTCGGGGGATGTCCACCTGCTGAACAATAGTGTTTGTCAGTACACTGATTAAACAAACCCTTTTCATTTATAGCCCCAATTTCTGATTCTTTTCGGCAATTAGACATACAATATATTCTTAAAATCTCTTTTAAAACTGTTTCCAGTTTCTCTGAACAGGACTCTGGTGAAATGCTACAAAATGTGCATCACAAGTTCCATACAATATAGATTACAACATCGGTTTTTGAAGCAGCTGCTTTAAAAGAAATATTTTTCCATCTCCCATCTCAAACAAATAATGTGTATAAGCTAAAATGCTCAGAGAGGCGGGGAAACAGGAATCATAGGAGACTTAAGTTTCTCACTAGTGTAGACCTTCATAAAAGCAGAATAGGTAATTCAATTGTTAGAAAAATTTAGGTTTTGCTGACCA